>NW_011888947.1:2453578-2461980 GCF_000151845.1 Pteropus vampyrus
TCCACATCCAGCCCTTTGCACATGCTCCTCTGCCAGGAGCACGTGACTCTCATGTGGACCTTTTCAGTCTTCAGAATTCAACTAAGATGTCACCCCCTCCAGGAAGCCCTCCCTGAACATACCTGTTTCCCACCCTCCTGTGGGCTCCTAGCAGACCCCAGCACAGAACTCAACACGTTGCATGGCTATAGCCAGGTCCCTTCACTCCGGGTCCCCTGCCAGCACCCAAGAGCAGAGGCTGACTGATTTACAGCACGTCCTTGGAGTCCTTGGAGTGCCGAGTGCTCACGGAGCACCTGGTGCACAGTAGGCACACACACAAATGTTTGTGGAGCTAATGGGCAGAATGTGTGCTCACGTTTCTCCAGGGCAGCCCCAGACGAGGGGAGAAACTTGAGCAGAGATAGGAGGCAGAACTGCAGCTGCGTCCCTGGCACAGTACGGCCAGAATTTCTTTCAAAGCTTATACATAGAATTAGCTGCTGTTATTGAAAAAATAAACCAGCAAAAGCCGCATTAGGTTGTGGGCTTGTTGGTCCTCCTAGTACAGTGCTGTCTGAAAAATGATGATCCGTGTGGTTCTTCTGACCCTAACATGTTAGCATCCTCCACAGGACAGAACATCATGGTGGTTTGGGGCCCCGGCATCATACATATAGAATTTAAAACCTAGATCTCGTGAAATGGGGAGATATTGGTCATAGCATACAAGCTTCCGGTTATAAGATTAACAAGTTTGGGGACCTAAGTTACAGCGTGGTGATTATAGCTAATAGTACCGTAATTAGCTATACGACGATAATCACACAGTGGTAATCGTTTCGTGAGATATAAATATTGAACACACTGTACGCCTTAAACTTATACAATGTTATGTGTCAGTTACATCTCAATAAATATGGGGAAAAATAAAATTTAAAAACCTAGACCCCAAGAACTCATTTTCATCCCGAACTCCATAGAAGGGACCACCAATAAATCACTAGATATTTTCCCAGCAAGTCCAGACACAACCTTAGCATCCTTCTCAACACAGTGCCACTGGTCCCTTAGGCTTCACGTGGGTAATGCAAACCACCTGTGACCCCTGAAGACCAGATCTTTCATTTTGACAGGTGGGGAAACCGAGCGAAGGCCACCCTGTAAGTAGAAGCTCTTGCCACAACTGCCCCACGAGCTCCCGCCTGGGAAGCCGAGCTCTGAAATGCTTTTCCCGGCGGGCAGAAGTACTATCCCTTTTTACTGTCCCCACTGAAATACGGACCTAGGGCAGAAGATGGACCTGAATTCCAGATATGGGCTCTTTCTTCCCCTGACGAGGAAATGTGCAAACAAGGCAAACTTGTCCAGAACCTATAAACCCTCCAAAAACACCCATAGCCAAGTTAATCTCTCAAGGGTGAGGTCCAAGGAGATCTAAGTAGAGAAGGGGCCAGAAAGCTTTGCTGACTCTGGGCCTCAAAGACAGCCACCCCTCCAGCCCGGCCCCTTCCCTCCCCTGCTTCCAGGGAAGGCTGAGTTTTGAAGACCTTTTGTCTCTACTTCCTCTTTCCCAGTTGTCTCCAATCACCTCCAGGTTTAGGACAAGGCGTCTGGAAAGTTTACTCCTCTGAGCAGATGGCTCCCAACCCACCAAGCAAAGCACAGACCAGCCCTCGGAGGAGGTGGCTGGAGCCTGAGAAAGGCCCAAAACCCAGTCATTTCCCAGCTGCTACCAGGAAGAATGTGCCAGTGTCAGCCCCACAGGGCAGCCTCCTTCAGCACTTCCCAGAAGGGTCCCCTATCTGATCAGCTGCCTTGCCCAGGTGCCCCACAAGCCTGGGCCTAGACAGGGGGGGCTGCCAGGCCCTCTCTGAAGAGCAGGGAGCCGTGTGGGCGCAGATAGCCAAGAAACGCGGGAAACAGATGTGCGTGCGGGGCCTGACAGACGAGTGATGACAGACGCTCTCTGCAGGCCTCAGATGTCAGAGACGAGAAAAGAAAGGCGCCGTGGCAGCAACACCTGTTCTGGGCTCGGAGGCTGCTCTGCGGGGCTCGGCCAGGCGTCCCCACAGTGAGGGGCCAGGGTGCGGTTAGGTAAACAGCTGCACGCTCCATTACCCAGAACACTCCCTGGACAGAGCTGGAAGAGGGAAGGGTGGCCTGCCCGCCAACTGGCTTGCAAGGAAAGCAAATCGATCATGCAGCCAACCAATCTTGGAGCAGACCTCCCTCAGCAAGAGAAAGAGGTCCCGGAGGAAATCTGAACACCTGAGCAATGCTGAGGGGAGCAAAGACAAAGGGCGCTAGGGCGAGGTAAAAAGACAGAGAACCTGCCAGTGGGGGCTTCTTCACGCCTCTGATGCATGCAGGTAACTCCTGCCTCTCAGCTGCTCTTGGGTGGGGGCAGACATAGGCATGGAAAATAGTGACCCACTAACCTCCAGTACACTGCCTCCTTCACAGCTGGAGCCCCAAAGGGGCAGAAGGGTAGAACAGAGGAGAGGTTGGGGCACAGACTCCAGAACCGGATTCTGGGTCGAATGCTGGCCCCTGGACGTGGTTCCATAGTATAGCAGTTAGTAGGTCTGCTTTACACACAGAAAGTCCTGGGTTCGTGCCCAAGTGGAGCCACAGTCCATGGTCTACGGCCATGCCACCCTGAACAAGCCCGATGTCTGATCTCAGAAGATAAGCAGGGTCGGGCCTGGTTAGTACTTGGATGAGAGACCACCTAGGAAGACCAGGTGCTGTAGGCATAAATAATAAATAATAATAATAATAATAATAATAATAATAAAAAAGAGAATGCTGGCCCTGTTGTTACTAGCTGAGTGACCTTGGGCAAATTACTTGAACTCTCTGGATTTCCTCTGTGAAATGGGGATAGTGGCCCCTCCCTAAACAGGGTTGTGGTGAAGATTCAGTAAGTGTGAATGCAGGTGAAGCATGTGGCACAGCCTGGGACATGGAAAGCAACCGATACAGGTATCAACATCATTATGTACCCAGTGCTGTCTCCGGCAAACTGGCCAGCTGTGCCTCCCAGGTCTGATGAGAGGAGCAACCACTCTCCGCCCCCAACACAACGGTGGGGGCCAGGAGCTGTGACATCAGAGCTTGGGGAGACAAGAAGAGGCCCAACACTGAGTCACCAGTACCTTGGGAATGGTCGCATCCCGTACTCCTGCTGCACGCCAGCTGCTCTAACATCACAAACCATCCAGAGGATGATCATCTCCACAGCTCAGGTGCAGCAACTGAGGCTCAGAGAGGGCAAGAGTCTTACCCAAGGTCACACAGCCAGCTCCCAGCAAAAAGAAGACTGAAGCCAGGTCTGTCTGAAGGACCCTGTGCCGAGCCCCTGAAAGGATGAGCTGCAGCCTCCCCAGCCCAGCCGTGACCCGGCCTTATCCAAAAGCCAGCTCAGAGAGATCTAGTAGCTACAGAGCAGAGTGCTCTCCAGGGGGCAAGGAGGCCAGGTGGGGAGAAAAGCCACAAACACAATCTAAACAGACAGCACAGGTGACGCTCACTTTTTTTTTTTTTTTCCATTTCTCCTTTCCTTCCACATTTTCTTTCATACCGTTTAAAGTTGATTCACTAATGAATGAACACTTAACAGGAAACGATTCAGGCAGTTATAGGAGGCAGTATAAAGGAGGTTCTGGAGCATGCTGTCCCAGCGAAGTTTCTCTGTACCCATCTGCCACTTGCACCCGAGTTCTCAAAGGACACGCTAAAGAGAGACAGAGTATGTACGTGAGAACCAAGGACTCAAGAGCTGGCATAGGAAGTGAGTGTGGGGGCCTCTGCGCCTTCTCGGGGAGCGGGGCCACTTCTCTGCCCTGACGGTTTCTCTTCGTGTTGCTTTCAGCTCCTGCGACCCTGCGCTCGTACTCCCCGTGCCCAGCCTGGCGCTGTGTCCGCCCTCCTCCTGCTTTGTTTCCAGCGCTGTAGGAAGCCGTATTCTTTGTTGAGTCTTTGTTCCCCTCCCCCTGACACTGAGGGCTCTGTGCCTTCCAGATTCCGGGTGTCTGGAACAGGGCCTGGCTCAGAGTAGGTGCTCCATAAATATTTGCTGAATGAATGGGAGGGATGGGGGCGGCAGGGCGGGGGTGGGGGGAAAGGCAGAGGCGGATTTTCTGTCACCTACGAAGCCTCAACCAGGTGCTCATAGACACAGGTGGTGTCTATGCTGCTCTTTCCCTCTGTCTGACGGAACCTGAGACCAGCTCTGCTGCCCCCACCACGCACAGGGCTGATGACCTCACTACCCACCTAGATTGCTGCCACCGGCCTGGCCCTGGGTGGATCTCCTCCCGGCCAGTTCCGAAGATTTTCTCAAGAACTTTTTATTGCTCCCCTAAACCCAACCTCCTTTTCCTGATTTCAAGGCTTCTAGTCGCTCCGACCTGTTTCTCCTCCGTCCTCGCCATAGGCCCTCCTGCCTAGTGGAGGCTGCATGGCCCCTCCTTGCCTCCATGCCTTTTCCTCTGCTTTACCCCACTCCATGCAATGGAATAGGACTTAGGTGTCAAAAGACCTGGGTTTCAGACCACCCCCCCAGCCACCTACTGGCTGTGTGACAGTCACCATGGTCATCTGACTTCTCCGAGTCTTGACTTACTCACCTGTAAAACGGGAATTGTAAGGCTTCCTCGGGCCATGGTGACGAGCACATGAAATAACTTGCTTTAGAAATAGTGCAAAAGTTAGTCTGACCTTCAGCCTTTCCAAACTCATGCTGACCCCTTCTGGACAGACACCAGCTTGCATGTTCATCCACACCAGGCTACCCTTGAGTCCCACCTCCCCAGCTGGACTGGGAACTGCAGCTTCTTTTGTTCCCTCAAGCCATCAGTTGAGGTCCACAGTTGGCATCTCATCAATCCTGATGAGTGAGCAAATCGACACGAGAAAACTCAGCACAATTCGGATGTTCTGCAGAAAACACAGTCTGAGAAGCCCCACAGACGACACTCTGATCACCCCATGACGCACTGTCGCCAAACCTAAAATCCACACTCAGCCTACAAACTTGGAAGCCTTGTGGAGGATCCACCTGCATCCTAGAAAATACTGCCCCACCACGTCATCGGGCAGACATGAGGGTCCCACTACACGCCAAGCACTTGACTTTCTGGGAGCATTTAAATCCTGCAATTCATTTAATTCTCACCATGTCCCTACAAGGCGGGAGATATACAGTTCCACTCCTCAGCCAAGGAAACGAGCTTGGCCAAGATAAAAAACGGACGTGCAGGTACTCCATTATGGAGAATGGACAAGATCGGAACCCAGGTCTGTCCTGCTCCAAAGCCGGGCTCTTCTCCCAGTGCTGGCCCTTCCGGGAACTGCAATTCTTCAGATTCCCAGCAGCAGGCACCGCACAGATTTGCCACCTGCCACAAATGAGAGGTGATATGCTTGTCTATTTAAAATGAGAGGCCATTGCACCAAAGCCTCCAAAGGCAGCTCTAAAGTCAGAAGTGACATCAGCGGAGAAGGAATCCTGCCTGGGCAGAGAATGGAGGCATGGGGCCACCCACGTGAGGGAAGGCAAGCAGATTTGGGGCAGGGTCCACTTTTCGGATGCCACCACTGCACACATACACACGCATGGACACATGGGAGGCAAGACCAGGAAATTTTCAAACAGAAGGGACAAACATTCCTGAACAGGCTGAAGATAGCCTTCCCCATTCCCACGTCCCTCTGCCGGCCACTCGCCAACGGCTACCGCTACAGGCATCTGATTAAAACAAGCCGGTCTGTTTTTGGTGGAAATCAGGATTCATGTCCCCATGGTGATCAACAGCTCACAGAGGTCTACTTCCCAGACCCACCGGGAAAGCCTCTGCTTCGGCCCTTCGCAAAGCCGGATCCGAAATGAACTGAGCCCCAACTGGCTCCTTCAGGGCAGGCAGCGTGAAGGCACCTTATAAACAGGGCGAGAGCCAGGCCTCCCGCCGCTGTCTCCTCCTGCACAGCTGACTGGCAGAGAAGAAAGACACTCTTCCCACCACAGGGAGAAGTCTGTTCAGGCCACCGTCCCCCCGGCTCCCAAACTCCCAAGTGTGGAAATCCGTTTCTATCTGCTATTAAGCAACTAGAGTCTCAAAGGAAAAGTGTGAACTTGGGTGGAAAACTCTGGAAAAGCTAAGCTGCCAGGGAACTAGAGTGGAGAGGAACTTCCACCTCTGATCTCTTTCAAACCGGCTAAGTGCAGAGACCTCTCTGTGACCTGCGTGGCTGGACTAATTACCAATGTTATCAGGCGGATGACAGACATGCCCCGAACTTCCTCTGTTTGATAGATTCTGCTGCAAACATGCTCAAGTTCAGGCCCATGCCTGCTGTTCTCAGCAGTACCCTATTCTTCCACAAGACCACTGCTGGCCCCCAACTCCTCTGACCTGCTACCTGCCTCCGAGCCCAGCCAGGCCAACACACCCAACAAGTGCCAGCCTGGTGACCCAGGGAGGGCACCTCCTGCTGGAACATACCACACAGAATTAGTGCAAACTCCTCCTGGCAGAAGAATAGGAAACATCTCTTCTTCCCCTGTGTGAATTTTAGATGAGAACCACTGCTTACCTTTATTGCCGCTGCCACGGGGGAGCTCCAGCCAATGGGTCCCTGACGACTGAGCCCTTGGCCAGCACATACCAGGGTCCCACAGTCCACGCAGGCACCGATGATCAGCTGCCGCCCGTCGTCCACCAGTAGGCTATGGCTTGCTCGCAGAGTATAGAGAAACAAGGGCAACCGGGCCACCCGCACGGCCTTCAGCCCAAGACACCGCTTCCTCTCCTGCTGGCAGAAGAAGCACACAAATGTGTCCACTTGGTACTGCCGAGACCAGGCGCTGACGGCGTGGTGGGTGCTGCGGGCCTCATGCTGCAGCCACTGGCCCAGCAGGTCATGGTAGCAGAGCACACATGTAGCCACCAGGCCGGTGGAGTCGGCAGGCCTGGCACGCGGGGCAGGTGGATAAACAGTGAGGAAGGGGAAGAAGGGTTCCTTTTCGCCCAAGTGGCTAGAGGGGTTCACGTTGAGCTGGAACTCCTTCCCGGGGCCCAGCTCAGCCCCGCAGATGTAGCAGATGGACGCCGAGCTGCCCTGGGCCGACGCCAGTGGCTCGGAGAGAACAGGGTCTGAGGCAGGGAAGGCCTGGTGGTACCTTCCCAGGAAGCCCTGCACGGAGGTGATGAGCTCCTCATTCTGACAGGCCCGGTACAGGGCCCAGACATCCTCCAGGATGCTGAAGCACTTGGGGCAGCTTCGGACCTCACAGCGCTTGTTGGGGCCTCGGGCATTGGGGGGGCAGGGCAAGAGGCTGAGAAAAGGGAAATGCATGGTGCCCCTGGCATTGCCATTGAGGATCCTGGAGGCCACTGCCCGGGCATCCTGGGTGCAGTCCTCCCCACAGAGGTAACAGGCCTCTGGCAGGGTCCCCACAGGTGGGCCCTCTTCCCGTTGGAGCCTTCTGCCTTTGGAGGCCATGCCGGGGGCGTGGCTGTTCAGGGGCACCACGTACAGCCGCTGCAGGACTGGCACGCTGGCCAGCTCAAAGCTTTGCCACTGTTGCATGAGGGAGGAGAAGCAGCAGGGGCACACCAGGGTGCTTCCGCCCTCGCTGATAGGCTGTGCCCCTGGGGGAGGGCTATGCAGCCACAGGAAAGGAAAGAAGGGAGCCTGGGCCAGCTTCTCCTGCTTCTGCACATGGATCTGGTGCTGCGAGGCCAGGGACAATGCTGACCCACAGATGTAGCAGCAAAGGCCCTCTGGTGGCGCAGCCTGGCTCTCTGGGAGAGCCCAGGGGACACGGCCACCGTTCTCCTTCTCTTTGGGGCCACAGGGACACGGAAGAGGCTGCTCCTTGCGATCCTCTTCCTCACTGGTGATGTTGATGTCACTGTCCTCAGACAGGCAGTAGCCCCCACAGGATTCCCCCGGAGGCCTGCTCTCCAGAGTCTTGGCGGCCCGGACTGAAGGGGCCCCTTTCATGACATCTGCAGGGGCCACCTGGACTGAAGGGCCTTGCCAAGGGTCCTGAATGCCCCTCAGGACACTGGCCCGGGGCTCAGGGACCCAATGCTTCCCAGCGCCCTTTCTCCTGCGCCTAATGCCAGTCTTGGGCTCCCCGTCCAGGTGGAGCTTCGAGGACACTCCCTCCTCCTCCACGTGCTGCTGCGCTGAGGTCTCGGCGCCCTGTCCTGGAGCGGGTCCCGGCGCTGGCCTCCACTCCTGACAGCGACCCCCACGGGGCCCTGGCCCCGGGGTGGCCCGCGCTGCTGGCGCCCCGTCCTGGCGGGGACTGGCGGTGTCTCGCGCAGCCGGGTCCGACTCGGAGAGAGGGTCGGTGTCCGACAGCTCCGACAGCTCCGAGTCTCGAGGCTCCTCCGCGGCCGCGCGGG
>NW_011888947.1:2463220-2468355 GCF_000151845.1 Pteropus vampyrus
GGGGGACCCAATGAGGGCCATTTACAGCCCTCAGCAGTCCAGAGTTGGGGGCACCTTCCAGGGCCCAGTGTTCTAATTTTGGAGGCAGGAGAGGAGCTATCTCCTGGAACAAGACAGAGTCCTCAGCCTGCCACAACCCTCCCCACCGCTGGCCAGGGACGAGGAAAGTCCTGTGTCCAGGGCCGTGTGTCCCAGGGCAAGTGACTCAACAACTCTGGGGCCTCTTTTCCTCTTGTTAAACAGGAGCTCTGGAGGAGGATTAACCGTTTCCACAAAGTTATTGTATATATGAATAGATAGATATGTCGTATTGTTGTATTTATTTAACACACAGAGAAAAACCTCAGTATGTGCCAAGGTGCTTTTCTAAGCACTTCACATGCATCAGCACAGTTACTCCTCACAATAACTCTGGTTAAGTGGGGCGAAAAGCCCATTTTAGGGATGAGAAAGAGGAGGCACTGAGGGTTAGGTTCCTTTTCAGAAGTAGCAGAGCTGGGATTCAGACCCGTGCAGCCTCACTAGGCAAAACACCTGGTCTCCATCACCCTTCTGCTGATGAGGACAGTCTATGGAGGGGACACAGCCAGGACTCCTCGGTTCTCCCCACTGCTCTGACTCGGGCTGGGAGGTCTTTGCAAATCCAGGCCTTCCTGGGCCTCACATTTCCCATCTGTGAAATGCCATCCTGTCCAGCTTCAAAATTCTATGAGTCTGATTTCCAAGCAGGTGACAGCTGTCCTGACCTGCCAGCTGGAGCCCAGAGTGAGCCTGGGGACAAAGGTGCCAGGTGGGCCCCTCTGCCTTCTGGGGCACTGACATGTAAATAAAACTAGGCTTCCCTTGGCTAGAAGGAGGGCCATGCATTATAAATAAATGGAACAAGAGGAAAGGGCCACCTCATTGGAAACCCTGGTGGATATTCCAGGGGTCACAGTCCAGGGGTGAACAGGAAAATCATCATTATCACCAGAAATGTGAAATTCAGACCCTCACCCAGACCCAGAAAAAAAGCCGTGTCAGCAAAACTGTCCCAAAGGAATGTCGGGGGCAGGGCCAAGAGTTTCCCCACTCCTGGCATTTTTAATACCTAGCGAGAGGAGGGGGACTGGTTAGGAAAACTTTCAAGAGTGAGGTCTGTTTAATTGTGTCCTAGGACAGCTATCAAACCCCACACAGAGCAAGAGGTTGCTGGTAAAGCAACGCCAGCTAAGGTAACGCGGGTCCACTGTGGGGTTGCTCGTGAATTCCACAAGGCTTGGCACATGCTGTTCCTTCTGCTTAAAATGCTTTTCATAGCTTTTTTCCAAACCAACTCCTCCTGCTCTCTCTATAGTCTTGGTTGTAGTGTCTTCCCCCAAGAGACTTCCTTGTCTTCTCCATCTCAAGTAGGCCCTCTCTGTTATCCTCTGTCTCAGCTCATTTGCACAGGAATTTGCTGTTGACTTTATTTTTCTGTCGACTGTTCCCTGTCTGGCTCCTCAGGAGCTGGGTGCTCCCTCCCCCAGGCAGGACCTAGGTCCGTCTTCTTCACTATGTATATCCAGGGCCTGTCCCATCTCCCTCTAGCTGAGCGAGCCCTGGGTAAGCCTCTTAGCTCCCTAAGCCTCAGTTTCCTGCTCCATACAATGGGATTGTGATCCTCACCAGATTTTTTTTGTGCAGAGCAAATGAGACAGAGAGAGCACGATGTTCTGGGCACAGGGCCCGGCATGTTGTAGGTGACTGCGTGTGTGTGTGTGTGTGTGTGTGTGTGTGTGTGTGTGTGTGTGTATGCACGCGCGCGTATGTGTGCACGCGCTGACCCTTTCTGGCTCTATCCGGTGGTTAAGGAGGTTCTGCCACTGCCCGTCTGCACTCTGAGGTGAGTGGGGCACTGTGATGAGGTCACGGAGTCTGAGGGAGGAGGGCCACAGAGATCAATGAGATAAAAAGAGGGAGGTGCAGTTTTCTTGACTAAGCTGAAATCATCCAGAACTTCCTGAATATGTACCACATATGTGAAAGTGTGTGTCTGTGTGTGTATGTGTGCATGTATTAGTGTGTGCATGTATTTGTGTTTGTATGTGCATGTGCTAGTGTGTGTATGTTTGCATGGGTTGGTGTATACATGTGTATGTGTATTCATGTGCATATGTACACCTGTGTTCATACATGTGCCTGTGTGTACATATAAAACGAGCCAGCAGTGGGAGGAGAGAGGCATCCAGCTGGATGTTTTTGTTTCCCTCGATGACCCAGTGACTCAGGAAAGTCCCCTGGCACACATCTCGGGAGCCAGGAAGTGGGCAGGCACAAATCAGGGGAGGAGGAAGGCAGGTGACAGTCGTTGGTCATCTGTGAGTGGATGACATCAGGATAGGGCCACTGGCACAGCTTGACACACCAGATTGACAGCACAGCTCTGCCATTTACTATATTTGTGGCCTTGGTCTGCTACTTAACCTCTCTGAGTCTCAGTTTCCCCATCTGTAAAGCAGCAATAACAAAATGATGTATCCCATAAGGCTAGGAGGAGGATGAAGTGAGACAATCCAGGCAAAGCACATCCTCTGGACCTGTGTAGTAGTGTTTGGCACATCGGTAAAATGCCAGTCACACACAGGGACGTGTGCCTTACAGATGCAGACTTGCCAAATCTTTGCAACAAGCCCATAAGGTAGGTTCTGTTATATTCCCTGTTTACAGGTGAGGAATAGAGGCACAGAGAAGGGAAGTAAAGGCCCAAGTTCACACAGCTTGGTGGCTGGACCCAGGCAGTGTGTCTCTATAACTCTCTGGCTTCGTTAGCCATCAAAATTAGCTTTGTCCTAAGTCTGAGATGCCAGCTTGTTAGGGCAGGAGGAGCCTACAGAGTTTCAACCTCTCTCTCCTCACACGTGTCCCCAATTTCACAGGTATGGAAACTGAAACACTGAGAGTTTCCTGTCTGGACACAAAACAGGCCGAGTATGTGCTAGAGAATGAGAAGAAATGTCAAGGTTCATTTCTATTAATGTCACATACCAAAGAAGACTCAAAGTACCTGTTTCTAAGGGGAAAGTGTGATAAGGCTCAGTCAGGAATGAGCCACCAAAACATCCCAGAGCCACAGCCTCCTGACCCCAGCAGAGCCATCTTCTTGCCTCCCTCCGAGCCTCACCGCCCTCCTGCAGCTCCTTCCAGACCACACGATGTGTCGCCCCAGCTCTCTCCACTTCTATTCCTAGGATGTGAGTGTAGTGGACTTGAAGAGCCACGACAGATGCTCACAGACAGACCCATCATTGGGAACAGGGAGAACTCCACCCCCCGCCCCCACCACCACCCTCAGTTTTGCAGGAGACCAGAGACCATCAGCACAGAGGATCTGGGCATGTCTCAAATTTGCAGGGTTGTCCTGGCTCAGAAACCGCAAGAATCTACCCTCACCTGTCAGGAGAGTTTCCAGGCTCCGAGCAGGTGGCACAGGCGATTTTATGTATCTTTCTCTAGGCCTGCCTTTCCCCCCAGGGCAGAGCCTGGGGGATTTCCCTTGTCCTGTACCACAGTGTCACAAGGCCAGGAACACAGTTGGGGCCCAATCTGTGCTTGAACCTGGGATGCCAGACTGTATCCCCAACCTCACAGTGCTTTCCAAGTTCCAGGAGCCCAGCCATTCCTGCTGCCTTCCCCAATTCTGTCTTTTAGTCTCTCATTCTTCCCCAGTGCCAGCAATCCAGATCAAAGCCTCCCATGTCCCCCCCAGCTTCTCTGGACCCCATAACCCTACTTCCCTTCTCACTGGGCCCTTTGCTTGTTCCCTCCTCCCTCAACACGATGCATGTGTCTCTGGCATCCCTCCCAGGACCCATTTACCTTCCTAGTCTGGTCCATCCTTCCTCTTTTAGAGGCTACGTGTGCTGTGTGTTTGGCCTGTAGCTCACTGGGGACTAGAAAAACAAAATTTATCATCTGACTGCCCTATTTTTTCTTTTTCTTTTCTTTCTTTCTTTCTTTTTCTTTCTTTCTTTCTTTCTTTCTTTTTTCTTTTTCTTTTTTCTTTTTTTTTACCTAAGAATGAAGCAAACACTTCTCTGCTATCCTCAGAAAGAACTTCAAACATAGAAAGCCACCGGCAAAAGTATGTCCTTCTCAGAGGAAGGAATGCAACTGTTAACAATAAAAAATAAAAAAATAAAACACAACAACTCTGGGATTTATGGAGGCCTTGGGTTTATGAACCATTTCACATCTGTTAGGTCATATGACATAGTAAAGCGGGAATCACCATCTCCATTTGGGAGACGGGGAAACTGGGGGTCAAGGGCACAGTTCCTGGGACCGAGGTAAGTTCTCGGCTGCCAGGACTGGTGAAATCTCCTAGCCTTTTGTATGTGTAAACTGTGCTAATTTGTTCAGTGAAAACATTAAAAAATGTACATGTTTGGTGACCCTATCTTAGCATCTCTTCTTTTATCAAATACAATAACCTCAGAGAGTGGAAGCAGGGGCCCATTTTCCATCTCTGGGACCTAAGACGACCTAGGCAGGGGCATTTTGTAAACTGCAAAGTGCCTTGTTAAATAAAAAAACCACTACTTGCATTACACAATTAAGGATCAGAGCACAGGGTACAGCTTTGAGGAGCAGAATTAGGAGCCCCTAAAACTTTGCCTGGCTCCCATTAACCTGGAAAAAGAATCCAGAAGCAAACAGTCCAGTCTCCCCCTCCAGGAGACAGCATTCCCCCAACCTCCTCCATCTCAAAATCCCAGGCTATTGCCTTGAACTTCAGGGCCTCGTAAAACTCCTTTGATAAATGATGGCCAGCGTGGACCTGCCACTGGGGATGATGGGACAAACACTCCACATAAATCTTGAATGTACTCAAAGACTCCCTTGCTGCTGACTTCTCAGCAGACCCCTGATTTGCAACACAAAATCCACAGCAATCATTCATGTGGTTAGTTCCCAGGCTTCTGAACCAGGGAGAAGGTAGGGCATAGGTGGGTGGGGGAGGGGTGGAATGAAACTAGAAGGGAGGGAGGGAATCTGAACTGCCTTAAGGGTGCCTGTCATGCAGTAGGTGCTCAATACAAACCAGTTTGTGTCCCCCAGCATGTAATGATAGCAGTTAATGTTTACTAGTTGCTGACCACGTGCCAAGTGCTATG
>NW_011888947.1:2468630-2471463 GCF_000151845.1 Pteropus vampyrus
ACCCCAGCCCAGGCTCGCCTGACCCTCGTCAGCCAAGCTCTCAGGTCCTGGAATAGACGGGAGGCTGCAGTGCTGGCTAACGAGAGGAGGGGTGGCCGGGGCGGGGGGTGGGGGTGCTGGGAAGTCGGCAGCAACAGATTCTTTCCAGCTGTTGCTCTGAGTCACTGCAGGATATTCCAAAGCCTGACCACCAGCCTGCCTGCCCGGTCTTCTATTTCTGTGGTTAGTTGATGCTGGACTCGCTGATGGGGATGTAAACCGGGTCTGAAGCATGTATCCAACGCTAAACTGGGGTGTTGTTTCTTAAAAACCTTTTGTTGAAGTGTGACCTCCATACAGAAAAGTGTGCGTCATTGTATGGGTACAGCTTGTGGAATTTTCATAAATTAAGCACATCTGTGTAGCCAGCACCCAGAAATAAGGCCTGTCCAGCCTCCCAGAAGGTCACCACGCCCCCACCCACTGCGTCCCCTTCCAGGCATTACCCCCCACCGAGGCAAACGACTCACACCCAGAACTCCCTCTGTCCTGACTTCTAACACCAAACTGTTTTTTATTTTTAGCAGCTTTATTGAGATATAATTCACATACCACACAATCCACCAATTCAATGATATATATAATTCAATGGCTTGTAGTATATTTAGAGTTGAATAACCATCACCACGGTCAATTTTAAAACATTTTCATCACCCCCAAAAGAAACACCATTCCCTTTATTTGTCACCCCTCAATCCCTCAGCTCCTGGCAACCACTAATCCATTTTCTGTCTCTATGGATTTGCCCATTCTGGGCATTTCATATAAATGGAATCATACATGTGTCCTTTTGTGACTTGACTGGCTTCTTTTACTCAGCATGATGTTTTCATGAAGATTCATCCATGCCGTAGCGTGTGTCAGTACAGACTGTCTTTGTACTTTATATAAATAGAAATATATCATATGTGCTCTTTGAGTCTGACTTTTGGCTCTACATTAGGTCTGTGAAATTCTTTCCTGTTTTGCATGTAGGAATACTCAGTGCTTTTTAATTGTTGTATAATATTCCATCGATGAATATACCATAATTTATTCACCCATTCCACTGTTGATGGGCTTCTGGGTACTTTAGGCAAACATTAATACTGTTTCTCTGAACATTCTAATTCATGTCTTTTCTTGAAAAGACATGAGGCATTTCCGTTGGGCAGCTAACTAGGAGTGGAATTGCTGGTCAGGGGATAGGCATATGTTCTACCTCAGTGCACACTGAGACGCTGGAACCACATCTGTGGTGGTTTGTGGAATTCCCAGGGTTCCCTAGTTCCCCACCCCGCCTCCTAGCTGCCCACCCACCAGCCTGAGCCCACGGGCCATCTCCCTGCAGGGCCGTCATCCCTGCCTGCCTGAGCAGCCCCCAGGAAGCCCACATGGGCTGCAAAGGAAAAGGGCTTGGTGCCTGGTGTTTTCTTTGGGCTGTGCAAGCACGCGTGGTTTCTCTGCCCTGGCTCTGAAACTATGTTCTTTTCACAGGCCAGAAATACTTAGGCATGGCTCACTCTAAAAGGGGAAACACATTTTAAAATTCCAATCTGTCCAGGTCTTAGAAGGATTTAGAACATTCCAGCTGTCGAGAGGACAGCGCTCACCAGGAACAGTGACTTACAGTCCCTGGTTCCCACTATGGGTCCCAACTCCACCCCCTCCTAGGTTCAAAGCATATTTCTTGAATGCCTACCCATCTAGAGGGCTGGGTTAGATGCTGCACAGCATCCACACAAACGACCAGCGGGATGGTACAGTGGGATGTGCATGTGTCTTACAGTGAGGAGCCCCCGGAATATCAGCTAGCCAAGCTCCTTCTAAATCTCCATCCATCATCCATTTAATCCTTTCAATGACTAGATTAGGTAGGGCACAAGTATTATTTCCACTTTGTAGATGAGAAGACTAAAACCCAGAGGTGCTAAGCTACTTGCCCAAGGTCACATTGCTTCTAAGTAACAGAGCTGGAATTTGAACCCAGTGTCCCCACTCTTAAGTACTGCCCCCCATTGCCTCTGAATATCTGGATAGAAATCCCAGCCCTGGCATTTCTTTTCTGTGTGGCTCTGGGAAAGTGGCTGAACTTCTGAGCCACATTTCCTTAGTCCATATGTGTGTGGAGATAAACCATGCCTACCTCCCCTGTTGCCGTGGTTAGATCAGAGACCACTGAAATGTAGAAGTGCCGTGAACACAGCCCGTGCTGCACGAAAGGCCTGTTCTGACCACTGCAGCTCTCTGAAACGGTTCCTGCCTTCAAGAAGACAGCATGCCTTCTAAAGTATATATTTTCGGAGAGACTTAAGGCTTTAGACCTTCTCCAGGCCATCCCTGTATTTAACAGGTGGAGGGTCCAAGGCCCAGGGCAGCCCTGACTCGTCCAAGGTCACATGTAGCGTCTCGAGGAGAGCTCTCTGCCTAGAGTTCTCTCCCCCACCCTTGGCAAATGGGGGTTTGTGGTTTTGAGGCCATGGTACCCTCATCCAGTCATTCTTCCTGACTCCATCTCTGCCTCAGGGCCCAAACCTTAGCTCATGGGATGGCAGCTCTGGTTTTAAGAGAAATCTAGTTTAAGTCTGATGCTCTGGTGGTCTCCTGGGGCTCCAGGCTTGCCCCGACAGTGGGGTGGGGTGGGGGCAGGCAAGGGGACTAGAAGTCAGGCCTGGTGTCCCATTTCGACTCTGGCTGGGCACCCTGTCAAGCCTTCCAGAAAGACTATCTCCCAGTGGGGCTCCCCACGACCCTGCTTGGCCATTAATATTTATCAGACCTGAAAGTTGAGCCACTGGAGAAGTGAAAAACAGCC
>NW_011888947.1:2471513-2478134 GCF_000151845.1 Pteropus vampyrus
TGTTTCTCTGAACATTCTAATTCATGTCTTTTCTTGAAAAGACATGAGGCATTTCCGTTGGGCAGCTAACTAGGAGTGGAATTGCTGGTCAGGGGATAGGCATATGTTCTACCTCAGTGCACACTGAGACGCTGGAACCACATCTGTGGTGGTTTGTGGAATTCCCAGGGTTCCCTAGTTCCCCACCCCGCCTCCTAGCTGCCCACCCACCAGCCTGAGCCCACGGGCCATCTCCCTGCAGGGCCGTCATCCCTGCCTGCCTGAGCAGCCCCCAGGAAGCCCACATGGGCTGCAAAGGAAAAGGGCTTGGTGCCTGGTGTTTTCTTTGGGCTGTGCAAGCACGCGTGGTTTCTCTGCCCTGGCTCTGAAACTATGTTCTTTTCACAGGCCAGAAATACTTAGGCATGGCTCACTCTAAAAGGGGAAACACATTTTAAAATTCCAATCTGTCCAGGTCTTAGAAGGATTTAGAACATTCCAGCTGTCGAGAGGACAGCGCTCACCAGGAACAGTGACTTACAGTCCCTGGTTCCCACTATGGGTCCCAACTCCACCCCCTCCTAGGTTCAAAGCATATTTCTTGAATGCCTACCCATCTAGAGGGCTGGGTTAGATGCTGCACAGCATCCACACAAACGACCAGCGGGATGGTACAGTGGGATGTGCATGTGTCTTACAGTGAGGAGCCCCCGGAATATCAGCTAGCCAAGCTCCTTCTAAATCTCCATCCATCATCCATTTAATCCTTTCAATGACTAGATTAGGTAGGGCACAAGTATTATTTCCACTTTGTAGATGAGAAGACTAAAACCCAGAGGTGCTAAGCTACTTGCCCAAGGTCACATTGCTTCTAAGTAACAGAGCTGGAATTTGAACCCAGTGTCCCCACTCTTAAGTACTGCCCCCCATTGCCTCTGAATATCTGGATAGAAATCCCAGCCCTGGCATTTCTTTTCTGTGTGGCTCTGGGAAAGTGGCTGAACTTCTGAGCCACATTTCCTTAGTCCATATGTGTGTGGAGATAAACCATGCCTACCTCCCCTGTTGCCGTGGTTAGATCAGAGACCACTGAAATGTAGAAGTGCCGTGAACACAGCCCGTGCTGCACGAAAGGCCTGTTCTGACCACTGCAGCTCTCTGAAACGGTTCCTGCCTTCAAGAAGACAGCATGCCTTCTAAAGTATATATTTTCGGAGAGACTTAAGGCTTTAGACCTTCTCCAGGCCATCCCTGTATTTAACAGGTGGAGGGTCCAAGGCCCAGGGCAGCCCTGACTCGTCCAAGGTCACATGTAGCGTCTCGAGGAGAGCTCTCTGCCTAGAGTTCTCTCCCCCACCCTTGGCAAATGGGGGTTTGTGGTTTTGAGGCCATGGTACCCTCATCCAGTCATTCTTCCTGACTCCATCTCTGCCTCAGGGCCCAAACCTTAGCTCATGGGATGGCAGCTCTGGTTTTAAGAGAAATCTAGTTTAAGTCTGATGCTCTGGTGGTCTCCTGGGGCTCCAGGCTTGCCCCGACAGTGGGGTGGGGTGGGGGCAGGCAAGGGGACTAGAAGTCAGGCCTGGTGTCCCATTTCGACTCTGGCTGGGCACCCTGTCAAGCCTTCCAGAAAGACTATCTCCCAGTGGGGCTCCCCACGACCCTGCTTGGCCATTAATATTTATCAGACCTGAAAGTTGAGCCACTGGAGAAGTGAAAAACAGCCATGAACAGGTGCCGTGGTGGCTGGCACCCCAGCCCAGGTTGTGGACAGCTAGGGGGGCTCAGTCAAGGGTTAGGGGGTAGATGAGCATGGGGCCTCTTTTGAGGGGCAAAGATCTCAAAGGAGGGAAGCAAATTACCAAGGAAGCAGACACCTCATTATAAGAAGCTGGAGGTCTCCTCCTGCTGTGGGGATGTGAGGCCGGGGAGGGGGAGAAGTCAGAGAGGAAGCCTGGCCTGGGGTGAAGGCTGGGAGCTGGGGAATGAGTTCGGCAAGGCTGCGACGGCCTCCTGCCGGCTTCCCCTCTGGGGGCACCTCCCATCTGCTCTTTACCTAGGAGACCGTGTGATCTTGTCAGAACTACAAATCTGGTTATGGCCTTCCTCCTCCTTAAAATTCTTCTCAGGTTTCATACCTCTCAGATTAAAGATCAAACTCCCTATTTGCTGGCCCCTGCTCATATCTCCAGGGGACCCTAGGCCCTCTGGGCTCCTTGTTCCTTCCTAAGGGGCACCATGCACTTAGCATCACAGGGCCTTTGCACATCCCATTTCAATTGCCTGGAACTTGATTCTCTCCCCTCGGTACCTATTTAATTCCTGCCTGTGCCAGGCATAACCACTTGTCACCCTTCTACTCTGCAGGCAGATCCTGCAAATGGCATTTCCCAGTTTCCCTTGCCTCCTGGCTTCCCACTAGATTCAGCCAATGGAGACACTGGGGAGAGACCAAAGGGCAGGCAGAGGGAGAAGCCAGGGTATTTCTTCCTCTCTCCATCTCTCTCTCTCCCCCACTTTCCCTCTCCCCCTTTCCATCTTCCCCCTTCTCCATCCTCACCACCTCCTCTCCCACCTTTAGGCAGTGTCTCTAGAAATGGCCACATTTCCACTGTGGCTCCAGCAGCTCCAGTAACTCTCTGTCTCTGTCTCTGTGTCTCCAGTCCAGGGTGACAGCAGCTTCCTGCAATTCCTAATCTCACCTGTTGGCTCTTGCAACTAAGCTATCACTTTTATTACCAGCGTCCTTTATTTGATTCCACCTCTTGAGCCACCTGACACAGGTGCCCTTTTCCTGATGGCAATTGGCTCATCCTTTGGTTCCTGCATGAGGGTCCAGACCTCACAGGACCCCTCCCCGGCTCCCCAGCCTGGCTCAGAAACCTCTGAGATACGCTGGGTGATTTCTTTTCCTTCTGGTCACTTATTGCTGTTTGCAATTATGAATTCTTGAGTGTGGTTATTCGATTAACATCTGTCTCCTCCCAAATTTGCAAGTTCCATGAGGGTAAGGGCCAGACATCTGTTTTTGCTCAACTCTGTATCTCCAGCACCAGAACCTAGTATAATGCCTGGCTGTTAGGGGGCACTCAAAGATTTGCTGACTAATGAACCAATAAATAAACGGATGGATGAATGAGGAGAGGTGTGAGGAACTCATTCAGTCAGAACCACTTATTCTAGGTGAATCATTTTCTCCTTTTTCATAAGGTCACTAGATAGATTGCGCTTGGAGAAACTCATCATGCGTTCATTCAACCACAATTTATAGAGCACCTACTGGGTGCCAGAATGAATGGATAGATGGGTGCATGGGTGGGTAGGTAGATGGTTGGATGGATGGACAGATGGACGGATGGACAGACGGACAGCTGGACAGATGGATGGATGGACAGATGATGGATAGAAGGAAAGGAGAATGGATGGGTGGATGAGTGGATGAGCAGGAGGAAGGAAGGATTTACTCCTGACAAACGGGAAGGCAGGAAGGAAGACAGGCAGGCTGAATTAAAATAAAAGATACAATTATTCTGTTGAGAAGAAGCAGAGGGTTGGGGAATGGCAGCGCTCACACGGGAACTTTGTACTGTGTCCCTGAAATATGCAAGAAGGTCAGACTCTGAGAAGGGAGCAGGCAGGGAAGGTTGTTTCTGAACTGAGTTGCAGTTCCCTTGCGTGAACCAAGATTAATGACTTTGGTTTGAAGAGCCCATTCCCAGCCATGGCTTTAGGACCAACGGGCTGCCCCAGAGACCCAAGGCTCCTGAGTTGGCAATTAGGGTTGACATGCCCCTGGTGGCAGGGAGCAGAGGCAAAAACTGAAACCTCAAGCATATGTCCAGTAGCAATCAGACAGCATTTCCCTTCACCCCAGTCCCCGGGGCAGATGGTCTCAAACTGGAAGAGTGCCAGAATCGCCACGAGCCTGTTTGGCAAACCAATGCCTGTGGCACTCCCAGAGATCTGGGTCAGGAGGCCAGAGCAGGGCCTGACAATCTGCATTGTTTTAATGAGCATCCAAGGACTCTGATACAGGCAGTCCTTGGACCACAGTTTGAAAAACACAGATATTGGTGTCATCTCAAACTGTATCAGGAAAGAGCAGAGAGGAAGGCAATGTGTGCTTGAACTTGGCGCCAAAGGATCTGGGTTTAATCCTGACCCTTCACAAGTGGAACCCCTGAGCCTCCAAACCTCCACCTGTGAACCAGCCCGCTGTCAGGGTTGGCATGACTACAAATGCAAAACACCAGCAGAGAGTGTTACATCCAGAAATGTAAACTCCAAACATATCTCCATGACACCAGAGGAGCTCCAGAATCCTGAATTCTGTGCATTTTAGAAGTACAGAATGCCACCCATGCCCAGTATCACCTCACACCTCGGTGAGGTCTGGGGCAGCACACTTAACCAAACTCATTGATACCTCTGTAGCATAATATATGAATCTACCTGATGAAGGCAGAACTGGAGGCTAGAAATAATCTCATGTCAGTTTAGGGTAGATTTTTGCAGCCCAATGAGTTACACAGAAACTTGGTTTTTTGAGCTTTTGCAGTTTTAGAATTGCAGATAAGGGACTAAGCCTTGTATAAGGAGGTGAGAGTCCGAAACAATGCTATGGAAAAAAAATCATGCCATGGCCTCTTGGCATTGACGTAGAAAGAGATCTATATTGTGAAAGTAGAAGGCGGGTAAGACAATTATATACGTGTCCGTGGAAAAAACACTGAAGACTGACAGGAGGTATACCTGCCCAGGGCTGCTCCAGGTGGTGGTGTTTTTCCTTTTTGCCGATGGGTGTTTTCAAAGACTTCTACCTTGAACCAGGAATATATATTGCTTTGCGATTTTTTTTATAATAGGAATTTCAAAATCTTTAAATCCCCAAAGACTTCAGGGAGCAGTTGTGGGCCAGGGGTGTTGGAAAACTCAGGGGGGCGGCGCCTCCCATGGCCCCACTCGAGATCTTCTCTATGGGGTGGACAAAGTCCCCTTGCCTTCATCTGCTTAGGGTCTCACCTTCCCCCCGCCACCCCCGAACCTTCAAGAACCAGGCTCTGAAGAGAATATCTGTCTCCCCACCAGCCTCAGGTGGTTCCCCTCTCTGTGACAGTCCCAGGTCCAGAGCCTCTACTGTGCATACCGTGGGGGCCCAGCAAGGAGCCAGGAGAGTGAACTCAAAGGCAGGCAGGAGGGAGGGGAGTGGGCAGCCTAGAGGGGCTGCTGGGTGGGAGCTGATTCACAGCCACCCCTTCAACAGGTGGCCTGCCATCTGCTCCGGCTCCCAGCCCCAGCCACGTGTCCAGCCCTCTTGAGTTTAACTTCGGCTGTGCACTTGGCCTGAGTTCATACAGCCAGAAAAAGAACTCGCCGAGAGTGGGCCGAGCCGAGGACAGAGCAAGGGTCACTTGTCCTCTGGGAGCAAGGCTAAAAATGACCAGGGGATTTGGAAAGTCCCTGTGCTCAGGCCCTGACCTGCATTTCTCTTCACTGGGTTCCTAGAATTTGGCCTTTTTAGAGATGAGTGCGCCCACCTTCCACCTCACAGGTATCAAAATGCAGGCCCAGAGAGGTAAAGGGGCTTTCCTGGGTCACACAGCTTAACATTCATCGATTCATGATTCATTTATCAATTCCCTGTTTATCAAGTGGGCTCCCTGCCAGATGCAGAAATATAGCCTCAGGGAGCCTATAAATCCAGCAAGAAGGCCAGCCATATAGACGCCAAAACTTAAAGCAAGAGCATCCCAGCCCTGCCAATGATGACCAGAGAGAATTTCTCTGGACTCACTTCCTCATCTGTACAATGGGAATAATTATAACAATAGCACTGACCTCTTTGAACTGACATGCGAAAGGTCATTGAACCACGTGCTGAGGGAAAAATCCTTTCATTCACCTTCATTCGACATCAGGCACTTTTATTTTATACTTGAAACAACTTTGTGCAGTGAAGATCATCAGCCTTTTACAGATAAGGGAAGGGACATGTCCATTCATGTGCCAGCACACCCAGGACAAGCCTGGACTCGACCAATGACAGTTGGAACCCCAGCTGCCCCCACGCCCTGCCCCAGACCCTCCTAGGGCCCCCTCCTCCCTCCGCACTGACTGCCTCCACCCTGGAAGGGAACGTGTTGCAACCTGTCCCCAGGGCAAGGCCCAGCTGTCACCTTCCCAGCTGCTAGGACCCTGGTGTTCAGCATCCGGTGCCAGCCTGCAGGCCCAGCCGAGGACACACTTACGGCTCCTGACACACCAGAGATGGGGAGGGGGCCAAGTGGGCTGGGCGGGAACTGCAGTTACAGTGTGTTTCATCCTGTGCTACCACCTCACGCCCCCTAACAGGCCCTCTCCTCCGGGCAGCCAGCACTGCCCACCACCTTTCCTTCTGTTAGGCCAAGTACCTTCCCCGTACTGGCCTAAGCAAACGAGTGGAGAGTCGTCTCCACTCTGGAATGGGAACTACCTGCCCTCAATGGAATCTCGGGAGCCTGGGACACACGGCAGCTCGTCAATACACGCTGGTTTTTACAAGTATCAATTGGAAGAACATTTTGTGAAGAACCACTGGAAAACCTTAAGCACAGGCTTGTCTTCACATTAAGTGGCAGCCGTTCCTGGCAGAGCAGCAACTTT
>NW_011888947.1:2478184-2482479 GCF_000151845.1 Pteropus vampyrus
CATGTCCATTCATGTGCCAGCACACCCAGGACAAGCCTGGACTCGACCAATGACAGTTGGAACCCCAGCTGCCCCCACGCCCTGCCCCAGACCCTCCTAGGGCCCCCTCCTCCCTCCGCACTGACTGCCTCCACCCTGGAAGGGAACGTGTTGCAACCTGTCCCCAGGGCAAGGCCCAGCTGTCACCTTCCCAGCTGCTAGGACCCTGGTGTTCAGCATCCGGTGCCAGCCTGCAGGCCCAGCCGAGGACACACTTACGGCTCCTGACACACCAGAGATGGGGAGGGGGCCAAGTGGGCTGGGCGGGAACTGCAGTTACAGTGTGTTTCATCCTGTGCTACCACCTCGCGCCCCCTAACAGGCCCTCTCCTCCAGGCAGCCAGCACTGCCCACCACCTTTCCTTCTGTTAGGCCAAGTACCTTCCCCGTACTGGCCTAAGCAAACGAGTGGAGAATCGTCTCCACTCTGGAATGGGAACTACCTGCCCTCAATGGAATCTCGGGAGCCTGGGACACACGGCAGCTCGTCAATACACGCTGGTTTTTACAAGTATCAATTGGAAGAACATTTTGTGAAGAACCACTGGAAAACCTTAAGCACAGGCTTGTCTTCACATTAAGTGGCAGCCGTTCCTGGCAGAGCAGCAACTTTGCTAGTCAGGGTGGGTGGTGGGTAATGATGAGCTGGCATTTATTGAAGACGTTCATATGGCCCTGGGCCCTGTCTCTGGTTTCAGCCTTCCTGGCTACCCTGTAAGGTCAGATCTCTCGCCTCCACCTGGAGATGATGACCTTGAACGTGAAGACGTGCAGTAACTGACATGGGGTGGCTGGGTTGGGAACCGGGATTAGTGGACTCCAAGGCCACACCTGGCCTTAGGCTCACTGTCTTTTTGACAGACTCTTATAAATGACTCATCTGGGCAGGCTTGGAGTCCAGCTCAGGCCAGCCTTGCCCTGGGGGCTCTGATCTCCACCCTCAAAGCTGTAGGGCCTCACTAGCAGCTCATCCAAACAGGGCCAAGAAGTACAGACAGTGGGGTGGGAGGTAGCTGGGATGATCCTGGGAGGACAGAGGCAGCACCAAGGGGGGACTCAGCCCTTGACAGCTCCCCTCCCATAGAACCCCAGGGCACAGAGGATGCTTGCATAAGGGGCAGGAAGCAGGGGCCTTCCCGTAGGCTTAAGGTCCTAGAAACCCGGGAAGAGTTTATCCCAAAGACATTAAAGAAAAAAAGCCAGCCAGCTGCAGGGGACGCAGAGCAGGCAGTCCTGTCCCAGGAAAGGCTTGCCTACCAGGCCCAGGCCTTCCTGGGCTGAATGCCTCTTTCCGCCGGCCGAGAGGCGCCAGAGCCGGCCTGGGAGAGAGCCGAGCCAGGTCAGGGCGGGCCTGTCCCCCTCATTCGAGCCCCAACCCTGACAAAGGTTTTCTTCGCACAGGAGCCAGAGGCAAGAAGGAGACGTGATGATTCTGATCATGCAGAGACAGAGATGGAGACACAAAAACAGAGACAGAGAGACAGAGAAAGACACTGAGAGACACAGAAATACTGAGAGATGGAAAAAGACAGACTGAGAGACAGAGATACAGAGACAGAGACATCCTGAGAAAGAGTCAGAGACAGATACAGAGACACCCAGAGAGAGACAGAGAGGCAGAGATACAAAGATAGATGCAGAGAGACAGAGAGAAACAAGCAGATATACAGAGACACACACAAGATACACACACATCGATAGAGACACAAGATCTCACACACGTGGAGACACACAGTGCACAGTGATACCCAGTATCTCCCCCACAGAGAGCCCCCGAGACCCTTGAAGGCCCTTGCCAGCCTGCTGCCCTCCAGTCCCTTCTGCCACACAGACACCAGGTGCCACACGTCCCAAAATCCGTGTCTTAGGTTTTGACCCAGATTCGCTCAGAGCCAATGCTTTGCTCAGTGAGAAAGCCTGTGTGGTGGACACGTACTTGGGCCGGCCCCCTGCGGACTACATTTGAGTCCTGGGTCCTTCACCTGCCAGTTGTGAGACCAAGTCAAGGGATATCACCTCTCTGAGCCTAAGTTTCCTCATCTGTGAGGTAGAGAGAGAAGATGGCCAACTCACAGGGTGGCTGCGGGACTGCAGGAGAAAAATGATGAGCCTTAGAAGGTGCCCCCAAGCTGACTGTCCTGCTGCATAGACACGTCTACACCACCAGGGTGAAGAGAGCCAGTGGCCAGACTGTAGAGTCCAGAGGGAAATCGGACTTCCAGTGCCTGTGGGGCAGTAATTAGTCACATGGCTTTGGGCTTGAGTTCTAAATGAAGTCCTCCCAGTCCTGTGCTCTGTCCCCAGTCCAGGGTCCTCATTCAGCCAACCAACCAGTTTTCCAGCACGTCTACAGTATGCTGAGCACGAGGGGCTCATAGCTGCTTCAAACTCAAGGACCAGGCAGAGGAAAGGGCCCCAGCCTTCATGGTTCAGAGAACGGGGACCAGACAGTGGGCACGGGAGAAGACTGTGGGTGTGTGAGTCTGGAACAGTTTCTTTTCTTAAATCGACTTTACGGAGGCATAATTTATACAACAAAATACATCCGTTTTAAGTAAGTTTGACACATATATACACTCATGTAGCTGCCTCCCAACAAAATACTCAGTACTTCCATCACCCCCAAAATCGTTCCTCGTGCCTTTCCCCAGCCAAGCCCCCCAGCCCTGCCCTGAAAAACACTGATCTGTTCTCCATCACTGTCATTTGGCCTTTTCTAGAATTTTATACAAATGGAGTCATGCAGTATGCACTGTGTCTGACTTCTCTCATTCAACAGGTTTTTGAGATTCTTCCAAGTTACTGTATGAATCGGTCATTCTTTCCTTTTTATTGATGAGTAGTATTCCATTCTATGATGACACCACAGTGTATTTATCTGTCTCCCGTTGATGGATATTTGGGTTGCTTCCAGTGTGGAGTCATTAGGAATAAAGCCACTACGGACATTCGTGTACAGCTGTTAGTGTGGGCGTGTATTCTCATTTCTCTTGGGTAAATGCCAAGAGTGGAATTGCTGGGTTGTAGGCAGGTGTTGACCTTGGGCCAGTAGCTGATTTGGCCCCAGTTTACTTGTCTTTAAAATGAGGGTGAAAAAGTGAAAATAACCCAGATGTCCATCAAACAGCATGAACAAACAAAACGGAGTGTATCCGTACAATGGAGCATTATTTGGCCCTAAAAAGGAGCAAAGTCGTGATGTACGCTGCAGCATGGGTAAACCGTGAAAACACCCTGGTAAGCAAGAGAAACCAGACACAAAAGGCCACAACGTGTAGGCTTTCATTATATGAAATGTCCGGAATAGGCACATCCATGGAGACAGAAAGGAGAGTAACGGTTGCCAGGGACTGGGGGAGCAGGAATCTGGAGTGGCTGCTGGTGGCAGGTCTCCTTTTGGGGTGATGAGATGTTCTGGAATTAGACTGAGGTGATGGTTGCATGACCTTGTGAACGTACTAAGTGCCACTGAATTGTACACTTTAAAATGGTTAAAATGATGACTTTTATGAGATGTGAATTTTGCCTCAATTTTAAAAAGGGTGGGGGATAATCCCGTAATAACAGTGCCTTCTTCCCAGGATTTCCCTGAAGGTTAAATGCGATGATACATGGAAGGAGTTAGCGCAGAGCTAGGTACGCAATCTCCACAAGGGAAGCTGGCGATGTTTGGGGGTTCTGTCTGCTTATTCCCAGGGGTCCTCTCCCGCCTCTCTGGGAACACTGCCTGGAATACAGTAGGTGCTCAACAAACATGCGTTAATCCCTGGTTGGCTAGCTTTATGATTGCAGTTATGGTCCCCTCAGTGCCTTAGGCAAATCCCTGCCAGGAAACATGGTAATGAGTCTGTTTGTAGCTACTCTGACCTTCACATTCATTATCTTCAAGAAATCTTCAAAACAATTCCATCAGATGGGAATCTTTTAACATTTACTATTAATCTCCCTGTGTTTACGGAGAAGGAAACCAAGAGAGGTTAAGAAACCCGCCCGAGGTCAGCCACCAGCCCAGGCTGGCCAACTTCTGACCCATGGGGCTAGGTGAGCGCTGGCTGGCGCCCCTAGGACACGTGTCATGAGCAGACATGTCCTCGGCCTTCTTTGCAGAGTGGAGGGCTCTCCCTGACTCTTGGGCTGGATTTTAATAGATCTGAGGGGAAGGGAAGCCAAGCGGTGTCCCCGTGAGCCTGCCTTGAGAGCCTGGGCTCCCATGGAGGGGCAGGATGTGTCCTGGCGGGGGGTCCCCATCCTCCTGG
>NW_011888947.1:2483894-2486575 GCF_000151845.1 Pteropus vampyrus
ACGTGACTTAACAGGTGCGGGTTGGATTGCACTGTGCCAAGCCAACGGGCTGGGAGGAGGTGAGACTTGGCACACATACCACAGCCTCCACCAGTGAGGGCATGGCCCTCCGGCTCCTCCATTAGGAGGCCTCAGTCAGCACAAGTGGTCAGCACTCTGAGTCGTGTAACGGTGGGGGCTGTCAAATCACACCTATGGAATAAGAACAGCTAATGCTTATAGAGAGCTTGCCAGGCCCAGGGCAAGGGCCCCTTCTAAGGGCTTTATTCATGGGTTAACTCACTGAATCATCATCACAACACTATGAGGTCTGAAATACTCTAATCCCACTTGACTGATGGGGACACTGCAGCACAGAGAGGTGAAGGGTCACATAGCTAGCACATGACAGAGATGGCAGAGGCAGGACTCACACCCAAGCACTGCGGCTCTCAGTGTGTGGTTTAAACGCCCAGGCTACATTGACTCTCTCCAGCCTTAGCACAGGCCTGGCACACAGTAAGGGCTCAGTAAACGCAAATATCCCTTAGGTGTGAGTTGTGGCTTGTCCAGGCACACGGTTGATTGTGGCAAGAATCAGGTCTGTGGCCACTCTGGGTGGCTGGTGGGTCTTCCTGTGGGGCCTGCACTGTGGGGGGGCCCTAGGGATCTCGAGCAGAAGGGCAGCCCCATTTCTGCTTATCATCTCTTCTTGCATCCACTCTCTTGAGTTTAGTCACATGGCTCCTGGTGGTTCAGAGGACTTTGTGGCCTTGGACCTGTGGCCACCTGGCAGGAATGCCAGCCAGTTCACACTTGGGCTTCCCTCTGGACAGTAGCTTCTGGGCAGGAGCTCCCCCTCATTCATCCAGTGGTCGTCACCCCGACCTGCAGGCTCTGCGGCGGTCCCTCCCTGGAGTATCCTCAGGCCGTTCACAGCCAGCTCCCTGCCATACTTCAGATTAAAGGACCTTTACAGTGAAAGGGGAGCCTCTGGGAAAGCAGGGGCCTCAGGCCGAGGTCCAGGCTTCCGCTCTCCTCCCCAGCCCTGGCTGGTGGGTCTGTCCCTAGGCAGGGGCCCTTCCTCTGCGCTGGACCCAGGTCCTCCCGCTGGCTCCCCCAACCTCATTTGCTCATTCGTTTGACATACATTCATCACACACCTAGTATGTGCCACAGTGTGGTCTCTTGTCTCCTTGCTGTCACTGGAGATATTCATGTTGGGACACCCATTATTTTCTTACCTTTTGAGATGATCTTGGGGTGGATTGTTTTAATCCAGGTGGCGTCATCTCCCGAGGCCCAGTTTAGGGCGCCTCTATGGTCAGTTGCCACCATAGGCTGAGCATCTACTATGTCTTGGCACTGAGACATACAATTTATAATGTGATCCATTGATCCCCCCAAAGCCCTCCAAAGGTGGACCTCTTATGCCCCTCCTCTTTACCTGAAGAGAGTGAAACTCAGAGAGGTAGAATAACCTCTCCGTAGTCATACAGCTGGTGAGAAGCCAAGCCAGGTTTTCTCATTCCGAAGTCTTAGGCTTCCATGGTCCCGCCACACCACATCTGTCTGTGTTGGCTGCACGTATCAGTCACATCCTATGGTGATTCTCTGTGGCTCCTCAGCCCCCTCCAGTCCCTGTAGACAGCAGCTCTTCCTGTCACTCACCTTGACCTTGGGGTCCTGGATTTCCAGGCCCTGGAAAGACCGACCTTGACATCAGCCTGTGGTTAGCTGAATCACGAGCCCCAAAAATATCCAGGTCCTAATCCCTGGAACCTGTGAATATGTGACTTTATGTGACAAAGGTGATCTTGAGATGGGAAAATTGTCTTGGATTATCTGGGTGTCCCCAGTGTAATCACAAGGTCCTTAGAAGGAGGAGGCAGGAGAGTCAGGACAAGAGAAAGAGATCTGAAGTTGCTATGCTGCTGGCTCTGAAGACAGAAGGGGCCATAAGCCAAGGAATGTGGGCAACCTCTAGAAGCTGGAAAAAGTAAGGATAAGGATTCTCCCCTAAAGCCTCCAGAAGGAACGCAGCCCTGCTAATACCTTGATTTGGGCCCAGATAGACCCAAGCCAGACTCCTGAGCTGCAGAATAAATCTGTGATATTTTAAGCCACCATATTTGCGGCCATTTGTTACAGCAGCCACAGGAAAGACGTACAACAGCCTGGATATACCCTTCCTGTTGTCAGGGTCCTGGCCACGCTTCCCCTCACTTCCTCGGCCCCACCATGCCCAGACCGGAGGCCTGAAAGAGGCCTTGGCTGTCCCTAGCCCGAGCAGGGCCTCGCCCACCTCTGGGCTTCTATGCCCTCGCCGTCTGGTCCTGCTCACTTTCTTCCCCTGCCTGCCATTGTTAGTCACCTTATCACGCCTCTGCATCTCACCTCACATCTAATTGGAATTTCCTCAAAGGCAGGAAACTTGATTTAGGCGTCTTTGTCTCTCCCAGAGCACCCTGCGCGGGGTGGGCTCAGACGGAGCACACTTGGCGGTCCGGACCTGGAGGCCCTGGGGTTCGCGCTCCGCTTCTGCACTCGCTGCAGAGTGGGCGGGCCGTGGAAGGCTCTTGGCAGAAACTGTGCCCCAGCAGCTCCTGAAGTACTTGTCCTCTCTCCATACACATCTCTGTCTTGTTCTCAGGGCTCAGGCGTGGTGTCCATGAGAACATCACCTCTTCTGAGAGGCGCTC
>NW_011888947.1:2488680-2493543 GCF_000151845.1 Pteropus vampyrus
CCTTCTGATGAGGAGGAGGACACGGTCCCCATTAAGGTCCCTGATGTCCCAGATGCCATTTCCGCTAGATGTGAAAAGTGGAGGAGCAAACGGCCAGCTAGAATCAGGAGATGGAGGCCCACCTCCAAGTCAGAGGCCAGCTCAGCATCCACTCCCTGCAGAGGGTGCTGGGAGGTGCCTCTCATCTAGATCCAGGAGGAGGGGGCTGGTAGATGGGGTTCCAGAGGCCCCATGGCTCAGTAAGCAAAGAACATCCACTTCCTGCAAGGCCCTCTCCCTGAGGCCCCATTTGCTATGAGCAAACACCCCTCCTGCTGCATCCTAAGCCTCACCCTGGCCGGGCAGCACAGGGCTCTCTGGGGAGGGTTTTCACAAAGACCTGTCTAGCCCCTGGGTCGCTGCAAGAAGTCCTGGAGGCCAACATTATAATACATTGCTTCCTGCCACCAAGGGGTCCCTGGGCACAGGAAAGAGGTGCTGGTGGCCCCGGTGCTTTCCAAAGAGACTGAGTCGGGTAGCCCCCAGGAATGCCCTGGGCCATGAGCAGTGGGACAGAAAGGCTCCTCTGGGTCAGGGCGATGGGCATCTGAGCCTGTGAGGCTCCTAACATCCCCCATCTTACTCTTCTGCTCACATACCTTTTGTGGCTCCCCATTGCCTAAGGGATAAAGTCTAGACACCGAAGGTTGGCATTCAAGGTTCTCAGTCCTCTCCATCAGCAGGAGCCTTCGCCCCAGCCAGGCCCCTCTCCAACTCCAAACATTCCAGTCCTGACTGAGGCTTCCGTCTCTGCCATCCTGCCTCTTGGAAGACCGTTACACCTCTCACTGTCTCGACTCCTGGCGGTTCATTTTATTTAGTGCTAATCGTGATTGATTCTAACAGCTCCAAATGTCTAACCTCCAAATCTAATGTTGATTGATGCTCCAGCTGCTCCCACAAGGAAGATGTGCATGGTGTGGTCAAGACAGCCTGACCCGGCTCAGTCCTGGTCCCTCCTCTGCCATCAGGACCTAAGGGCCTCTGGTATCCCACTGATGAAATGGGGACACTACCTCTCCAAGAGTGGCCATGTGGCCTGATACAGAAAGCACAGTGCCTGGTGGGTCAGACGAGATCAGTGAATGCCAAACTTGTTCACTGTGGTCAGCACAATGGCTCCCAACACACTCATGCCTTATTCCCAGAAACCTGTACATGACCACATGGCAAAAAGACTTTGCAGGTATAATCAAAGTGAAGATCTTGAGATGGGGAGATTCTCTTGGATTATCCAAGGGGCCAAGTGTCATCACAAGGGTCCTTATAAGAGAGACACAAAAGAGTCAGAGTCAGAGATGTGAGGACAGAAGCAGAGGGAGAGAGAGAGAGAGAGAGTGAGAGAGTGGTGGCGGGGAGGGAGGGAGGGAGGGAGGGAAGGGCTACATTTCTGCCTTTGAAGATGGAGGAAATAGCCACAAGGCAAGGAAGGAATGGGGGTGGTCTCTAGAAAGTTGGAAAGGCAGAGAAAGTCTCCTCTAGAGCCTCCAGAAACAGGGTCCTCTAGAGCTCTGCCAACGACTTTATTTTGGGGCTTCTGACCTCTGGAACTACAAGATAATAAATCTTGATTTATTCTAAGCCACAAAATGTGTGGCAATTTGTCACAGCGGCCCTAGGAAACAAACATAGTCATATCCACATTGATGATGTCATGTAGCCCTCAGAGCCATCCTGTGAAGGAGGCCTGCGGATTCCCATTTTACGGCAGCTCACGTAGTAGGACTCCAATCCTGGTGGTCTCAGCGTACTGTCCAACTCCTGGGTCTTGCTTTTTTCCTGAACTTTCACCGATCAGGCTATTTGTATTTCATTACACATCATCACATCTTGTGTTGTGCTAATAACTTGTCATTTGACAATACTTCTTCACCGGCATATCTCTTTGCTTGCAAGCGGAGCTGCCAATTTGGGGACGTGTTCTCTCTGGATCCATGAAAGTGGCCATGGGGGTGGGGGTTGGGGGGAAACCATGTGCTTCACTCACTTAGTAGAGATGATTGTGTCCTTAGCCCATTTCCCTTAAAAATTACCTGGGGAGTGTTTACAGGCACGCCACCCTGAACAAGCCCGATCCCATCTGATCTTGGAAGCTAAGCAGGGTCGGGCCTGGTTAGTACTTGGATGGGAGACCACCTAGGAAAAAAAAAAAAAAAAATTTACCTGGGGAGTTAAAAAAAAAAAAGAAGTTTCCCAGGATGTAGCCCGAACTTACCAAATCAAAATTTCTAAGGGGGGGGCTCTGGTAAGGATATGTTTTAAAGCTTCCTAAGAGTATCTCATGTGCTGGCAGGGCTGAGAGTAGCTATCTTCTGGGGCTGTTGCAAGGCTTAAAAGAAATAACATGAGACTCATAGTGGTAGCTAATATTTACCGAATACTTGTTATAAGCCATGAAGTCCTTCACCTATATTTGCTTATTTCATCCTCACGGCAACCCCATGATGTGGGTAGGTACACTCATCACCCACATTTTGCACTTGAGATGGGTGATGCATGTCCAGTAACTTGCTCAAGGTCACACAGCTAGTAAGCAATGGGGCCAGGGCTTTAAGCCAAACACTGCGGCTCTTCAGTCCACATTCCACAGAGGTACCCTAGGCAGGCATGGTGATGGGAGATGGAGGATTTTTATTGATATTGTTTAGAATAAAAAGCAGCCTGGAAATTGACAAACTGATTCTCAGGTTCATACGAAAATGCTAAATTCATACAAAAAATTCCAAAATGATCCTGAAAAAGAAGAGCAAAGTTGGAGGGCTGACATTTTCTTGATTTCAAATCTTCCTACAAGCCTGTAGTCATCGAGACAGTGTTGTTCCAGTACGTGTAGACCAATGGAAGGGACTTGAGAGTCCAGAAATAAACCTTCACATTTATAGTCCACTGAATTCCAGCAAGGGGGCCAAAATCATTCCATGGGGAAAGAATGGTCTTTTCAACAAATGAGGCTGGGACAACCAGACATCCACATGCAAAAGAATGAAGTTGAACCCTTACCTCACGCCATATACTTAAAGTGGATCGAAGGCCTGCGTTTAAGAGCTAAAACTATAAAACTCATAGAAGAAAACATAGGAGGAAATCTTCATAACTTTGGATTAGGCAATGGTTCTTAGACGAGACACTAAAATGGCAACAAAAGGAAAAACAGGGAAATTGGACTTCGTCGAAATTAAAAATGTTTTCACTCCAAAGGAGACCATCAAGGAAGTGAAAAGACAACTCACAGAATGAGAGAAAATAAGTGCAAATCATATATCTAATAAGGGACTTGTATCCAGAACATAGAAAGAATACTTACAACTCAACAATGAGAAGACAAATAACCTAATTCATAAATGGGCAAAGGGTATGAATAGACATTTCTCCAAATAAGATATACACATGGCCGACAAGCACACAGAAAATGCTCAACATCATTAGTCATTAGAGAAATGCAAATCAAAAACACAGTGAGATACCATTTCATACTCACTAGGATGGCTAGAATCAGAAAGATAGTAACAAGTGTTGGTGAGGGTGTAAAGAAATTAGAACCCTCATACACTGCTGATGGGAAATGGGGAAGCTGCTTTGGAGAACAGTCTGGCAGTTCCTCAAAAGGTTAACTATAGAGTTACCATGTGACCCAGCAATTCTGCTTCTGGATATATACCCAAGAGAACTGAAAACCTACATCCACACAAAATCTTGTACACAAATGATCATAGCAGCATTATTTGGAATAGTCCTAAGTGAAACAACTCTATTGTCCATCTATGAATGAATGGATCAACCAATATGGTCTCTCCATACACAAGAATATCATTCAGCCATAAAAAGAAGCGAAGTACAACATGGATGGACCTTAACAACATCATACTAAGCCAAAGAAGCCAGAAAGACAATGTACTGTATGATTCCATCTATATGGAATACCCACAATAGGTGAATCCCTAAAGACAAAAAGAAGATTCGTGGTAGCTTAGGGCAAACGGGGACTGATTACAGGAATGGAGTATTGAGTTTCTTTTCTGGTTGGTGAAGATGTTCTGAAATTAGGTAGTAGCGATAGCTGCACCATCTGTCAATATACTAAAAAACACTAAATTGTACATTTTACAGGGGTGAATTGTATGGTATGTGAATTATACCTTAGTGAGATTATTACACATTAAAAAGCAGACTGACTTTTAGCTGGTTTTATTATCAGTTTTCTACAGACAATGCCCCTCGTTGCCTGCACTGCTCCCGCAGCCACATACTCAGTCACTGTGCCACATCACCTTTGCAAACACATGATGCCCCTGTGCAAGGTCTGCCGTGCCGTAGGTGCTCATGGGGCCTTCTCTTCCCCATGTGCCTTCCTCAGGCAGAACTCATGGGCCCTGCAGCCTGCCTGGCACTTTAGACACAGCCCCATCATTCCCATGCATGTTTTTTAATTCTGGTGACACTGTGGGGCTGCCCAGACATCAGCAATGGGGACACGTCCTGACCACAGGTGGTGCTATCAGCAGATGGCTCAGGTGTTGCCCCTCCAGGTCAGCCTCAGCCAAGTTCAGGCCCTTGCCGGGTATCCTGAACTCAGTGACCCATCGATGCTGGTGCATGAAGGCCCAGCCATCTCAGCCCAGCTGAGGACAACGCTGAGGGTCACCCAGCTCCATAGCTCCCAGGGGTCTGGCCATGGCTGCATAGCAACTTGATGCCACCTGCCCATCCTGTTCCTTATTCCCATGGTGCTGATTCCAGGGCACCCCCAACAAATGACTGACTGGCTCCCTGGAGGTGCTCCTGGTGTCTAGTGAGTGGAAGTCAGGGATGCTGCTCAATATCCTA
>NW_011888947.1:2494223-2496878 GCF_000151845.1 Pteropus vampyrus
GTGTGTGTGTGTGTGTGAGAGAGACAGTGTCCAGAACAGAACTAGACAGTGCACATCTTTGTTCCCCAAATGGAGCTCCTGGGTAGAACTTGCTTTCCCTGGAAAAGGCCCACAGTGGATGACAGGCTGATGCTGAGTCCAATGGACTCATTAATGCTGACATTATCGTTACGGGGTGACAACAATGAGCCCCATAACTATCGATGGACCTAATTCCCACAATCTGTGTTTCTCCTTCTCTTTCATCCACTTTTCCAGACACTGCTTTTTATGACCAAGGGGCCATGTCATCGACCCACCTCAACTGCCGCTCCGAAAGCTGCTCATAGCGAGGGATTTGTTTTAAACATTTTAAAGTTTTTATTTAAGCTACTTCGTTCATGCAATAGCTTTAATGGTCAAAGGTATTATATACGTTCTTCTTCTATTTTTTTAAAAATCCTTGTTCCTAGTGTACCCAAAAGAGAAAAAGTTACCAAAGCCCAGATCTCAGTGACATTCCTTCCAGAAGTCAGAGGTCAGGCCAGGTGAGTCGGATGCAGATCGGCTGGCCCCAGGCCACCATAAAACTCCAGAAGCAGGAGGAGAAATTTAGCAATCAGGGCTCCAGACAACCAAGACGGAAATATCCCTCTTGAAGCCTAATCTCACCTCTCTCAGCCCCAGCTGTCTGTCACATAGCCAGATGGGAACAGAGCTGGACCCTGAACTCAGATCTTACGCCAGAGCCCAGGCTACACATCGCCACCCTCCACCTTTCAGGTGAGGACACTGTGGCTAATTCTTCTCAGGGGTGCTCAGGGAGAAGCGGTCAAGTTAGAACCACCCCTTCTAGACATGTCTCCCCAACACCAGTGCCACCAGCAGCCACAGAGATCTCTCAAAATCACAAATTTGACAATGACACTGAGGCTTAAACCCTCCAGTGGCCCCTGGGACCCTCAGAACAAAGTCCTCCACCCTCTGTGACCTCAGGCTGTCACAATTTGGCCCTGTCAGGCTCCCCAGCCTCCCCTCCTCACCTCTGTACCTGGGAACATGACCTTCTGTCCTCAAATGTGCCTGTTTTTACTTGTCCTTCTGCACAGGTTGTCCCCACCGCCTAGAACACTACCACCCCAGCTCCCTTTCTCCTGGCTCTTACTCACCTTTCCATTTTCAGCTTAAATGTCTCCTCCTCTAGGAAGCCCTCCTGATTGTTCCAAGACTGGGTTGGGTGCCCTTCATTAACGACCTCTGTAGCTCCCAGAGCTGACCCTACAGTTTATATTTTTCGTTCTATATTGCAAATACTTGTTTAATTGTTCCCCTTGCTAACTCTTCCCGGCCCCTGACTCTTCCCGGCTCTATCTGCCTCATGCATTCTTACCACCTGGTGAGTGGTCTTCCTGAAACGTGATCCAGACCATGATGCTCCCCTGCTTAAGCCCTTAGAGTGACTTCCTCATTGCTCTTAGGACAAAGCCCAAAGTCCTGGCTATGGGTTCACAGGACTCCTGTTTTCAGGCCCCATCCCCCCTAACTTTCTCTTGTCTCTCTCCCCTCTTTGCTCCCTCCATTCAAGCCCTACCAGCTTCCTTTCAGATTCTAGAACTCATCAAGTTGTTCCTGCCTCAGGGCTTTTGCACTTGCTGCTCCCTATGCCTGGAGCATCCTTTCCACTCCACAAGATTGGATACTTTCTTCCCACCTAGCCCAGCTTGAAAATGCGCCCCCTCTGGAGCAGGTTGACCTTGGACTTATGGGTTCTGGTTTACTTTATTTATACCCCCACCCTAATTATGATTACTTGAATTTATTTAATTTTGTTTTATTCCTAACATTCCTCTAAAATGAAGGAGGCCAGGGACATTCTGTTTTACACTGTTACAATCCAGATACCTGGCACACACTTTGACCCCAAGAAGGATTCAGTCACTATTTGTGATACAAATGAGTAAACATGCAGGAAATGTTCCCGGCCAAGGCTTGGAGATGCTGAGATCTTCGGGGATACCTCAGGGCTTCTCTATTCCTCGAGGTTTTGGGGAGACCAGGGACCAGCACCTCTTGTCCCCCTCCATCCTAAGGCCACTGAGCCTCCCTTGGTGAAGTTTTTCATTTGCAGACAAACTGACAGTTTTAAATAAAATAAATGTGTCATGAAGTGGCCTGGAGGTTTAAGCAGGTGTCTGTTAGAGGGAGCCACAAAGAGATAGACAGAAGGATGAACCAACAGACATAGGGCCAAGCACGTGAGGAAATGTCCAGTGCCTGACCAGTCAGGCTACTGGATTTGTGGCTGTGGCTGGAAGGGCTTCTCAGAACCACAGCCAGTTTCCAGTTCTGTCAGATACGTAAGGTCTCTATCTGCACCCGTGTCCCCTTTAGAAGCCAGTAGCCATCATCCCTAAGCGTCAGGAAAGCTCTGGGCCTGTAACTGAAGGCTGAGGAGTCATTTTTCTTTTTTTAAAAGGCATTCAGGGAAAGGAAGGAAACACGTAATGGAGGGGACAGGTAAGAACACAACCAGAGCCCCTCATCCCCACCCCATTATCTTTAAGCAGAAAGACTGGATTTGCCAAAAATAATGTTATTTGTTCAGTCTCTCGCTTCCTGCTCAGTTTCCAAGGTGGATCTTAAGGATGTGCTCTTAAGTGGAAAGTTGAAAAAGTG
>NW_011888947.1:2497341-2507900 GCF_000151845.1 Pteropus vampyrus
CCGCCGCCCCCACCCGTTAGCTTGGCTGGGAGTCAGCTCTTCAGCCTACTGGCTCGGCCAGACTGATCCGAGAGTGTTCCCAGATGTGCGCTGCGGGTAATAAAACGGCAAACTGGTTCCTGTCAGCAGCAGGAAACTCCAGGAGGGCGACCCCCAGCAGCCCTGGGCAGATGTTTGCAACGTGTGCTCTGGCGGCAGGGAAGGGAGGCCCGGGGTACCAGGACAGCCTGGCCTGCAGCACAGGGACTGCACGGGGGTGTCACTGCACCCCCTTCTCCTTGGACACAGAGCAGAAGGGGATGGGGGTCCCTGTGCATTCCACTTACGGGGCCCTGCTCACATGGCTCACTCCCACCCTGTTCCCACCCCATCTTGGACTTACCCTGAGTGTGGACATCTGGCCTTTGGTTTTGCCCTGCACCCCTAACTCCTTGCCCTATGGAACTGTATGCCTCCCTGATCATGGAGAATGGGCTTCTCCCAGCCCAGAATGCCCCAGCCAGAACCTGAGGTTTTGGAGGCAGGTGCCAATCACAGTATTTTGCCCTTGCCCCTTGGCAACAGGAGATCATGTGACCCAGTTCTAGCCAATCATGATTTGCCATTCTCCTAGCAACTGTGATTGGTGTGGGGGTGCGTATGTGTCCTAACATGGACCAATCAAAATCCTTCCCCGAGATTTTTCTAGCTTCACGGAGGTGGAAGAAAGTGCCACCCCGGGTGTCAGACCTTGTGAGAAACAATACTGGTAATATGTTCCTGGTCACCTAAACTGCTCCACATACAAGGAGATCGGGAGTCCAGAGCTCACACAGCAAGTTGGTGGTAGGGCAGGAAGGGCTCCAAAGGGCTCTCGGCAGTGATGTTTCTAGTCCCTCCTGGTGGCCTCCGTGTTGGCTCCTTAGACAGCATTTGGGTAGAGGAGTAAAGAACCATACTGGGCGAGTGACCCACTGACCTTGAATGTTAGAGCACCATAAAATTGGAGCAAATGGAAGGAGGTACATGGGCAGCTTCAGCCATGTGCGGGAGTGAGGAGAGGGACTATCCCATGGGGTCCTGCGGGAGGAAGACTATTTTTGCTTGAAAACGTAGGCGGAAGCCAATTAAACCAACCCAGCCAACTCAGGCAAAGTGGCTAAAGTGACTGGGCAGCAGAGGGGTTAAATGAGGGCAGTCCTGAGCAGCCAGTTTGGGACAGGAAGTGGGGCCAAACTCTGGCCAGGCCCTGGAGGAAATAGAGGAATCTTTCCCTCAACCCTCAAACTGACCTTTTGGGGTGGCCTGAATCTTTTTCCTTTTTTAAAGATATGTATGAACACCAAGAAGCACTTGATTTCAGAGTGAGAGCTTATCCACTCCTTACAACAACCCTGTGAGGTAGAAACTATGTATCACTCACTTTCTGGATGAGGAAACTGAGGGTCAGAGTGGTAATGTATCTGCCCAGGAACACAACTGCTAATAACTGGCAGGGCTGAGGCTGAGATCCCGCTCTCCTGACGCCCAGGCAAGGGCTCGTTCCTTGGCGGCACAGTAGCTCCTACTGATAGGGCTTTGCTGAAGGCGGGTGGAAGAGACACCCTCCCCCGAGCCCCGTGGACCCCCGAGAAGCCATTCCTTCTCTCCCTTTGCCCTTCACTTGAGCAACTCATAAACCTGCCCCGCCCCCCATCTCATGGCTTGACTGTGGTCTCTGCCCCCTCGTGCCCACTGCCTCCATCTCCTAACAGCCAGGCTCTGAGGAGCTATCTGTCCACCAGACATAAATGGTTACACACACACACACACACACACACACACACACACACCCACACACACACACACCCCCCCCAGGGTCTATTCTGGAGAAACTTTAGAAGGAAGCAACCCAACTGTTTCTGGTCTCCCTCATAAAAACTGCCATTTGGGCCAAGTCCACTTGACTTTCTGGCCCATTCTGGGTATTTTTTGGATGTTGCTGGAACCATGAGTTGGCAGAGTTGGGAGGCGGGGTTGGTGGGGAATGTTCTCTCCAATTCGAACATGGTCACGGGCGTCTCTACCAGGCGTGAGATTCACAGATGCGGCCTGAGCGAGAGGGCTGAAACTCACTGAATCCTGGGGTTTGCAGCACTTCCGCTAGTAGGATGTTAGGATGCTTGGACCCTCCCTCTTTGGAGGCAGATTTTGTCCCCAGCCCTCCTGCCCCTGGTTAATTTAGTTGTGTGACCTCATCAAGTTACTCGACCTCTCAGAGCCTCAGTTTCCCCATCTGTGATGTGGGGATAATGACTTGTCTGTCCAAGGACTGCCGAGCACAGCCTGAGTGAGTGAATGTGGAGAGCACGCACATACTGGCTATTACACAGATGAACAGCAATGTCTTAAAAGCCACCCTCACCCCCACCCCGAGTGTGACAACTGAGTCAGATGCTCAGAGACAGAGACAACACCGTCCCCGCTTCCACCTCCCTCTTCTATCACCTCCTTGGGGGCTGAGGCCTCCAGCCCCATGTCCCTGAAAGGCTTGTGGGGGGAGGGGTGGCAGGCAAAAAATGGAGCAGCCCTGCCAGCAGGGTGGGGGCCGGGAAGAGAAGGGGTGGCCACAGGAAAGGTGTGGCCGGAACCCCTGGAGCCAGCAGCTGGAAGGAAGGAGTCGCCAGGTGGGCTCCACCCTCTGCGAGCAAAGCCAGGCAGGCAGAAGGCCAGGGCACTTGGCAGGACTCTTCCAGCCTCCGGAGACCCCGGGATGTCCTTCAGGACTGAGGGCCAAGCATTGTCCCTGATTACAAGAGGTTCTCGCCGGTGGCTTTCACACGGTTCATTGTGTCCTGGGGCCTGTGGGAACTGGCTCCTGTTCCCTTGGCTTAGCGGGGTTTCGGATTGTGGCCCCTCCATCTGCCACCATCCCCGAGCTCAGCACCGCCAGATACAGACAAGAAGGAGTGAGGGGAAGGGAGCGTGGACTTAACCTTCATTCACACAATCATTCATTCAATCTGAATTAATGAGGGCCCACTTTGTGCCAGGCCCTGTGCTAGCACTGGGGAGAGAGTGATACCAACTGTATATAAGCTCGGCCTCCTCTAGTCCTTCCTTTCTGACCCATCACTGCCCTTTGTCATTAGCGGTTAGAAGCTGGGGGCGGGGGGACCAAATCCCAAGCCAGTTAAGCCCTGGGATGCACCTGGGTGGTATCCAGGCTCTGGAAAGGCAGCCCCAAGTTCAAATCTGCTTACTCATCAGGGCCGCTGTGTTCAGATGTTTAGGTTGCATACTGTACAAGATGCCACATCGCAGGGGATGCCAATCGCACTGTGGACATCTTCATTATTTAAAAATTATTTGTACTTCATTATTCGTACTTTTATTATAGCTATATTGACGCTAAAGATGGACTGTTCGCACATCAATTATGTCAACTTTCTGTCAGATGGCTACAGAGGGACTTGGTCTTACAAAATCAGTGTAATGCAACTGTCTCAATTATTCCTCATGGCTGTTATTAAATTTTTGAAATCTTCATTTTGTGTTCAATAGTTTATACAGAATACCTTGACATTCGGTATATTGTTGTTGTTGAGAAATTAATAAGAGTATAACTTTAAAATATGTATTGGGGAAAGAGGCAGCTGTTTCTAAGGAGCCTGGGCAGACTGTTTGACTGAGAATCAGCCATCTGTCTTGTGGGCCTAATGGCCCGTGCCTTGCAGGGTGAGCTGAGGATGCAGGGAATGAATTAGAAGTCTGTGGTGCACTGTGGGTGCTCGGCAAGTGGTCCTTGTGGTTTTTCCCTCTGACACGCAGCTCTTCTGGAGACTTGCCCTGTACAGCGAAAGCACCATGGTGCCTCAATTTACCCGCTGAGAAACAGAAGCAGCCCTCCCCCAAAATGACTGACGAAAGAGAATGCTCTGCCTTTGTAGAGTCCTGTTCTGCCTGGGCTGAACTTCCCACCTCTGAGTTTCTCCAGATTTGGGCTTGCTCAGACTCTCGACCCTGTTTCCTGTCCCCCGCCCTCAACACCGCCCCTCGGTGCTGGCTGTCATTGATGGAGGCCCTCCCTAGAGCCCCCAGAAGCTGCCCGAAGAGGAAATCCTCTTCCTCCTCTTACAGGCTGGAAGCTACAGAATGTTTCTTTTGGAATTTTTTGGCTTCCACGTTGTAGAATGTCCTAGCCTGTCAGCCACGCCCCCACCCCTTTCCTCTCGGCCGGCAATTCTTTGGCCAAAGACATGCTTGGACCTTACCTCCCGTCTCCCCCACTGCCATCCATTCTTATATGTTTGTTGCAAGGGAAACAAAATACGCCAAGGAGCCCAGAAGAACTGACTGGAAACGATCCAAATTTGCCTACAGCTGATGGTTTCCTAGACTAAAGTCTCCGGGGTGGCAGGAACATGCTTTTGTGGCCCCAGCATGATGAAGGGAGGGAGGACAGGGGGAAATCCTAAGGGCTAGATCGGATCCTGCCTTGGCCTTTGAAAAGAAAAATCCAGCTCTTTATTCATTTAGCTCCGAACCCTCCCCTCTTGGCAGCAGAATAATTAAATATTCATGCATTTTCTCCTTCTCCTAAAAAAGTGATAAGTCAGATTTCTGTACACACAGAAAAAATGCCCCAAGGCGAAGGGTCGGAGCCCAATTTCAGTTGAAGACAAAGCCTCCACTTCAATTTACGAATGAAAACACCCTTCACCTTTGCTGCTGTGAATTTCCTAGATACACATGGTCAAGACAATCTGAGAATTATGAGGCTCCAGGACCAATTAGGGCTGTTTGTGTTGACGTCAAGTCTGGGGGAATTTTTTTTCTTCCCCTTGCAAGTATTTATGATACTGACAGATGCAACAGGAGAAAAAAATCCCAGAACAGGAATAAGACTTGTGGGACCACGCGGATAAGGAGTCAATGTGAAAAGCAGTCCCTGGTTTTGTTTAAACCGCCAGACCTGTCTGTGCCCCAGTTTGCCACTGCCGGTGTAAGGACAGGGAGAGAGAGCAATTATTGAGCATCTACTGTGCGCCAACACACTCCAGGCATGTTACAAAGAGGAGGTGGTTGAAGCCACGCAACACACCTGGGGGCAAGATGTTCCCATTTTTCAGACGAGGAAATCGAGGTGATTTTTTCAAGGTGGCAAGGCCAGGGAGTGGGGTCTGAACACTGGCTCTTCCAGCTGCAAAAACTACTACACTGTCTGAAATCCCATCCCATTTGGGTCCCATTGTGTGCAAAGCGTGGTGGGGTGAAGGGATGTGCCAGCTGAGCCTCCCATTCCTACAAGTGGCCACCCTACAGTGGGAGCTAAGGCCGGCAGCCTTGGGACTCCACCCCGCCAAGGAAAGTTGAGGGAAGCAATGGAGGGAGTGAGGGTCTCCCGATCAGGCAGAGTGTCTGACCACCCCTCACCGGGAGTGTCTCAGCTGCCTCCCCCAAAACTGCTTGGAGAGGGGCAGAGTCACTGGCGAGCTTTATGCACCCACAACCCCCAAACAGGCACGTATTCAGCACCTACTACGTGCACAGGCACAGCGCACAGTAGGAGACCTCCTCCACCTGGAGGCCTGGACAAGCGGTTGATCCCTCTGCCCTCAGTGTCCCATCTGGAAAATGGAGACGAGAGAAACCCCTAGCAGCTCTGTTGTGCGGGCTCCCTGAGATGAGGCGGCACAGGATCCCCGTAGGTTTATGCAGCCAGAGGCCTGGGTTCAAATCCTGCCTCTACCACCCACTGCGTGGTCTCAGGCCTGCAACTTTCCTTCTCCGCATCTCAATTTCCTCATCTGGAAAATGGGATGGTAAGAGTGCTACTGCACGGGGCTTCTGTGAGGGTTACAAGTGTCCGTGATTTGTTAGACATCACGCATATATTTTATGCAGTTTTCTGTATACATGTATGCTTCATAAAATATTGTGTGTGATGCGGAAGGAAGCATTGCACACAAAATCCCTTAGCACAGTCTGGGCACGGTGACTGGTTAGAAAATGTGAGTGCTATTATCATCATTATTTTTATCCTGTCGGTCACTGGGAGCCATGGAAGTCTCAGAGTGAGGGGGGTCACACTCGGCAAAGTTCTGTGTTAGGCATATTAGCAGTAAAGACGCAGGAGCCAGACACCTCCCCATGCAATGCCATTGTGTGACAAAAAATGCCCCGGTTGGGCGACGGAGCCCGGTGCCGGGGCACATGGCTTGTTGGATAGAGCCGGGTAGGCTCACAGAGTGGACAACCTGCCCAACAGCACCCAGCAGCCCTGGTCGAGAGAAAAGAATGGCGTGGTTGGTAATTAGTCTCTTCCTCTGAATTTCTTTGCTTCCGTGGCTCGGCTCCCGCAGCCCCTCCGCAGAGCGGGCAGCCCTGTGACTGGAAGCCCACGCAGCAGATGGAAAGGCTCCCCAGCTGGCATGTGTGGGGGTGGGGGAAAGGGGGCGGGCGTAGCCATTTCCTGTGCCCCAATCCCAGCTTGCTCATTCTGACCATGTTTTTCCAACTCACTTTTTTCCTTATAATGTGCTCACACGTCTCAAGATCTAGATTTTTTTTTTTTTTTTTTTTTTTTTTTGTGAATGGAATGTAACTTGAGAGCTGGAAAGTCTCGGCGAGGCTGTGCAGATGGAGAAGGTGCCCTCTCCATGTGAAAGGCAAGCCAGGCGGCCCGCAGCCGGCAAGACAGACAAGGCCAGGTGGAGAGGTCACGATGCTGGCAAGGCAGAAACGGGAGAGGCCAGGAATTGCCCCACCCCCACCTCCCGCCCCCGCCCCTGCCCAGCAGTTTTCTGGGCTTTGTGCTGATCAACACCAGTGCAGGACCACCCACGAGACCCTGACCTCTGCCCAGGAGGGGGCACCCGGGGGCTGTGGCCTCTTCTACGAGGGGTCTGGTGACTTCCAGAGGCCCATCCTGCAGTTTCAGTCCAGTCCTTGTCACTAAGTAGCACTCATTCACTCATTGGTTCAAAAAATATGAATGTGTGCTTTCTATGTGCCAAGAATTGCACTGGCTACTGCTGTGGACGAGAGCTGAGCCCCCTTCCCTCATAGGCTGATGGGGAAAAGCAGCCAACATGCGGTTCTGAACGTTAACAGGAACTAGGGTTTCTGTGCACGTGTTAAGCACTTTCGCACGTGTTAATCCTTGCAGCTGCTCTAGCAGGATATTGTTACTGCCCATTTTACAGAAGAGAAAATCAGGGCCTAGAGACATTACACAGCGTACACAAGAACAGAGTCAGCAAAGTGGAACGCAGGTCCTGCTGATCCCCAGCCTGAGTGGCTAACCACTGCGCTTCCGAAAGCTAAGGCTCAGCTACAGATAGGCCACAAGACCCCAGGTGTGGGGCGACCTGGGATGGAGAACTCCCAGTTCCTCCCAGTGGTCAGGCAGGGCCTGCTTTGCAGGAGGCCAGGTTCCTGCCAGAGCTGCACCTTTCCCAATGCAGCTGTAAAAGGAGTGTGAATTGGGGGAATCATGAAACTTCCCGAGGCTCGAACCGAGGATAATTGTCATCAAAAGTTGAGTGCGAGGACTACACAAAGTTCATCATAGGTAAAGTTTCTGGCATATAGTAAATGTCCAACTAAATGTTGCTGGCACAGTGAACAGCCTGCCCAACAGTACCTGGCAGTGTCCCCTCTGCTCTCTTTCGTTAAGAGGCTATACGTTTAAACTAAGAGGGTCTAGCAAGGGCTGGTTTTGAAGGAATGAAGGATTTGGATGGCATTTGGAGCAGCAAAGAGGTGGCCATCTCAGACCTCCCTGCTGATTCTAACATGCCTGTCTTTGGTGAGCGTTTACTGTGCTCAAAATGTACCAGCACCTTCCCTGGACAGCCCAGGCTACAGAAATAACCCCCCAGCAAGAAGATCTTGATGAGGAGGCTACAGTTATTGGCTTCGAAAGCAGAGAAAGTTTTCAAGGAATGAACATTGTATATACTTTCCAGGACTTTCAGTGAAGAGGTCCTTGAAAGATTGAAAGGCACCATTTCCCAGCCTTCCCTCTGCTTTTTAAAACATGTTGAGATAGAATTCATACACCATAAACTCCAGTTTTAAAGTGCACAATTCATCAGTTTTTAATATATCCACGAAGGTGTGCAACCATCACCAGTATGTAACTCCAGAACATTCTCATCATCCCCCAAAGAAACCCTGTATTTCTCAGAGTCACCCCCATTCTTCTTCCCTTAGCTCCTGGCAACCACGAATTTACTTTCTGTCTCTATGAATTTCCCTATTCTTGACATTTCCTGTACATGGAATTACACGCCGTGTGGGTCTTTTGTGACTGGTTTCTCTCATTCAGTGTGTTTTCAGTGCTCACTCACGTCATAACCTGTGTCGCTGTTCTCGTTCCTTTTTACAGCTCAGTAATATCCCACCGTATGGCTAGACCGCCATTTGTTTCTCCACTCATCAGTAGATGGACATTTGGGTGGTTTCCACTTTTTGGCTCTCGTGAATAATGCTGCTATGAACATTCGTGCACAGGTTTTTGTGTGGATGTTTTCATTGCTCTCGGGTGGATAGTTAGGCGTGGAATGACTGGGTCATGTGGCGACTCTACCTTTTGAGGAACTGCCAAGCTGTTTCCCACAGCGGCTGCATCGTTTTCCAGTCCCACTGGCAGTGCACGTGAGTCCTGATTTCTCTGGCCAACGCTTGTTACTGTCCATTATTTGGTTCTTGCCATCGTGGTGCGGGTGACACGGCTTCTCTCTACTCCTAACTCCCTCTTCTACCAGGTCTTCTGAACATAGCCCTTCCCACTCATGGAACTGATGTGCCCTTGTTTAATTGGGGGCTCCTTCTAGATCGGGACTCAAGGACGGCAGGGCGTCCACCTGTCTCGTCCACCGTGGTCCCCTAGGGCTCAGCCCAGAGCCGTTGCTCAGTAAAGATTGTGCTGGATGAATGAATCAATGGCTTTATGACAATCCTAAAGCATCAACATGAGAACACGAATCCTGACCTCATATTGCTTTGAGTTCTACAGATTTTTTTTTTATCATTTAGCAGTCCCAGGAACCATACCCAACTTGGCATGCTGTGGCAATTTCCAAATTCTCATTAAATTCTTCTCAGAAGACTTGTCGTCACTTTAGGACTTTGTCTGGGGGAGGGGGTGACTTAGCAGGCCCCAGGGCTGTAGTTTCCCTGCTGGACGGCGCCCTGGCCTGGCTGGGCCCAGCCCCCACGTTTTGGCCTCCGAGGTGGTCATCTCAGCCAAAAGTGGCAGGCTGTCAGCTCATCGGAGCGGATGTGCCGATGCAGCCCTCTGAGAGGAAACACGAGCGCTCGGCCCTTATTGTTTAAAGAAAAAAGTCCTGCACAGTCTCGAGGATGAGGCTGTGAGGTGTCCTTGCGGAATCAGGGAACCAGGGAGCCTTTGTTCCCTCTGACAGAGGCAGCTTGGACGACGGCCGGGCTTCAGCAGAACCCTGAAGTCAGCAGAGTTGATCTTGGGTGCCTTCCCACTTTGCTTGCTCATGCTCCCCATCCTCCCCTCTCTGCCAGAGAGCTCCTGAACCAAGCCCAGCCACTCCTCCTGCTCCAAGACTGGGAATAAAACAGCCATCGCCTATGGAACACTTAGTATGCGTCAGACCCTGTCAAAGCACTGTGTTCTCGTCTACTCCCATGAGGAAAGAGGCTGTCTTACTATTTCCATTTCACAGATGAGGACACTGAGGCTTACGGCAGGTCAGAACCGGTCCAGAGTTGCACGTTTGGGAGGTGAAGGAGCTGAGATTCAAGCAGGTGGGCTGGGGGTCGGTGAGGACCTAGGTCAATGTCATCGGGAGTTCGAAACAGGAGCAAAATAAGGACTCTGAGCGTTTAGAATATATCGATATGAGGGAGTGGCAGCTAACCTCTCTTCTGTGGTCATCTTTGTCTCTCTCTCTCTTTTTTTTTTTTTTTTTTTGCTGTTATAGAATTCTTTCTTTCAATAAATGCTGTGATAGAGAGACTTCAGTTTGGGGGCATTTAAAAAATGTTTCTGGCTTGGCCAAATAAAAAAGTTGTTAAGCCTGTATCGGTTTCTCCCAGGTTATTACTTTCAAATTTTCCTGACAGATGAAATCAGGATGCGGCGAGGAGAGAAGTCATGGGCTTTCACCCTCAGCTCTAATCTTCTCTGGCATAGAAGACAAACCATTTCGTGCCTCAGTTTTCTCATTTGGAGAATTGGGATAAAGGTGCCATGGCCCAGGGGACCGTACCCCTGGACGCCCTGAGCATTGCTTTCTCATTTCCTGCGCGGATCTTGAGGGCTCACCTGTCTCCCAGGTGAACCTGCCCCTCCCCCTTGAGGCCTGGGGCCCCTGGACAATGGGACGGGCTAGATGGCAAGAAACTCAAACTTCAGATTGGATGGCAGGAGGGGGTCACCAGGACATAACGCAGACCTTGGCCGGTTTCGTCCTCGGTGCGTGCGTGAGATGAGCCGGAGGGTGGTTCTCAGCTTTTAGATGTCACAGGTTATTAATTCTCTTTTTCCCTCAGTTTTAGGGACCAACATAGGGTTACCAACTTTTTGTCTTGCCAAGGACAGTTTTTAAAATACCACT
>NW_011888947.1:2507950-2537598 GCF_000151845.1 Pteropus vampyrus
TATATCGATATGAGGGAGTGGCAGCTAACCTCTCTTCTGTGGTCATCTTTGTCTCTCTCTCTCTTTTTTTTTTTTTTTTTTTGCTGTTATAGAATTCTTTCTTTCAATAAATGCTGTGATAGAGAGACTTCAGTTTGGGGGCATTTAAAAAATGTTTCTGGCTTGGCCAAATAAAGAAGTTGTTAAGCCTGTATCAGTTTCTCCCAGGTTAATTATTTTCAAATTTTCCTGACGGATGAAATCAGGATGCGGCGAGGAGAGAAGTCATGGGCTTTCACCCTCAGCTCTAATCTTCTCTGGCATAGGACACAAACCATTTCGTGCCTCAGTTTTCTCGTTTGGAGAATTGGGATAAAGGTGCCATGGCCCAGGGGACCGTACCCCTGGACGCCCTGAGCATTGCTTTCTCATTTTCTGCGCGGATCTTGAGGGCTCACCTGTCTCCCAGGTGAACCTGCCCCTCCCCCTTGAGGCCTGGGGCCCCTGGACAATGGGACGGGCTAGATGGCAAGAAACTCAAACTTCAGATTGGATGGCAGGAGGGGGTCACCAGGACATAACGCAGACCTTGGCCGGTTTCGTCCTCGGTGCGTGCGTGAGATGAGCCGGAGGGTGGTTCTCAGCTTTTAGATGCCACAGGTTATTAATTCTCTTTTTCCCTCAGTTTTAGGGACCAACATAGGGTTACCAACTTTTTGTCTTGCCAAGGACAGTTTTTAAAATACCACTTACGACTATTGCCATTTCGCGCCAAACGAGACACACGTGACCGACCACCAAAAGCAAAGGAAGTCAACAGTCTTGGGATTTTTGAAAAATGGGATGAGCCCTGCTTTGGGAGAACATTTTTCATTTGCCATGTTCCTCTCTGTTTGCTCCCTTTGGACTGCAGAAATGCCAACCAGGCCCACATTTGGGGACTGCTGGGCTGGACTCCCCTGTGGTGGCATCCTACCCACGGCCAGTGGCCGTCGTGGAGACATGGCAAAAGAAAGCCTGGGTCTGGTTTCCCACTGGCTGGGGGTTGTCCTGGAGATTCCATCTTATTGAGGAACTGGGCCCCAAACCGATGGGTCAAAAGTCCTCGTAGATACATTTCCTTCATCCTAAAGGTGCCCTTGAGCTCCCAGGCATGGCTTTTGCACTGTTGAAAATTTCACTTCGCCCACGGGCTATTGGCTCCTTGCATCTCTGGGCGTCCTGCACTAGATGCCCACTGGGCAAGTGTAGGGCTGTTTGCTCCCGGACACGGTCCCTGTGCCCAGGAGGCTGCAAGGCACAGAGCAGACTTTTGAAGAATACTTGTTCGCTAATTGACCAAGTACATGGACTCGCGTGGACTATTACACAGGCATTAGAAATCAAGTTAATTTACAATAGTTGGACTTAGGTGGTGGGTATACAAATTGTATTTCCTGTGTTTTTCCCATTGTTCTATATGTTTGAAATCTTTCTTAATGAAAAAGTGGAAAAAAATAATGAAGATTATACCAGAGTTTATAAGAAACAACATGGGGATGCCTGTGATATGTGGAAATTATAAAACCGTAAAAATTGTTTACCAAAGAGATCGTAAAGAAATGTACCCAAATGCTACTCATGGATATCTCTGGATGTAGATTATGGGTTTTTCATTCTGTACTTTCTACTTACGTTTCTGGATTTTCTATAGAAAGAAAAAGAGCTTTTAAGAAGAAAATATGAATAAGATGCATCTTAGGGTTTCAGTTTCCCCTTTTTCCTTCCCTTTCTCTCTTCTCTTGGGGAGCTGCTAATTGTTCCTAAATTGTCATCTCTTTGCCTAAGGCAGATCAAGGGTTTCCTGTCCCATGAAAATGTCTGTATTGCCACAAATCCAGCAGGAGAGAAAAAAGAGGAGAGAGGCCCCTTCACGTGGATCTTGGGGGCTGGGCTCGCAGGAGCCCGGGGTTTCCCGGGACAGCACCCAGACGTGAGCTGAGGCCTTTCTGCTGAACGAAAAGCAATTCAGGGTTCAGAGCACAGGGTGTTCTGGGATGTGGGAAAGATCCCCAGAGCGGCAGAGACGGGAGGACACTTGGTCCCACCCTCTCATGAAACAGAAAAGAACGTGAGATTCAAAGAGGAAAAGTGACCCGCCCAAGGTCACACAAAAGGCTGTGGCCAAGGAGGGTCTTGACCCCAAGCCTCCTGAGCCCTGTGCTTCAGTTCAGGGCCGCTCTGTCCATTCTCCAGGGCCTTCTCCCCACTGTGCTCCTGGATTTTTCTCTCTGGTGAACCCGAATAGCAACTACTCCGACCCTTTCCTGACTTCCTGCATCACCAGGTTTTGAAATCATCCCTGAGTTTTCCAAGGAAAACATATTTTGGTTTTTCTTTCTTTTTTTTTTTTTTCTGCTCATCTGAGGAAATGCAAGAGCCCTTTCCAATTGTTTGGTTAAAACTACAGACAGCGAGACATGCCTCAAACACAATCTTGAGCCCAGGGAACCCGAGGCCACTACTGGCCTCGAGAAAGATGGGAGACATCAGACTTGTCACTGGTGCTTGGTCAGCACAGAAGCTCACAGGAACACGGGGTGTTTGCCACCTTCCCCAGATCCACGACGCTGGGCCCCGATAGGGAGAGACTGAGGGAGTCTACATGGAGCTGCCCTTGGTTGAGGCTTTAGCTGCTATGAGCGCTGACTGAGTCCATGGGGAGATGCTGGATGTGGGCCCTGTTGGAAGTCAGGCCCTGCAGGCCAGGCTACATTTTCTAACCTCCCTTGCAGCTAGGTGTGGCTGTGTGACTAAGTTCTGGTCAATGGGTGTGAGTACAAGTGATGTATTCAACTTAAGAAGGGGGCATTTCTTTCTTAGCTTCTCCCTTCTTCTTACTGACTACATGATAGATGTGATGGCTGGAGTTCCAGCAGCCATTGTGGGCCATGAGGTAACTCTAGGAATAGAAGCCAGTAGAATAAGATAGGAAGAAACCATGACCCTGACATCATGCAGCCTCACACAAGTCAAAAATAGATTTGCATCTTCTTAAAGCCATGATTATCTGGGGTTTCCTTTTACTTGTGGCCAATAATATTCCTAAGTAATGCACCGTCTTTTGGTTTTGGGTGGAGGTTGCAGCCATTTCCAGAGGGGCTCTAGGGGACCCGTTATGTGTGAGAGGCTGGGGCAAGCTCTGAGACAAAACTGATGATTATTAGCCACAATAATAATTGTGACATTTATCAGTGTGTTTGTGTAACACACTGAGCCCAGTGCCTGGTGCTGAGTAAGAGCCCAACGAATGTCAGCAACTGCGCTGTCATCACAGTGGTTCCCCCTTATCCGTGGTCTGCTTTGCGTGGTTTCAGTTACCCGCAGTCAACCAGGGTCCAAAAATAGTAAGTGGAAAAGTCCAGAAATAAACAATTCCTAAGTTTTAAATAGTGTGCAGTTCTGAGTAGCGTGGTGAAATCTCATGCCATCTGCTGCATCCCACCTAGGGTGCGAGTCACCTCTTTGTCCAGTGTATCCACACTGTATACACGACCTGCCCTCTAGTCACTTAGTAGCCTCCTCGGTTATCAGATTGACTGTCGCAGTACCACAGTGCTTAACGTTCAAGGAACCCTTATTTTACTTAAAAATGACCCCAAAGCGCAAGAGTACTGATGCCGGCAATTCAGACACGCCAAAGAGAAGCTGTAAGCTTTATCATAGTTTAAGGTATAGCACGTATGGGGTTCAGCACTATCCACGGTTTCAGGCATCCATCCACCGGGGGTCTTGGAACATTCCCCCGTGAATAAGGGGGGGACAACTGTATGGGTGTTTAAGCCTCGTACCTTGGTGTGTGGGATACGAAGGCTGTCCAGGGTCAGAGGGAAGAGCCCAGGTGGAGGGGGCATTTGAACATGGCCCTAAAGGTGGGAACCAGACTAGATTGGCTAAGCGGTGACATCATTAGACGCTGTGACAAGAGAGCTTCTTGGACATTATTTCACATGATGCTTCACATACTGACCCCAGCAGAGCAAACACATTCCATCTCACTATATGGGTGAGGAAACTGAGCCTCAGAGAGAATGGGTGCCACCCCCAGCCACCCCAGAGAGCCAGATTTGTACTCTGTACTCTGGCTCCACGGTGTCCCTTCCTGAGGATCTGCGGGCTGAGGACTGTGGCTCAGGCCATGGGAAGGGCAGGAGCAAAGGCCACCAAGAGCACACCAGGGGAGTCTGGAGCTCAGGTCCATGCCCAGAGTGAGACAGGCCAGCGAGGGAGGTGAGGGTGCCCCAGTGAAGCAGCCCACTGAGCCCCCAGGGTTCAAATTACTTCTGTGTCCTCTGTGGCCAGCCCCAGAGAGGGGATGAATGGCTCGGCTTTGAATTAAAAGAGTTTCCTGTGGCTGCTGCAGCAAATGAACCCAAACTTGGTGGCTTAAAACAACACACATTTATTACCTCATGTCCTGGGGCACAGAAGTCAGAGCAGGAGGCAGTCTGAGGGTGGAAGGGGCAGGCAGGAGGAGACCCCTGCCTTCTAGGGCTGCCCACTGTGGGGAGTGGGGACACTCTGACAATGTGAGGCCCAGGGGTGGGGAAGCACCCTATTCACTTGCTCGCTTCCCCCACCCCTCCAGCTACATCCCTCCCCTGGCTGGCGTAATGCCCCCCACAGCCCACTGAGGACAAAGACAAAGCCATTCCTGGGGCCAGACCTCCCTGCTGCTTTCACAGACCCAGCTAGGAGCTCTGTGTGACCCCAGTCCCATTGGGTCCTCTCAGCATGTCCCCCAAGCTGCACTCAGAATCAGAAAAAGACCAGGGCTGATTGTGGGGTCTGCAGCATCGCTGAGTTGAGCCCCTTCCTGAGTTCACGTACTGGCCTGCCAGCTCTTTGTAGGCTGAGATGTCAGCACAGTGTGATCTGCTGGTAAAAGCAAACCTAACTCAAAATTTGGCTGCATCAAAAAAGTCAGGGGCTGGATACTGGGCGGGAAGAGCTCTCGAGCCCGGCATTGTGAGACCCACGTGGGGCTGGGCACTGGCAGGCCCTCCGCCCGTTGGCCCTTACAGCCCCATCCCAACCAGAGGTACTGTGGCCGGACACTGAGGGGGCCCTTCCCAGCATCATCGCATTTCCTTCCTGAGGTGACTCTATAAGTGTAGACAATTACTGTTCCCACCACAGATGAGGAAACCGAGACTCAGAGGAGTCCTGGCTTGCCCGAGGGCCCAGCTGGGGGTGGGAGCTGGACTCAGCCTCCTGAGCAGAAAGCTGCAGGCGGCAGGGACCTGTCAGCCTGCGGAGGGCTGTGTCCCCCAGCAGCCCAGGACCAGGGTGGAGGAGATGCTCAGCAATCATCTAATGGTAGGTGGAGAACGGACTGAGCCCAGACATTCTTCAGAGGGGGTGGGTAGAGACGGGGCTGGAAATGGTGAGGGTAAGGGGGTTGCTTAACCTGGGAGGAAGACAGTCTTAAAACAGGGGCAGGACCCAGGACCACCTCTGAGTGCTCCTGCCCAAGTGCTAAATCTGAATCAACGTTCTAGGAAACATCAAAGAGCCTAAATGGAGGGATATTCTCCAATGCAACTGGCCCAGAGTCCATAAAAGTGTCAGCCTTGTGTCAGCTGAAGACAGCAGGTGACCCGGGCAGGATGCTGGACCAGGAGAAAACGGTTCATTCCCTAAAATGACATCATTGGGGCAAGTGTGAAATCTGAATAAAATCTGTAGATTAGGTCATAGAACACAGAAATCTGTAACTGTTAATTGTCTGATTTGATATTTGTACTGTGGCTGTGTAAGAGGTGGGTCCTGCTCTAAGGAAATGTATGAAATATTTGGGTAAAAGGGCATGAAGATAAACTACACAGACAGAAAGAGAGAATGATAAAGAGTAACATGTTAACAATTGGGGAATTCGAGGAAAGGAGTTCTTGTATTATTTCTATACAGCTGAGATTCTTTCAAAATAAAAAATTACAAAGAAAGGAAAGTCGATGTGTTGGGGGGAAAAAAAAAAAGCTGGGAGCAGTCCCCAGTTCAAGGAGACTAAATAGATTTGCGATGCATCCCGACGACAGAAAACCAGCTATCAGTGACATTAGTGGGGGAACCGGGGAAACATGGGTTTGGAGAGAGGAAGGAAGGGCATTGGATGCCAGCACTGCATCTGCGTTAATTTTCTGAGCGTGACGGTCACATTAGGTCTTGCAGGAGAATGTCCTTGCTCTTCTGAGGTGCACACTAGATTCTGGGCAAAAGGTCAGGATGTCTGCACCCCTCTCTCACGGGGTTTGGCAAAAGTACATTTATGGGAAAGAGAATGAGAAAGCCCATGTACTCTAAATGGGGGGTCCACAGAAGTTCACGCAATTTTTCTCAAGGACACAGACCTGCTCACCCCTGCAGCCAAGGGTGGTGAAGGGGTCTGAGGTGGGGCCCTCCCTCTCCTCACCCCCAACCTCTGCATCCTCCTGTCCCATTAAGTTTTCTCTCTCTGGCCACAAGATGTCTCCATGGGGCCCTACTAGAAGGCAGTTTTCATTTGTTTAAGTTCCTTAAAGTTGCTAAGATGTGAATTAAACCGTTGTCCTTTCTTTCTGACTTGCTGCCCTTTCTCATATCCTGTGTGAAGACAGTTTTTCCTCACATGTGCTTCCCCGGGTATGTTTGTTTCCTGGGGGCTCGACCAGCCTACCTTTCCCTGGAATCCCTGAAATCCCTCATTATTAGGTCTCTGCTGCCCTCTTGTGGCCATTGCCTATAACAGAGCCCACCACCCTCTCTGAGGGGCACAAACCTAAAAAGGCTTTGCAGCTTCTCCTTGTCCTAGAAGAGGTGGGGTCTCCGGAGAAACAAAACCAATCAGATACATGAGGAGATTTATTTTAAGAAATAGGCTTACATGTTTTGGGAGGCTGGTAAGTTTGAAATCCATAGAGTGGGCTGGAAGCTCACTGACCTACGGTCTGGAGTCAAAATTTCTTCCTCTCTAGAAAAACCTCAGTTTTGCTTTCAAGGCTGTCTACTGATTGGGTGAGGCTCACCCCGTTATCAAGGGTCGCCGTCTCCTCTTCTTAAAGCCAACTGATTGTAGGCGTGACCACGCCTACCAGATACCTTCACAGAGACTCAGACTCGTGTCGGATGAACTGATCGGATGCTATAGCATAGCCCAGTCCACACGAAAACTGACCATCACAGCTGGTTAACTGAAAAGATTACATTTTAAAGGGGAATTTCATGTATCAAGTTATGCTTTTCTGCCGATTTCCAATTCCTGCTTTAAAAAAAAAAAAATCTTTGCTAAGAAAAGGAGCCTGTCGTAGCTTCTGAGCGTGGGGAGTGAAGGAGAAAACAGACAAGCAGGGCTCTGATGGGGCTGTCACAGGGCTGTCACGAGCCTGGCCCCATACATGGTAGTAATTATGGTTATTATAATGGAAATTACTGTGTGAGTTGTTAATGAAGTTGGAGAAAGAGAGAAACAGAGGGAAGGAGGGAGAGAGGGAGAGACATACATTCGGGGATAGACTCAAGGCTGGGTGGGGATCACATTGCTGCTTCTCTGCGAATACACAGGAAGCGAGGAATACGAGGCATGAGGACCGCTCTTTAATCTCTGGCTCCAGCAGAGATGTAAAATGGTGAGGGGAAATGGAGCGGAGCAGAGCAGGTTCGGGGGCCCCTTGCAGATGCTAAATTCCACTGTGGGTTTTCAGGGCACGAGAGGGTCCTGGTGGGCTGTCCAGTAGGCAGTGAGCATTTACAGAGAGGCCCCGGGGAGTTGTGATCCCAGATCACAACTCTACCCCCTGTAGGATGGGGAAGAGAGAGCTCAAGAAGGTGTGACTGGCCTAGATGCTGGAGGGAGGGAGCAGGACTGAGAAGGGGCATGGATTTAGCCCCTTGGTGACTCTAGAGGCACTGGAGGGAGGGAGCAGGACTGAGAAGGGGCATGGATTTAGCCCCTTGGTGACTCTAGAGGCAGTGGAGATGGCTTGGTGACTCTAGAGGCAGTGGTTGGAAAGGCACGTGGGAGGGAAGAGAGAGTGAGGAGAGGAAAAGACACACGTTTGCAAAGTTCTTGTTGGAACTTTGGGGAAGGGGAGTAGAGAGGAGGAGGGATAAGGGAATCTGAAGGGAGAATGTCTCCCTGAGAGGATGCTTATGTTGAATGTGCCGTGAGGAGCGGGTAGGAACGAAGAGACCTAGCAGAGATATTTGTTGGACCAAGGACCTGAGATGGTGCCAGGGGTGAGATCCAGAACCCCTGCCCCAAGTGGAAGGGCACCTCCTTGTTATTGGAGGAGACTCAGCGAGGCTTGTGCATGAAGGAATTATTCAACCAACAGGATAATCAACAGTATAAGGCACAATCCTTTCTCTCCAGGAGCTAGCCTTTGAATCGGGGAAATTAGAACACCACCCTTGAGGAAAGACAAGGGAAGCCCAGTGGAGTGTTTCTGGTAAGTGGGCACAGGGGAGGGATGGGGTGCAGGAAGCTGTGGCATTGGAGGAGAGAGTTCGGGTGTGAAGTCTGAGGGCTGGGAGAAAGAGTGCAGGTCGGCCCGCCCCTGTGGGGGAGAGTGTAAAATTCAGCGAAAACAGCAAGGAGCGTAGGCAGTCTGCTCTCTCTGAGCCCTGCGTGGGTGTCCTGGGGCTGCCATAACAAATTGCCACGAACTGGGGTTTTAAAACAGCAGAGACTCATCTTCTCCCAGTTCTGGAGGTCAGCAATTTAAAATCCAGGTGTGGGCAGGGTCATGCTCCCTCTGAGAGCTCTAGGGGAGGATGCTTCCTGCCTCTTCCAACTCCTAGGGGATCCAGGTGTCCGTTGGCTTGTGGCCGCATCCCTCCAGCCTCTGCCCCTGTCGTCACGTGGCCGTCTTCCGTGTGTCTGCTTTCTCCTCTGTAAGGACCCCGCTGGGCTCGCTCTCATCCTACTCCCGTATGACTCAGCTCAGCTAATCACATCTACGAAGACTCCATTTCCAAATTAGGTCACTTTCTGAGGTGGACATGCATGTGGGGGATATTATTCAATGTAGTGCAGCCCCCAAGGGTGATGGAGCCAAGAACATAAGAAGGATTTGACTGGAGGCAGGGACAGGGCGCTGCCCAGTAAAGGGCACAGGAGCCTCTTCCCCTCACACAGGAAGAGCCACGGAATGACCGGCAGAGCCTCAGGGAGCTGGTCAGAGCCACCCTGTGGGAAGTCAGGGGAGGTGACATGCCCCCAAACAAGGCCATGGCAGCAGGAAGAAGCTGAGTTATGTCTATACATTACTCAGTGCCTGTGGAGATGGGGACCGGCAACCAGCACGGGACGGTGGAGCACCTGAGACCAGCCACTGCGGAGCCGCCACCACCCTGGGTCCACATGCAAGGAATAGCAGTGCCGTCTGGCCCCTGCCCTGTCCTTTTACCCTCACACCAGGGACTTATTTCTCCTAACAATGAGGCAAGTAGATATTGCCATGATCCCATTTACAGGGGAGAAGACTAATGCCCAGAGAGGCCAAGTGACTTGCCCAAGGTCACACAGCAGGGCTAAGGTCTGGGATTTGAACTCGTGTTTATCTGACTCTAAAGTCTTTGCTTTTATATATGCCTAAAATAAGAGGCTCTTCATTATAAAAAGCTCCAGACATATGCGAAGTGAACAGAATTGTAGAGTCCCACACGGCAACGGTCACTAACATTCTGCTATTCTCGGTTCCCTCGCCCCCCCCACCACTTCTCCCCCAACCTCCTATCATTGCTGCGGTTATTAGTTTCTCATTTCTTTAGGTAAAATGTAGATACACAGAAATGCATAAATCTTGCAATTAGTAAAACTTAGTACAGTTTTATATGTGTTACATGTTATTTTCGTTACTATTTTCTTACTTTCCTAATAACGAGCAGGTGTTTTTATAACAAGGGGAAAAAAACAATAAAATGATGATTAAAATGTTTAAGATGTTCCTTTGGGCTGGTGTCCTGTCCCCTCCATTCAGCTATAAGGCCTCCAGACCTCCCAAATAAGCACTCCGTGCTTTTTCACACACCTCTCTAAGTAACCAGGTCTCCTAGGACCCTGCCAGCCCACCCCAGACCCCTGAGGAAGGCCTCGTGGACTGCTCACAGGAGGAAAGACCTCAGCACACATACGACTCACAAACACAGCTGGGCCCAGGTCAGGCTGCCCTAGATCCAATCCCTGCCACATCCTGGGAAACCACAACATTGCCCGGTTCCACAAGAACCTCCACCTTCAAGAGGAGAGTGGGGGCCTCTCTGGGATTCTCCTGAGCCAATGCAAGGCTGGGCAGGCCCCACTAACCCTCTGGGAGAGGCTGGACTGGGAGAGGTTGCCAGGCAACCAGCTGAGGCTCCTCCCAGGGTGGCTGTGGGTGGCATGTTGCCTGGCAACCAGGTGGCAGCGTCCCTTGAGCCAGGCCCAGCCCTGTGTGGCTTCTCCTGGGCCTGCAGGACCCCTGGGGCCCTGTCCTTATTCCTTAAGACCAGGGTAGCTGGTGTCTCTAGTCACAATGAACATTGTTCTCTTCAGGTGAGTGCCCAAGGTTGGGAGGGAGGGGCAAGCCAGGTTCTCAGGGCCTGATGCACCCAGACAGAGGCAGCTGCAACTGCCGGGTGGGGGTGGGAGTGATGAGGGCGAGCTCCCTCCCGTATTGCACCCACCTCAAGGTCGAAAGAAGACGGGCCTCAGGACCACAGAGGCTTCCGGAATCCGGCCTCTGCTTCTCCAGCATTATCGCCCGCGGCTCTGGTGTAGCCAAGTTACCAAGGTCCACCTTTAATTTCCCTCACTTGCCTCTACATAGAAAACCCCTCTTCATGCTTCAGAGCCCCAGCGGGCGTCACCCCTGCTGTGGGATCTCCTGACCACACTGCCTCCAGGCTCTTTCTAGGACTGCTCTCCCGCAACTCACAACTCACTGGACTGGGCCCTCACCCGGCTGTTTCTAAGCCTGGTTCCTCTGAGGGCGGCAAACTCAAGGGTGTTTCTGCAGCCCTGGGCCTTGCTCACGGGGATTCTGGTTCACACAGGAAACTGCATGCTTAACTTGTGCCGTAAGTGATTCTGATGGGTGGGGGATCCTAAGACCCCACGTGGAGGAACAGATACTGCAGGCAGCTGCGTGACCTTGAGCAAGATGCTTCCCTTCTCTGGTCCCGTTTACTCGTTTTAAAATGGCGAGAGTAACAGTGTCTCACTTACTGGGTAATGAATGTGGAATATTTTGGGAAGTGGACAAAGCGCCCTCCTCAGAGCTTTAGAGACGTGTTTGGAGGGTCGCACAGGGGACTTCTGTCAATGTCAAGAGACATGGGGAGGGAGGCAGGAGCCGGGGCAGAGAGGGCCCGGGAGAGGGTGAGTGCCCGATCACACCGCACAGGGTCACTGAACCCCGCCCTGGACAGGCACAGGCCAGCCGCACAGAAAGATAAGACGCTCCCGCTCCAAGACGCGGAGGGTGACAGGAAGTGATGAGGGACATGCAAGGGGGACAAACTAGAACTTCGGGGTTGGGAGGAGGGATGAATGCGCGGAGCACAGGGTTTGGGGGACAGTGAACTGCTCCGTACGACACTGTGACGGTGGATACGGGGCACCAGGCGTTTGTCAAAACTCGCAGCATGTGCAGCACCAAGAGTAAACCCTTGGTATTGGCTCATCTTTTGTCACAAATGTCTCCAGGTAATGCAAGGTGTTACTCGTGGGGCAGTGTGTGCTCAGGGAGGGGCACACGAGCACTCTCTGCACTGTGCATGCAGTTTTCTGTCAACCTAAAACTGGTCCCCAGAAAGTTCGTTAATTTGGGGAAAAAAAAAAGGCTTCAGGGTTCAGAGAAGGGAGAGAATTTTGACAGTTTGGGGGAAAGCTAGAGTCAGAGGAATGTCCGAGAGAAGAGGCTGTGGCAGCGAGAGAATGAAGCCCCTCTGACGGGCTGCGGGGAGGGAGAAGGCCAGCTTCGAGGCCGCACCCCCACGGGCATCCCGGCCTGGCCACCGGCCAGCTCTGTGACCTGGCTGGGCTCCCGCACCTGCTTTGATGGGCTGACACCCAACCTTGAGTTTGGTCCCAGGAGCCAGATGCCCAGCATGGTGCTTGCCGCCTAGGAGGACGACAGTGGGTGGGTGAGCCCCACGTCACTGCCTGGACAACCCCTAAGGCCCCCACCTCCCCAGGGACAGCCAGGTGAGGGTGATGGAGACCACAGTGACCCATGCCGAGAAGTACTTTGGCCAGTTCTGCTCGCTGCTGGCTGCCTACACCCGCAAGACAGCCCGGCTGCGGGACAAGGCTGACCAGCTGGTCAAGCAGCTCATCGACTTCGCCAACACTGAGAACCCCGAGATGCGGGCCGCCATGAGGGACTTCGCCGAGGACCTGGCCAAAGTGCAGGATTACCGGCAGGCCCAGGTGCGTGGGGCTGCTGGGGACCCAGGCCCATTGCCGGGGTCGGATCCAAGGGCTAGAGCTGCCCACGGGGGCCACGGCCACTGGACATCTCCTCCCAGCTGTCCCCCAAGGCTGGACACTTACACAATCCCTCCCTGGGTGTGTGTGGGGGTCACACCTCCATTTACAGGACTGAGAGCCAGGAGGCTTTGCAGAGTTGAAGGGGTGGGCAAGGCAAAGAGACCCAGAAAGCCAGTCCTAAGGGCTGCTACTGTGGGCTCCCCACGTCCCCGGCAGGGGGCACATCCCCAGGGTTCAGAGGACCTGTAGAAGGGACAGACATCTTGGGGCTGAGGCTAAGGAGGCTGCCGCAAGCTAGAAAATAGTAAAAAATTAAAATCTCCTGCCGGCCCAGAAACCTCTCAATGAATGTAGAAAAGAACAGAACAGCTTATATACTGAATGAACATTAAACCAGACTGTCATGCGCGTTGCAGGTGATCTGATTAGTGATGGCAAAGACAGACAGAAACCGCACTCCCTAAACAGCCAGGTCGAGAGAACCCCTCACATGCACATTCTCCAGACAGGTGATAACTTGTCCTCAAGTAAGGAGACAGCACCATTTGTCACACTGGACTTGGCGGCCACCTATATTAGCTAATCATCTTTATCCAAAGGAAAAGTAAAATTTCTCACATCTCTATGAGAAGCAGGTGGTTATAGCTTGGAGCCAGGTACCGGGGTGAAGCTCCTGAGACCGTGTTACCTTGACGTTTACCTTTCAAAAACACGACTGCCATTCCTGGGTCGTAAAACCGAAAAGAGCTTTCTTTAGCTTTTAAAAAGATTTTGATGCGTCTAGAGAATAGATGCACAGTGGCAAGTTTTCTAAAAGAAATGCTTTAAGGGAGGGAGGGAAAAGTCTCTTTCCCTTTCGGTACCTGGGAAAATGAACTATTTTTAGATTTGTGTTTACCTTTCAAGGCTCATAAGCCTTGGGGAAGGAGAAAGGGCTGGGTGGGGCGTGCGGCTCCCCTGGCCCACCTGGTGAGTCAGATTTTAGGGGGCCCATCCTCCAGGCATGAGCCTCGCCTGGGAACTTGTTAGAAATGCAGATTTGGGGGCCATACCTTGGACCTGCTGAGTTACAACCTCTGGGATGGCACCCCACGATCAGGGTTTTCAGGAGCTCTTGGGGGGCACCCCAAGGCCTGTTCTAGCGTGACACGTTCTGATTTGGAATAATGCTGGGTGAGGGGTAAGCACGTGCTCAACGTTAGCTTTAATTGTGGTGGTTAATACTATTACTGATATTGTTTATTGAAGTGTCTGGTATCAGGCTTGGCACGTAGGCACTGGCTCAGGGGTGTGAGGCGTCCTCCTCACTCCCTGCTGCGAATCCCAGGCTGTTCCATGTTCTAAGCGGGTCTATCTAGCCTCCCAGTGAGATCCTAAGGCAGTCTGGAGAACTGAAATAGTGACGTGTCCCATGGACCTGTCACGAACCCTGGGTGGGCACAGGCATTTTACAGGTGAGAAAACAAGGCTCATTAAGATGAAATCTATTGCCCAAGCCCTTAGGAGGCCGAGCCCTGAGCTCGGCTGGCACTGTCAACCCTAAGGGGTGAGGGAGTGTGTTCGGGGCCCCCCGTCCAGCCTCTCCAGACTCCTGCCATCTAGCTCTGCAGGCTCCAGGCATCTCCTGGGCTATGTCCACTCTGATTCTCTGCGTGTCTGTGCTCCCCCAGGTTGAGAGGCTGGAGACCAAGGTCATCAACCCTCTGAAACTCTATGGGACGCAGATAAAGCAGACACGGGTGAGCGGGGGGGCTGTGCTGTGCTGTGCTGTGCTGCGCGGTGGGCCGTGTCCGTGGCTGGCTGCCCTGGATCCCCAGGAAACAGCCCCCTGCTTCCTTTAGGCCGAGATCAAGAAATTCAAACGTGTCCGGAATAACGAGATCAAACAACTGGAAAAGCTGGAGAAACTGAGGCAGAAGTCGCCTTTGGATAGGCAAATGATTGTATCCTTCCTTGAAGCTGGGCCTGGGGCTGCTGAACCAGGTGGCCCTTTGTCACGGGGACCCTCTGGTGTGGGTGGCTAGTTTACCTGGCTCCTTAACAGCACCTCAGTCCCAGGTGAGGGCCACATGTCTGTCTGGGGAAGGTAGAATTGCACGCAGGTAATGAATGACCTCACAAAACGGCGAGGTAAGCTTTTCTTTAGGCAGGTGTGTGCTGGGCCCTGAGCTCAGGATGGGAGTCAGGAGTGGGGGGACCCTGGGGGCCAGGAACTCTGGGTTCTGTTCCACCACTGACACTATTTGACAGGTCAGCAGTCGCCTCCACCCCTTCTCAGGTTACCTATGTAACACTCACACCCGGTAGGCACTTCTAGATAAGAAAACCCAGGCTTAAGGAAGGTGACTTGCCCAAGGCCACACAGTGAGTTAACAGGGCAAAACAAAACCAGAACTCAGCTGAGGGCGCTCAACTCTAAAAACCAGGTTTCAGCGTGCCTGTATAAAGTCGGGTCATACAGATGTCGATCAAAGGAACCAAGAAATTAGTTAATTACCTAAGAACGTTCCACATGCTGGAATGAATTATTGTCTAATGTAGAGCACCTGTTATAATAATAGCTCAGCGGATGCCCATTGTTTAATTCTTAGAACCCTGTAAAGCAGGTCTCATAATTGTCCCCCGTTTACAGTCAAGGAAATTGAGGCTCAGAGAGGTTAAGTGATTTGCTCGAAGTCACACAGCTAGCAAGCAAGTCTGTCTAAGCAGCACCTGCCCCTTTAGCCATGGTCCTACTTGGCCATTCCTTTGATGACCAAATTGGCAAAAGACACCCATGAGTCAGGAAAGCTGGCCCACAGGCAGGGCGAGGAGACAGAGAATGATCCAGAATGGATGTACCCCTGAGACTTTCTATCTCCGGGGCAGGCAGAGACTAGCGTGCAGAGGGCCTCGGTGGATGCCAGCCACACCACCCAGCAGCTAGAGGAGACAGTCGATGCTTTCCAGAAGCAGAAGCTAAAGGACCTACAGGTAGGGGTGGTGGGCCCTGTGCGAGGTACTGGGGGCCGCCTCGTGCATGCCTGTGTGTGTGTGTGTGTGTGTGTGTGTGTGTGTGTGTGTGTGTGTGCACTTGTGTGTGAGTTCATGTGTGTCTCCTGTGTGAGAGTGCGTATGTGTGTGTGAGCATGTGACTGTGCGTCTGAGCTTGTACCTACTCTGCTCCCGGCACAGTTAATCCCAGCCTAACCCTGGCCACGAGGGTAAGAGGCCGGCTGCTCGGGGCAGCTGTCCGCACAGCTGGCATCTGGGGAATCCAGCATTCGGCAGCCCTGCCCTCTCAACACCCAGGCCCAGCTCCCCACCAGGAGAACCTGGCAGTTTCTTTCCCCAGCCCCCTTCCTTTCCACACAAGGAATCCACAGAACTTGCCCTGACTTCCCACTTCCTCCCTCCTCCATGAAGCTCTAAATGCACGGGCCCCACCCACCTTCCACCCGGACACCACCCCGACACAGCCCAGGGCCCTGGGCCCAGAGCCCAGCTCTCACAAGAGGGCCTCAGCGCATTGGGGTCTTGAAAAACAAGCTGATCACACAGACCCCTACACCCACATGAACCCTCTAGTCTATTTTCCAAATTACAGCCCCAAGGATCTCACAAAAGGCGGCTCCAATGTCGCTCCTGAGTTTCACACACTCCCATGGCTTCAGTTCCAAGGATAAAGGCCAAAGTCCTCCCCAAGGCTTCCAAAGCCCCAGATCAGCCCTTCGGCCTCATTGTGGACGTGCCACTCCAAGCTCAAGTGCACCAAGCCCCTTGGTACCTCAGGGTCTTTGCACAGGCCGTGACTTCTTCATCCCTCACGTGGACCCCCAGACTGGTTGAGCCCCGTTATTAATACACTCTTCTCTCTTCCCTCTGGGAGCAGTTAGTATTAATTGTATCTTTAATTCGCTTATTAACCTAACAAATGTTGACTACACATCTACTATGTGCCAGGAGCTATGCCTGAGGCAGAGAACATCACAGTCAGCAAAGCAAGTTCCCTGTGTCGAGGAGTTGATACCTCAAGGAGCTGTCACAGGCCTCCGCCATGCCGTATGCCATTTGTCAGGGCGTGAGGAACTCGCTGTTCCACGATTGCCTCCCACACTGCATGTCCGCAGGGCAGGCCCTCTGCCTGTCGTGTCCCCTGCTAGGTCCTGGGCACCAGGTCCAGGGCCTGGCACTTAACGGACTCAGTAAATATTTGGGAAATGCACAAATAAATGAAGAAATGCACAAGTGAGCGAAACAGTGGTAATCAGTACTTGAGCATCTGTGTTTCAGGCAGGATCTACAACCACCAGGTGATTTTTATTAAGCACCTGACGTTTATGAGGCCGGAATGCAGGGCTCTGTGGGGTGCCAGCAAGAGCGTGTGAGATTCTCAGCCTACCTCCATGGTCAGGGGCCAGCAGAAGCATGCAGTTTAAAGTGGGCATCTTTTCAACTTCTGGGGTTAACTCTGTAAGAGACACTTATCCAAACCATCCCTAAAAACCCCTCCGAATTTTAAGCGATAAAAACCAGAACTTAAAATAATGATTACCACCATATTGGTTTTAGGTCACACTTCTAATAAAATGATCATATTTCCAAAATAGTTCCATAAAAGAATGCAAATAATGCTTACATACCGGGGTTCACCTACCTGAGCGTGCATCAGAAGTCACCTGGAGGGCTCTTTAAAATGCAGATTGATGGGCCTGCCCTGGATTCCCATCTGGCAGGTCTGGGTGGGCTGGAGAATTGGCATTTCTGACAAGCTCCTGGGTAGGGCTGGTGCTGATGCAGGGAGCACAGACTGAGAGCTAACTGAATCTTGTGGGGCTCTGTGAACTGGGGCCACCTGCCCTCTGGTGCAGATGAATAAATTGAAGCCAGTCATTCCTCAGGCCCCGTGCCAGTAATGGCAGGATGAGGCCTTGACCCCACCTCTGGATTCACAGCGCTATCACTGGCACTGCCTCCCAGGCACAGGAGAGGAGGAGGCAGAAGCCCGGTGTCCCTCCAGTCTTGGGCCGCTCTCGTTCTCCTCCCAGGCTGCCTTGTGGGCTTTCTTTGGCCCGCCTCCCTCAGGTGCTTCTCATTTACCTGAAGTAGTGTGTTTTCAAACTGCAGGCTCCTCCCCTGACACTAAACCTGTGTAGTATTAGGGCTCTTAGGGCTCTGCACAGTAGGAGCTTGTGCTAGACCCCTGCACACAGTAGGAGCTTGTGCTAGCTCCCTCCCCCGCCCCCACCACAGTAAGAGCCCCCACTGGGGCTGAACATGCAGCTTTACAAGCCAAGCCTAAGCATCTGATCAAAAGAAGCCAACATCTCTGTCACTAATTACGTTTTGACAAGCTAACTCATCAGGATGCAGGGCCTCTCAGCAGAGTGATGTCCACCAACAGCAACCCCTCCCTCTCTCGGAAGAGTCACTCACAGCCCGTGTGTGACAGAGGCTGAAGGTTTGGAGCCATCAGCCTGCAAACACCTGCAAACATTCCTCCAAATGAGAGAAGCGAGGGCTGAGCGGATGAGCCCAGGTTGACAGCTGAGCAAAGGACACCCCTCAGAAAGTCCTTGCTGAGAAACAAATCTGTGTTTCTAGAACAATCCTTGGGCAAAGCAGCTTTGGAATGGAAATGTATTATCTGTTCAAATAAACATAAATTAAAAATAAGATATTGACCTAAGATCTGTCCCCATAAGGACAGCTGAGCCTTCCACCCGGCCCCCTAATTTGTCCTTAGAGGAGGTGACCCCAGACTCTCCTTCTGACAGTGTTATATGCTTCGGGCTTCTCTCCCTATAGAAAATTTTTTTAGACTTTGTAACCATCGAGATGGTCTTCCATGCCAAAGCAGTGGAGGTGTATTCTAGTGCCTTCCAGACCCTGGAGAACTATGACCTGGAAAGAGACCTGGAGGTAGGTCACAAATGCCCCATCTTCTGTTTGGTGGTGACGTGGGGCTGAATTCGATTTAGATTCTGTCTTGACAGAAGCGGTTTTGTTGGCAACATTTTGCAATGTTGATAATGTTGAAGTCTCATTCTGATGCGCCGTTTTGAACATCTGCCCCTGGGTGCCTACTCCAGAGGTGAGGAATTTCTGAACACTATCTGGAATAGCTCTGTGTCTATTATCACTCTGCTTTTAAAAACAAACAAATGAATCAACAATGACAACAGGCCTCCCCAGGCTGATGTTTGCTATTGTTTGGATGTAGATGAGGTGCTTGTTACGCCATCTGAGCTGATGAAAATCTAGTGTGCACCGTGCACGGAGTGACCTATAACACACACAGTGCCACACCTCGTGGTGCAATACACCAGTGACTTGTCCCAATTACCTTTTGTGGTTCAGGAGTTGGCGGGATCAGCTGCATGGTCCTCCCTTGGGTCTTTCATTGGTTTTCGGTGAGTCAGTAGCTGGGGCTGGAGCCTTTTCAAAGGTTTTTTCACTTTTGTAGATGATGGCTGTCATTTAGGTACAGCACAGGCCATGTGATTTGCAGAGCTCAGTGTAAAGTGAAAATGAGGGCCCAGTGTTCAGGAATTATTATGATTTTCACGACAGCAACAGAGGGTTCCTTCTGAATTCAGGGTGCTGGACTACTGCAGGAAGAGCCACAGGCCCACAAAGCCCACCCTGTTTGAGTCCTCAGTGGAGTCTGCAGCCCAAATACCCACCCGTGGCCTCTCTGTGTGGCATGGGCTGCCTCACAGAATGGCTGCTGGTTCATAGACAGAGCCAGGCAGAAACGGTATCACCTTTTCTGACCTAACCTTAGAAGTAACTTAGTGTCATTGCTTCTAATACATTCTATTCCTTACCAGTGAGGAATGTACACTAAGGCTACATAAGGGGAGGAGTATATTCCAGCTCCTGATGAGAAAAGTGTCAAAGAATTTGTAGATAAGCTTTAAAACTACCATATGGTGTTAGAGGCAGATCGGATGGGCTCCTGTGCATTCACTCATCTTTATGATATTCCTTTAGGGGTAAGAGTGGTCTCTAATTTTCCTGTGTAACTATAGACATGTTACCTAGCCTCTTTGGGCCTCAGTTTCCCCATCTGTAAACAGGATGATAATGCCTACTTACTGTGCTGTTAAAAAGAACAGGAGCCTCCCAGGTAGGTCGCTGCAGGTAGAGGCTCCGCAGTGTGAGCTCAACCCGGACCTCCTTGTCCCCACCACCTTCCCTTCCCACTCCTAGTTTTGTTTCCCGATTGAATCTAACCCACCTGAATCTCTCTTCATCAGGATTTTAGAGCCAAGATGCGCGGAGTTTACGGGCATTATGAGGCTCGGCCCCTCACCGATACCACCCCCTCCACGGCTCTCCCATGGTCTCTCCCCTACCAGGTGAGCACTGGGAGTGGGGTCCCAAATCTGTGTCAAAGTGAAGTGACCCCGGGGGAAGTCATCAAGAACATGGGTTTGAAAGGAGACGCTGAGAAGGCGGCGCTGCCAGGGGAGTGTGGAGGGCTGGGGGCGAGTCTGACCTGGACTCTCCTGGAAGAGCGTTCAATAAACCTCGGAACCCAGCGGTGCGGCCGCCGTGTGTCCTGAGCGCCCCCTAGAGGAATCCTGCAGTATGTCCACTTGAGAAGCCAGGGCTCTGGACCCGGCTCTCCTGCCTCCCAGTCCTTCGCCAGTGGGTTTCAGAAGTCAACATTTCTGACTTTAGGAAAATAATACGGTCTTTATACTACATGTGACCTCACGAGCCTAATGAGGCCTGTGATCAGGCACATTTATATTTCTGCAGGGAAAACTCTGAGTATTTAATCAAGTAGCATAAATAAAGATTCTAAGCAGTCTCATGTCAATAGTTTGGGTACGTCAGCCATTGGGGGTGAGAAAGGCAGGACATTGCCCCACAGTGTGTGAAGGGGGCAGGGAGTGTCTCTTGGCTTTCTGAATAATTCTCTCTAAAGGCAGCGGAGGAAGTACGGCCCCCAGCCAGGCTGCCTGAGTCCAAACCCACTGCTCCCAAGCTGAATGACCTTGGGAAAGTTCTTTAACCTCTCTGTGCCTTAGATTCCTCACCTGCAAAGCAGGGTTAATAACAGTACCCCCCTCATAGGGTTGTGGTGAGCATTAGGTGAACAGATAGATCTACACGAAGCACTTAGAAAATACTCAATACTTATGGCTGTTATTATTATCTCTGATATTGTTGCTATGATGATGATGATGGTGATGATGATGATGATGATCATGATTATTTAGAGTGCTCAGAGCACCATACGGAGCCAGAGGAAAGAAGAGGAGGCGAGTGAGGACGATTCTGCTGAGGAAGACCCTGTGGAGGACCTCAGGGGACAGGGCAGGGACTCTAGCAATAGGATGAGAACTCTCCAGTCAGAAAAATAAGAGCCGACCTTGTATGCTCAGGGGGCTCTGCTATGCAGCCCCAGAAATCACATGTCCTTTGAGCCTCAGTTTTCTCACCTGTACAACAGGGACTATATCACTCACTTCCCAGGTCACTCTGGGAATCGATGTGCCTACAACGGTGGCTGGTACATAATAGGTGCTCAATAAACATGGGGTGCATCCTAACTTGACTCGTGCTGGCTCTCATTTCCTGCCTATGACATTCAGGTGTTTAAACCCCGTGTGCATGTCAGTATCCAAATTCCCTCTTTTATTAAGGACATCAGCCCCATTGGTGTTGGAATCCGCCCTATCCAGTATGACCCATCCTAACCGATTACATCTGCAAAGACTATTTCTAAATAAAGCCACATTCTGAGGCCCTGGGAGTTAGGACTTCAACATATAAGTCTGGAGGTGGGGGGGAGGGGTGCATGATTCACATCATAACACATGATATGCAGGGATGACCTTGGGACCAGGGACACATTACAGAAGTCTGGGGAGGTGAAGGGGTGATGCAGGTGAAGGAAAGAGTGGGTACATGATTTGCTCATCAGCGAAGTAAGGAACACAAAACTTTCCTCATGGGATCATTGTAGGATTAATCTCTTCACCACGGTGATTTTTATTACCCCAAATCCGGCTCCATGGCACCTCCTCAGGGAAGCCCACCCTGATTCCACCTGGGCGAACACTCCAAAAATAACTAAAACATTCTATATTTTCTATGATAATAACAACATAAAATAACATATTCGTAAATTGTGTTATGTATTAGTCACATTTTAGACTATTTTCTTATACTTTAAACTGTAAGCACATATATATACATATATATACACATACACACACACGCAATGTACTACTTTTTTTAAACCTCAGCTGTATCCCAACCCCATTGCTAGTTCCTGAAGGAAAATGACCTTATTCTTCTGGTAGTCCTGGAGCATGCTGATGCCCGCCTGGCACATAGTAGGTGCTCATTAAATGTAAGTTGACTCCCTTTCTCCTCTGGCCCCAGCGCACCCAGAGACCAATCGTTCCTAGGTACAGGGTTGGACAGTTGGTCAAGAGCCTTCTTTATCACTCTCTCCTTGGGAAGGGGGTGTCACTTGGAAAGTGGTAACAAAGTTTCTAACTTCTCTCTTTTGGGGCCCCCGGGCAGGAGGTGGGGTAGGCAGGGATGGAGGGAGCATGACTTTCAGTGTGTCTCTGAGCCACTGGGTTGGCGGTCTTCCTCCCTGTGCACCCCTCGCTTTTGCCCTCATAGTTGCTGAGGGCAAACTCGCCCCACTGCTCCCCGAGCAATCTGTGCAGATATCTAAATGCGGGAGAAAAGAGAGCGTCACAGTCACTTCTCGTGATGTTAAAAAATGGCTTAATGAGTAAGAAGACCCTTGTCCCAAATATGAGGAGAGGTGAGATGCTTTAGGGGATCAGAGCATTTCTGGCACTGTGGCTGGAGAGAGCCTAGCAGCACGCTACACACAGGAACACACAGCGCAAATTTAAGGAAAAAATCGTCACTCAGGGTCTTCCAGAACTATTCGTGCAATTTTCAGCTTTGATAAGGTCAGAAGAGGTTGTACAACTTGCAAAGAAACACCATTTAAAAGCTTATTTAAATTTCTTTTATGTTGAGTGAATTTCAAATAATATTTAAAATCCATTCCTGTAAAATTTAAATGGAAAATTTTGGTTCCTTCTCTTTTTTCTTTAATGGGTAGGACCCGTCCTATGGGTACACCTCCCTGAGTTTATTCCTCATCCGGAAAATGAGAGAATGGACAGTGATAAGCACACCGCTGCCATGTGCAAAGTACGTCTGCATATACTGCATTTGATTCTCACAGGAACCATCTAGGGTAGGGGATGATTTCCTTCCCATTTTACAGATGAAAACATTGAGGCTCAGAACATGATTTGGTGAAAGGCATACAGTCAGTTGTGAGGGAGGCAGAACCCACTGCACTGTAACATTTTACTGGCCATCAGAGGGGTCCTCCCCTCTTCCTTGGAGTTGCCTCTGAATCTAGTCCTGGGCTGCTTGTAGGATCCTCCTAGCACCAGAGGAACCGTCCAGATGTGATGTCCTAGAGCTGGGGCCGCCCCTCCCTGTTTGCATAAGAGGGGGCAGGGGTCCTCCAGACTAGGTGGGAGAGCTGCGGACATGGAGGTTGGACCCCCACCCCACTGAGCACACAGAGTGTGGACCAGCCCATCTCAGGCATTTGGGTCGGGAGGCGGGTGGTACCCTGCCTGCATCTTCCTTCCAGCCTGCTGCTCGGGGCCTGAGGACTCTTTTTCCAGGCGTTTTACTGCTCCTCAGCTTTGCCTCCCAGATCTCTTTAGGCCACAGTATTAGAATGTGGTTACTGACTTATAATCAGGAAAAGAGAAAGCCCAAACATTTCATAAAATGCGTCTGTCGAACCAAGTTGGAAAGGATTGATAAAGGCATCCTGTTTGTATTAGGTAGAAGCTGTAATCAATTTCCACCCCATTCCCATACCCCCAAATGCAAGAGGTGAGCAGCTTGGGTTCAGAGGAAAAGCAGGATCAAGATTCCAGCTGGAAATGGTTCGAGGCATCCTGGAGGCCAGGGCTGAGATCCAGTCCTGGGTGGGGACCACTCCATTCACTAAGACATACTTCCCGGTGCCAAAACCAACAGTTCTGGGCTCCCAGCTCCTTACCATTCAGAGGAATGCTCCCTTTCTTAGCATTTCCCAAGACACACACACACGCACGCGCACACACACAACCTGGACAAGACCCAAACACTCACCCTAAATGGCAAAATCATCTATGTGACCCCAGAAAGTTTTCTTCTGAAAAGCCACTGATGTCACTGAGAAGATTGCAAATTCCATAAAAAGTTTTCACAGATATGTGAAAACAAAGAGACTGACTTCTTTTCTTTAAAGATAATTTATTTCAGTTTCCACCTTCTGACAATCTGAGGTGTGATATACAGACATTTATTTTTCTTCACAGAAAACAGCTCGATTTTAGCACTGTTCTGAGATCCTCAACCTTGAAACTTTCTCAACCTTAAAATATAGTTTGTAGAACATCACCTAGTGGGACACAAAATTGCATAACTGTAACACATAAAAGACCTGCACCACTGAACTCACTTTTGGGCTACTAAAGGTGACGTCTGGATGTGGCGATGGCAAGTTTAGGTCTGAGACGAGCTGGGGTGAAAGGGAAAACGGAATGCACGCATGTCAACCATCACCGAAAGCCCTGACAGAAGCCACGGTTCATTAAAAAAAAAAAAAAAAAAAAAGGCGGTTGACTGACCATTTCCATATATTTTAAGGGGATCTATGACTGTTGTTTGAATTTCTGGCATTTCCTAGCGTTCAAACGTTTGGCTTGTCTTTCTCAAGGCATCCATGAGAAGTGAGAGCCCTCACGGGCAGGGGAACCTAAGCCTCGCTGTCTCCATGCAGCCTGGGAAAGAGATCGGGACCCTACCAGGTCGGGACCTCTGTGTGGAGATGGTGTCTGATGTGCGCTTCTCTCTTCTCTTTTCAGGAGCACGTGGCCCCAGGAGAGAACAGGCACAGTCCCCCATTCGAGGACTGACCCATAGGTCGTTTGCCAGCAGGAGTCCTCTTTCTAGTGAAAGTGCAAACACTGCTCGGGGAACTCCAGAAGGCAGCGGGCTCCGGCCTGACTTTGCTTTGTCAAAGCCTGGAGTCTGCAGGTCAAGCCAGGATCCGGGTTCTCCCTCATGGTGCCCAAGTCCTGTGGGAGCTGTATGTGGAAGCAACCGGAAGATGGGCAAATCCAGACCATCCTGACTCTCTCGTGGAAATGGTGAGATTCCCCCTTTCCAACAGTAACCAAGGCACTGGGAGCCCTGCAACAGATGAACCCTGGGGACCTCGCCAGGGCTGGGGTTCCACTCCCCAGCTCTCCATCTCACTGCTCAGAGCTCTACTGGCCGACTTGGGAACACAGGCTAATGCCGGGTGCCCAGGGGATAAAGCGGGCTGGCCCTCGAGGTGTTCCTTCCATCCCTCCCCAGGGGCACAAGACACACGAGCCCAGGGATAGCAAGAGAGATCCAGGCCCAGAATGAAGCCCCCCAGAGCCTGCCTTGGTCGTAGCGCTGAGGATATTCACTGGATGTGAATAATCTGGAAATGATTTATCCATTTGTTATCTGGAGAACCACCTGTTCCTATTCCTGCCACGTGGTGACAAGGACGGCTGGGATGTATGGCTGTGTGGCTTGAGTAAGCCCTCTTCCTGTCTGGGGTCTGAACATTGCACATTAGTCAGTCAGGGGCACTTCTAGTCGATACAACTTCCCTTTACTGTGACACTTGGCTGAAAACTTTTCAAGTAAAACTCATCCCCGAGAATCATAAAAAGGAATAAACGATTTGCAGGAAAGCAGGCCGAGACCATTGAGTCATAAGAGTGATGATTTAGAACTAAAAGAACTAAAAAACATGAGGGTGGGAGGGAGCAAGAACCACCCTCGGAGCGAAGGGTCTCAGGGGACCCTCGCCCGGCAGCTTCAACAGTTGAGGATGATGAGAGGACATGAGCCTGAGACCGGGCTGGGCGTGGTGGGAGGGGGCTCACTGCACCCCTCTCCAGAGGTTGGGGCTGGGCCTGGCACCCTCCTGCCTTCTCCCCCCACCCCTTCCCAAGCCCCCACATTTTGGGCAAGGGACTCAGCCCTGTTGTATAGCTGTCTGAAGTTTTAGGTAATTTGGTAACCAAGCTGACCTAACCATGGGTCTTCCTGGATTCTCCCTAATTAAAAAGCCAAAGGTTAGGGTGCTGTAACACCCAAGAAGGCCAGGCTTGCAGCTTGTGGCCCTGACTTCCGGTTACAGTCACCTGGCTTAGTCGAAATCTCTTACAAACTTGTCTCTGCAGAGTGAATGCTGTAATTCTCACAACAGGAGGCTGGAATACCAGGAGCTCTGGCAGATAACACACATACAATAGTCCCCGGAAGAGCAAACCTCAGGCTGTTGCCTTGTTGCCAGGACAATCAACCCATTGTCTTCCTGGGCCTGGAGAGGTGAGAACAGGATCCATTGGCATAGGTACCTCTGATTATCGCCCTGGCCTCTGTCCTAAACCCAGCACCGTGGGCTCGCTGCGTTAACCTGAACAGTCCAGGTTTTCATTTGGGTACAGGATTCAGGAAGTAGACTCTTGTTCTAGTCTTCCTTTCGGTAAGTCCTAATAGGCCCACTCTTTTCTTTTGGCAATAGGAAAATCACAGTCTACTCCATCTCACTGTACAAATAACTCATGATATCAGAATTTGGTTCTCCTGCCTTTGGTTGAATGCACACATGCACACACACATAGCAGATGCAATCTGAATATTAACATAGCCCCTCTTAAACATCCATCGATATTGCTAAAATTACAACAAAGGTTAAAATCATACAATCTCAGCATCATCCCATTTTTCTAAGCAGGAGACTTTTACTTGAGAGAATTAACTGTCTTTTGGCTCACGATGATTCACATAGCCCTGAGGGACAGACAACATAAAATCTAAAATGCCACTGCCGGTGACAGGCCTTCAAAGCTCCTGGTTTGGGACACTCTACCTGCTGGGACTGAAAACTCTTCTTGGATATGATCTGTTGCTTCCTGCACTGAGTCTAAGGTTCCTGAGTTTACAGGAAGGGCTACCAGAGCTCTCTTTGCCCACAGTGTCATGTGTGTGCGCCAGGGTCAGACAGCTCCACACGCCGGGACCTCTGAGAGCGTGTTCTGTGTCTGCCCACCACCAGAGCCCGCTCACATCTGTTCTGGCCACGCCCCGGAGGGAAGAGACGATGTCACAGGGAGGAGGTAGGAAATATCAGTGCGGCAAGCTGCCAGCCCCCTTCCAGGGACACCGTGCTCCTCCAGGTGACACTGGCCAGAGGCACTCTAAGGCGAAATGCTCAGCCAAAGGCAGCTGTCAACGGGAGACAGGGTGGCCTCCTGTCCCCTTGGCACTGGTCTCAGCAAGGCAGGCCCGTCTCTGCCAGCATCCGCTCGTGAGGCGGAGCACGACAGGCAGCCGCCCTGGGGTCAGACTTACTCCACTCTGAGGAGCGGGGTCTATGAGAACAAGGAGCGAGAGGGGAAAAACCAAAGCGACCCTCACTTCCACCAATTGCTATCTCGAGGCCTGTTAAAAAAAAAAAAAAAGTCTCCAGGTCATTTGTGAAGTTAAAGTGCTTGGAAAAGCCCAAAGAAGTTGAAGCTGCATCTCCTTCCAAAGACTGTGTGCTCCCGCCCCCACAGAAAGTCTCTGAATCCACTTTTCTTTCTCTAGGAATCAGACCGAATCAAAACTTCTACACAAAAAATCTTATATATACAAGGTTAGGTCTTTCGGGCACCTTGAAGTCTTAATGCATCTCAACTAACTACTAAGAAATGACCAAGAAAGCCGACGAGGGCAAGGCAAAGGGGGGGCCTCCATGGCAGCCCTGTGGGAGCCTCGGACGAGCCACTTGGTGTGGCCCTGATTCTACAGAAGGGGAAAGGGAGCACAACGCATCCGGGTCGTGGCTGAATGTTTAATGGGGGTGCATTATCTGAAGGAGGCATGGGAAAACGGGGTGCCCAAAGACCCATTGATTTGACATTCTTTCTCTGAAATGCATTCAGTAGAGACATGCACCATCACTGGGGCTCAACAATGGGGTTGGGGGCACACTACAGCCTGTGTGACCTGTCCTGGCACACAGCAAGCAAACCGGCAACACAGCCGTGCTTTGTTTATTGTGACATCGCCAGATAGCCTGACATGTCTCTGTCTCTCTCTCTCTCTCACACACACACACACTCTCTCTCTCACACACACACACACACACTCTCTCTCTCACCACCATCAAAAAACGAACGGGGTTTCCGAAGCCCCGCTCCACAGCTCTCCTGCTGACAACAGTTCATACTGTGCACTCAGGCTGCACCGTTTCATGGCGCCTCCCTTACGACTGCTCAGATGGGCACTCAGTGGCTCAACCAACACCTGTTCTTCTCTGGGACATTCCGGGGAGGCAGTCCACCAGGGAACCCTTTCGAGCACTGCTTGGATAAGTGACTACCAGGCATGTATTTGCCATGCTCAAGAGGAGACAGCAAAGTAATGTGATTGCGAGTTGGAGAAGGGGAAGCAGGACGGGAGAATGAAGGGCGAAGAGACCCCCACGGGCCTGTTTCAAGGTCAGTGCCCAAGAGCCATGGGCGGGAGGCAGAGGGAACCAGGTGAAATATTCATACCAGAGGAGCCAGCATGCTGGATGCTTGGGGATCAGACTTCAGTGCCCTGGGGGCTGGTCCCCCTGGTGACAACCAGGGAGAAGAGCCACGCCTCCCAGGCACCGGATGAGAGACGAGGGGCTATCTGCGGAGTCTGCAGGAAAGATCTCGAAGGGCTTGGGCTGCGGAAGGTAAAGGTGTCATCCCAAGGCTGCCGGGTGATGGAGGCCCAAAGCCACTCCGCTAAAGAGCCTCGCACAACTGCCACCAGAAGCCGCCTGTGCCCAGCTGTCTATAATACTGACACAGATTTTTCTGTCTTTTTTGAAATAAAGAGCAGCACTATTTGCTTTGCAAAAGGACGGTTGTCTTGCAGCTACTGAAGAAACTTCTTTTCTGTGCTGCTTCCTGGGACAGCCAGCCCGATGCTACTCCTAGGGAATGAGTGGTGGGAATATTTCTGCTTTAGGAGGAAGCTTCCAGCTGACCAGGAATGTTTCAGAGGGTCTGACAGACACCTGGGTGCCAGGTGTGACTAATACAGAGATGTCCTCAGGGCATGCCACACCCAACTGCGGCCAGGCCTTCGGCCTCCAGGAAGGAATGTCCTCTGCACCAGTCTCTTTCTCTAAAATAGGAGGCATCTCTCCTCAAGGTTCCTGTGACTCCAGTTCCTGTCACATGGAGGTGGGGAACCAGGAAAAAGCCAGCACCAGCCGTGGACCAACACCGAGAGGGCCACTGCCACCTCTGCATACCGCCACTCAGCAGGAGCCCTGACTGTGGGAGTCTACCCGTCCCAAGCCTGAAGCAGAGGGCCCCAAATCATCACCCACGACTGCCCGTGTCATCGATGTGTGCCCTTATCTACATTCCCATCAGCACCCCACCCTCTCTCTCCTGCAGGAGGCTGCGGGCAGACAGTGCCCTGTGCCCACCCTGACCCCGGCCTCCTTCCCTCTCTTCCTTCGGTCCCATGTCACAGGCCTGACACTTGGGGGTATGGACAGTCACCTCATTTTAGCCATGTAATCCCAGGGACACTTTGGCATGTGGATGGGGGAGCAGACACAGGCAGAGGGGAGATGGGGAGAAAAGGCAACCGGAGTCTTCTAACTGCTAGTTCTGAGGCAGCGTGGAGAGGCTCTAGGTGCTGCCGGTGTCATGCAGGGTCATTGGGTGGGGTCACGGTCAATCGCTGGCCAAGGAGAGCTGCGTGCACCCTCGGTCCTCCGGAGGTGTGCCTCAGGCGCCCTCCTGTGCCTACTCAGTGGCCATCTGCTCGATGTGGTCGCTCAGCAGCTTGTATTGCTCTGGAAGAGAGAGCCAGGCTAGGTCAGGGAAGAAAGGTGGTGGCAGGGACAGGCAGTTCCTGCTCTGACTGAGACAATGACAAATCAGGACTTCATCAGGACCAGCGGCTGCGGGCTTCTGAAAGCGTGTGATGAGGACAGAGCCCTTGGCCACCAGCACACTGCGTGTCGTGCACAAACGTGCACCCGGAAGTGGGCTCCTTGGAACTGGGGAGCCTCTTCCCAAGGAAGTGATGCTCCGGGGGGTGGGGG
>NW_011888947.1:2537648-2539597 GCF_000151845.1 Pteropus vampyrus
GTCCCATGTCACAGGCCTGACACTTGGGGGTATGGACAGTCACCTCATTTTAGCCATGTAATCCCAGGGACACTTTGGCATGTGGATGGGGGAGCAGACACAGGCAGAGGGGAGATGGGGAGAAAAGGCAACCGGAGTCTTCTAACTGCTAGTTCTGAGGCAGCGTGGAGAGGCTCTAGGTGCTGCCGGTGTCATGCAGGGTCATTGGGTGGGGTCACGGTCAATCGCTGGCCAAGGAGAGCTGCGTGCACCCTCGGTCCTCCGGAGGTGTGCCTCAGGCGCCCTCCTGTGCCTACTCAGTGGCCATCTGCTCGATGTGGTCGCTCAGCAGCTTGTATTGCTCTGGAAGAGAGAGCCAGGCTAGGTCAGGGAAGAAAGGTGGTGGCAGGGACAGGCAGTTCCTGCTCTGACTGAGACAATGACAAATCAGGACTTCATCAGGACCAGCGGCTGCGGGCTTCTGAAAGCGTGTGATGAGGACAGAGCCCTTGGCCACCAGCACACTGCGTGTCGTGCACAAACGTGCACCCGGAAGTGGGCTCCTTGGAACTGGGGAGCCTCTTCCCAAGGAAGTGATGCTCCGGGGGGTGGGGGTGGGGGGGCCCTGCAGGCAGGCCCTACGGGAAGACTGCATGAGGCACGGGGCGGGCGGAGCCCAGGTACCGGAGACGGCACAGGGGCCGCGGGGCGCGAGAGGGGACAGTGTTGCTGCCCTTGCTGGCGTGGTGGGGCTGGTGACCACATGTGAGATCATCTAGGGGCGCCTCTAACACTCTCTCCTCTCCCGAGGCCACTCGTCTGTGGCTCCTTTAATGTGGAGCAGAATGAGGTTTTTAAAAAAGAACACTGGTCAGTCCAAACACACATTTAAGTGGAGGGCTGCGGAGGCTGAGGAGGAGCTGTCTGCGGCAGGTGGGGCGACGCAGGTGGGTGGAGGCCCGGCCAGAGATCAGAGGAGCTGACGCAGCAACATAGTTCCTTTTGTTAAAGAAGCCGGTAACTCTGGAAGAACCTCAAGACCCCCCTCCACCCACCCTCTCATCCCCGTACCTCTCATGGCAGTGTATTTCAAGAAACAAAGGGAGGCCACATGGTGGCCATTTGGGAGAGGCAGATCGTGGCCAGAGTTTGACCATTCTCTAGCTCTGAGCCCCATGTTACAGCTTCACCTTTGGCCCTGACTGAACACGGAGCTGGCAGGCCTCCCCCGCCGCTGGCAACCCCTGCTTAGCAGAAAGGGATTTCCAAATGGAATGAGAAGCATCCCATTCATTTAGGTAGACAGAAACGGGAGGGGTGACAACCAGATAGTTTAACGTACTTCTCATTAAAATAGGGCTAATCCTTCCAGCCCGGTGGGAAATTCTAGTCTGCAGAGCATTTGTTCCTAAAACTCCAGCCCTTCCCGCCTCTGGCATGACTCACCTTCGTCCAGGTTGCCGATCACAGCCTGCTTCTTCAGGAAGTCATTGCACAGCTTCTTGTTCAGACCAAACGCCAGCATGTTGTGAGTGAATGTGCTGGAGGGAAAAACACCCATGAGCCAGCACCCCTCCTACCTCCCCGGGGAGAGGGATCTGGGCCCCGGGCCCTTCTCTCCTGGAGGCCAAACATCCAGGCCACCTGGAATTGTCAAACAAAACTAAAAATAAATCGTTCCTTTGCCAGCCAGCCAACAATGCTGTGAAACTGCCCGCCACCAGGTGTGCTGACAGGATGGACCAGGAGCTGGAATCTAGGCCAAACGTAATGAATCATAAGGTTCTGAGCTGTTAAAGACCGCAGTGTTGAACTGATATTGTGTCGTGGATGTGTGACGCTGTGAGGGGTGGTGCTCCCCTCCGGAGCCCCCAGGCTGAAGTGTCCCGGCCGGCCCCCTCCTCACTGGGTCTGGCCCCTGACTCGCCCCTCTCTCTAGGTCACCAGTGGTGAAGCTTCGGCCCCCAGCG
>NW_011888947.1:2540537-2578812 GCF_000151845.1 Pteropus vampyrus
GGACACATGGTGACCTGTGTCCACCATGAAGACGGTACAGACCTCTAGCGCAAAATGCAAAACCCCGATGAGAAAGGAAGTTGGTCTGTGTGTGACTTCGCAGCTGGGACCGAAGACTCTGCCTGCCAGTTCTTTGTGGAGAAACAGTAGCAAGCACAGGGCTTGGGGACGAGAGTGATTCTGGGTCCCTGTGTGAAGCCATCTCTCCCTCCCCTCACTGCAGAGCACCCTTGTCCCAAGGGGAGGGGGGACCGCCCCACTGTGTCCCCCACGGGGTAAGGGACACACTGCGTCTGTCTAGAAGTGTAGACGGTGAGGCTAAGCTCATTTTGGCCAACTTCCCCTTAAAAATTAAACTCTGGATAATGAGTCTGACTAAAACGAGGTTAAGAGAAAGGTCAAAGAAAAGGGAGAGACGAGGCAGTATGAGGGACGAGGGGTCAGGGTGATGGAGAAGCCAGAGAAAGAGAAACAGAACCAAGAACATCAACACTTCACCTCTCCACCCTCCTGGCCCAGCTGCGGCAGCTCAGCGGGAGGCCGCGGTCCATCAGCGGCACGACAGAGGCAAAGGGAAGTGTGGCTCCGTCTCCTCGTGCCGATGACAGGACACCCGAGAAGTGCTTCCCAGGACATGCTTCCAGCTGCTGTGTTGATCCCATCCCACCCCACTGTCCTTCCCTTCCTCCTCCTCCCACTGGCCACCCTTAGGCTTGTCCAGGCACACAGGTCTCCACACCACCACCAGGCCCGCTGTGTTCAGTTGCGCAGGCTGCACACCGCACATTCCCAGATCACGTGGGCATTGGCTCCCTTGGAGTCGTGAAACACAGCAGCCCTGACCTCCACTCTTCCTGACCCGGATGAGGAGGTGATTCTTTTTTCTAGCTAGGAGTAGAACTGGGACCTTTAATCTGATCTCTGAAGAAAGACGCTGAAGGTCATTAGCAATCAGAAGATCAGGTGATGCCTAAGATGAAATTGATTTCTTTAAACTGAGTCCAATACCCAATACCAGTCGAGATCTGACACTGCACCAAGGGTGGAGCATGCGTCTAGCTTGCTGCAGTGGGGATCTGGATGTGACCAACAGCCTGCGGAATGGGAGGCCTCTGCAATGGAGCCAGTTCTGCCTCTGAGAACAGAGAGGATGCTAACGGCGTCGTCAGCAGAGTTTACCAAAGAGGAGAAATAATGTTGAAGGCACGAGGTTGCCCCGATTCACAGCAAACCCTCCCGCTCCGAATCTCAAAGCAACACCTGCCCCTCTTCTGGGTGAGGCCTGGGCATGTCTGAGTGTCCCAGGGGGCAGGTCCAAGATGTGCATGGTCAGACCACATCTGCTCTGGTGGGAAGGCCTCTGCTCGTGGGCTCAGGACTGACCACTGGGAGGCCATGATGCTCCCACTCTCTTGGGCCTTGGCTGTGGTGCTAAGAAGCATTGTCCCAGGAATGCTGGGTAATCACACTCACCCAGAGGGACTGTGGGAACGCCGGGGCTTTCTATTAAAGGAGATATCGGTTATGCCTAAATACTCCTTTTAGAACCATCATAAGGCTGCATAAGAAACAAGATTTCTCATAAAACAATAGGCACTAAAAATACATCACTGAATAAAGGAAGCATGCTTTGGGAAATTTCCATGGGGGAAAAAATCATATCAGAATTGATATGATGAATAGACAGGGCTTTAACTCTAAAAATATATTACAAAAGATGTCTAACAAATACAAAGTTCAAACAATTAGAACCAGACCCGACCGTGGGCTTACAGGAAACGGCCTCATTCTAGGCCTTTCTCTTCAGGGGACCTCCGCACACCACAGGACCCCCAGCAGGCTGGGAAAGAGAGAGCGGCTGTCGCTTCTCCATAATGCCTCAAATCTGCTGAAATGGGAGAGGGTCTGGCAGACCCCTGCACGCCTCTGAGTGTGTGACCGCAAGCAGACAGATCCTGTGACCCACCCGTGACTTCTGAGCCGGGATTCCAAGTGTGACGCAAGTGAAGTCGCAGGTGTGGTTTCAAGGTCTCCCTGGAAGGGCCCGGAGTGGCCAGTGGAGAGCTCGACTGTGTCAAAATCGAAGCCGACTTTCTGGACTTCACTGCTCTCTCCTCTCTGAACTCCCACTGGGCCTTCTGAGAGGTCATGGGGTGTCTTATCTGTTGTCTAACTATTTCGAGGTACTCTGTCCTTGGCGAGCTCTCACCCGTCACCGGCCTGTCCCAGCGCTGGGCTTGCCTCCCAGGAACGCCCCTGCCACCGGCAGCTGGTGCTGAGTTGCACCTGTGTCTGGGCTCGGCCCTCCCCCGCCCTAAGGTGGCCCTGGAAGGGACCCCCAGCACTGTAACATGAACAAAGTCACGTGGACACACACCTCTTCTTCTCCTCCTCTCCAGCATCCCCTCTGGAGCGGCAGCAGAAACAGGTCAACAGAGGAACATGTCAAAGTCATGCAAGATATGTGAATGGAAAAAGAGAACAAGCGAAAGAAGGAGGGTTATTACAGGCAGAAACGGAGAAGGACAGAGAGAGACAGGTACTCGAGATAAATCCGTTTCCTAGGAGTTTGAGCGCTAAGCAACAAGAGGAACCCGTTCACCTATGAGCATCTAAGCATTTCTCTCAGTTTCGTCTCCTGGCAGAGCATAGAGTCCTCTCTCTAGAGTCCTCGGGAAGAGTGTCAGTGTCCCCTCCCACCAGGTGCTCCCTCTGCCTCCCCAGGAAACGCAGACACAGTTGACTGCTGCAGGGTACAGGCAGGCCATCTTGCCCCATTAGGGTTTAGCTGTCCCCCGACAGAAAGATTCCACCTGAGATTCGCCCACGTGCTAGTGGACTGAAGTCTTATACAGCAGGATCTGTTCTCTGTCCTGCCAGGGACAAAGGTTAAGGGGTCTCCCCAGTGTTAGAGAAGAGGGGATTTGTTTCGTTAATGAGGAGAGGTTCAGAGGCTTCAGAGTCCCAGGACTGGTGGGGCCAACGGGGGGGTGGGGCGCCCAGGACTGGAAGGGCTGCTGTCCCCATCCTGCCCAGTGCCAAGTACAGCGGACAGCAACCTTCGCCTGCTGTGGCCAGAGAGAGAACTGAGCACCAGCCCACAGCATCAGCGCCAGCCACTCACTGCCGCCACGTGCTCTGTGAAACGGTTTACCAAAGAGGTCTTCGGAAGGGGCAAGTTCACCCTCAGCGAAGCCGCAGAGCTAAGTTCAGGCTGCAGCCAGAGGAGTAAGTTGAAAGCAGCAACTGCATTTCTCTGATGTTAGAGCAAAATATAGGGGTGACGGCCAACCCCGCACCCCAGGATCCTGTGCCAGTGGTTCGTGCTCGGGATTCTGACTCCATACAGCCAATAGGCAGAGTGGCTCTGAGGGGTTCCTGACGGTTTCATTCAGTGGGAGGCTGCATTCTTAGGAGGGTCAGACCAAATCATGCCGGAGCCCCAGAACAGAAAGCGCTCATGCAAGCCGAGTATCCCCGCCCACCCATGAAGCTGTGCACCCCAGACCCTTCAGGCAGCTTGCAGGGCACCGGGGCCACACGGGGTCGAAGGAGAAACACAGACGCCTGGACTCAGCCATTCTTCTGCGCTCCTCTTCAGAAACGGGAAAAGAAAGTGCTCCCGGGTCCTCTTCCCCGAGGAAAGCGGGCCCAGACTTTGCCCCTACCTGGTTGTGGGGGACCGCTTTCTCCTCTCACAGTGGACGGCATCGAAAAAGGCTGCGTTCCAGAACCTCAGCGTATGCCTGCGAGACAGAGACATGCATCAGTTCTCTCCAAGCAAGACTGGGAAGGCAGCTCCTGGCCCACTCGAAGGATGGGGAAGCGGAGTTTCCTGCCACCTCTGGATGAGCTTCTGAAAGTCTCGGGGAGGTAGCGCTGGGAAGAGAAAATGCGATAAATGTGCCTTTATCCTAAATCAGGTGTCTCCCTGGGGCTCCCGGCCAAGCATCGTGAACATATCTGAACATTCCTCCCAAGGTGAAAAAGCCTAACAGGTGAGATGCAGGAAGGTGAGGTGGAGCAGGTAGCCCTGGATTCGTCAGGTCAAAGCCGAAGCCACCAAGGGCAGGATGTAGACGGAGGCCGTTTCCCACGTCTCTGTTTCCCGGTGAGGCTCCTGAGAGGAAGCAGGGGGTTCGGGGAGACACGCTTTTCTAGAATAGGTGCTAGTGACATAAATGGGAGCGTGGCAGGGACAGGCCATGTGCGGAGAGCAAACATTTACAGGGACGCACAGTAAGAAACACTTGAAGAAGATCAGGGGTCGGCAAACTACCAATTTGGTGGGTGGGCCGAACCCAGCAGCTGCCTGTTTGTGTCCACCGAGGTTTATGGGCACACAGCCCTGCCCATTCACTTACATACTGTCTGATAGCAGAGTCGAATGGTTGCCTGCAAAACCTACAATATCCCTCACCCAGCCCTTAAGGGCTGTTGCCCTGTTGCAGAGGATAGGACAGCCCCCAAGTCGAGGCCCAGAGGGACTGAGCGAAAACCACGGAACAGGTGTGACCAGGGCCGGTCAGCTCTCCTCTTCCCTCTTTCCTCTTGAACCCTGTCCCAGCTCGGGTGGAGCCTCCCCACAGAGGCATCTGAACGCTGCAGTCCAACCCCTTCTGGCCGCATTCCTCACACGGGCCTTGTTTTGTCGTGGCCAAGTCCGCCCGGGGCTAGACCATGATCTGGAGAGAGGGGCAGAGTCTGACACCCTTTGGGTTCCAGGTGCTGGGACACTGCCGACCGTGAGTGAAAAAAATATGGTGATGGAGAGGCTTTGGAGGGCTTAAAGCAGCACATGCGGCCAGCCACAGAGCAAGGCAGAGGGCGAGACTTTCCCTGACCACTGGCCTCTCACTTCAACCACGACCTTCATACATATAATATGCTTTATTGGGATATAATTCGTATAACCATAAAATTCACTCTTTTAAAGTATGCAATTCAGTGGTTTTTAGTATATTCGCAGAGTTGTGCAACCATTACCACTATTTCCAAAACATTCTCATCACCCCAGAGAGACACTCCATACCCACTGGCAGTCACCCCTCATTCCCCATCGCCCCCGGCCCCTGGCAACCGCTAATCGACTTTGTCTCCAGGGATTCGCCTGTCCTGAACGTTTCGTATACATGGAGTCGGGCCCTGTGTGGCGGTCTTCGGTCTGGCTTCTTTCACTGAGCAGAACGTGCTCCAGGTTCGCCCGTGCTGGAACAGGTCTCAGCATCTCATTCCTGTGTACGACAGATGCTATTCCATGGCCTGGATCTATTGCATTTTGTGTGTCCATACGTCCAACGTCCATGTAGATAGATACCGGAGTTGTTTCTACCTTTGGCTGTGATGAATAATGCTATCATGAACATACGTGCACAAGTTTTTGCTCGAGTACCTATTTTCAATTGTTCTGAGTACATTCATAGGAGCAGAATTGCTGGGTCATATGTAACTCTCTGTTTAACCTTCTGAGGAACGGCCAGACTGTCTTCCAAAGTGGCTGCCCCCTTCGACAACCCCACCAGCAGTGTATGAGGGTTCCGATTTCTCCACGTCCACACCAACCCTTGCTATCGTTCGTCTGTTTTATTTTGGCTATCCTGACGGGCATGAGTGACCTTTGTCTCCGATGCAGACGACGGTGCAGCGACTGCTGCCCCACAGGTAGGAGGGGGGCCTTACCAGATGGGCTGCTGCTTCAGGTGCGTGTACAGGTAGATCTTCTCCCCCTTCCTCTCCTCCTCTGGGCTGCACACGGTCACTGTGGGAGGGTGAGAGAGGCTGAGCGTGGCTCTGGTTACACCCACATGTGGGCAAACCCCATGACAACACTCCTGATAGTCACTGCTTCTCCCCAGAGACCATGGAAATATCTTCACAGCTGAAATTGCATGACAGCTCATCTCCTGCCCACAACGACACTCTTCACACCTGGCGATGAGGACCTCTTCTAAGTGGCGGGGGGGGGGTCCCTGGAGGCTCCCACACCCCCACCATACTTTCCTTGCCTTCTCTGGGATAAGGAGCTTGGTCCTGCACCCAACCCCTAGAGAAGGAAGCTCAGTAGAGAACAGACTGGGGCTGAGAGCAACTGGGGAGTCGCCTGCAGCAGCGCCTTGCTCCACAGAGGCTGTGGGGCCCCAGGATGCTTAGGGACCTGACCTGCTTGCTGCTGCTGCTTCTAGTTAAGGTTGCCTGGTTTAAGACCCCTGCAGGGACCTGGGTCACCAGGGCTGGAGAGCTGGGAGGCACTCACCGGTCTTCTGCGGCTTGTCCTTGGGCTTACTCTCGTCCTCCCTGGGGGAGAGAAACCACAGCAGTGACGATGTGACCCCCATACTCTTTCAAAGAAACCATTTGACACCGCTGAAACAGGATTCGGTCTCATAAACAACGTGTACATTTAATGTGGTTTTCTCTAAAAAATTTCTGTTAAATCGCTACATTTGTCAATTGCTGGTCTTTTAAAACTTAGGCTTCTTTGTGCCATTTTCTCTACTTCCGAACTATGCGGACCAGAAAAAGAACCAAGCCAAGTCAGCTGGTTGTAACCAAGCCATCGGAGGTGACCCCAGGGTGGCTGGCACTGGCACTGGGCCCAGGGCTCTTCTGCTGACACGTCCCCTCTCTTTGTAGACGCTTTAGCTTCCACACGCCTGCTATAAGGTTCCCGAGTTTCGGTGGGGGATCTGCTATCCTGAGGACAGTGGTTTCTCCTGAGTCTACTTTGTGCCTTCAATACAAACTCTTGCCACAGTTAGACGAGGAAGGAGAAGGGAGGGTTTGTAATTTCCCTCCTGTCAACTGACAATTTCCATATGCTCCTCATCTGTCCTAGAAAACATGGACCCACAGGGGACATCCCTGCACCTCAGCAAACAGAATGGCGTTTGGAAACCCTAGAAAACTCTGGGGGGCGTGGAGTTAAGCTGTGCTGGCGGCTGTGCTTTCTGGGAACGGTTCTTGGGCCCCAAAGATCGCCAGGGTGAACAAATTCTTCTGTTACCAGGCAAAGGCCTCCTCGTCATTCCAGGCTTAATGTGGCCTCCGCCATTTGTCGTCATACCTGTGTGCCTGGCCCTCACCAGTCAGACAGGAATGCACACCAGACAACACTTACTCATTTTTCTTGACCATGGGTCCCTTCAGCTTGGTCTCCAGCCCCCCAAAGAAACCCTTGACATTCTCCGTCTTGGCCGATGTATTCTTCAGCAGCCGCTCGGCAATGTCCTTCTTCTCCGCTAACCAGCTGTTGGCAGACTTCAAATAGGAGTCGATGCTCCCTGCTGGCTTCTCCTTGGATTCTGAGGGGAGCAGGTGTGGTTTACCTACAGACAGAGAAGGAGAGAGAGCTGGAATAAGAGCCATACTGTGTAGTAGCAACAACGGAGGACAGAAAGGAACTCCTGTTAGCTGCTGGAGCTGCTGGGGTCATGGGAAGATCTCCTTTTGCAATAGCTGGACATGGCAGTGAGAAGCCAAAGGCTCAGAGATGCCCAGGAGAAGACAGGGGCCTGGGCACCTTCTCTCTCTAGGCAGTCACTAAGCACCGATTGTGTACAAGAAGTCAGCCAGGTGCCACGGGGGGCTAAAGAAGAAACAGGCAAGGATCCAGCCCCAAAGAAGTGCATAGTCCAGAAGAGAGGTGAGCAATGAACATATACACAGTACAAGAGCATAAGACAGAAAGCAATAACGCAGTGGTGGGGCCAAGGGCTAGGGGACAACAAGTTGTGGGAGGCGTGTGGATTCCAGACAGGCTTGATGGCACCTGGACAGGACCTGAAATGGAGGGTGTTGGACACAGGAGGTGGCAGGAAGAGGGTGCCCTGAGGGGGGGGGGGTAGTGTGAGTGGAGGCGGAACAAGGGGTGAACCTTTCTAAGGGCAGTGTACAGACCTTCATGCCAAGACACCCCTACAGGCCAAGGAGCCCTCTCTAGGTCAAGTCACCCCCTTATTGGTCAAGGCACCTCCTACAGATCAAAGGTGCCCTCCTCAGGCGAGACGCCCCCTACAGGTGAAAGGGCTCTCTGTAGGTGAAGGTGCTGAATGTCTCCTACTAATTTAAGCTGCTCTGCACACAGATCTGACGCGGACAAGCAGCATCGAGCTGTTCTTTGAGAAGGCAGAGCCGCGGGTTGGACAAGGGGTTCCCAGCTGACCCAAAGGCAGCCAGTGAGTGGCCCGGCATCGAGGACCTGCCCAGTGGTGGCCTGGCCAAGCTAAGGCAGTCAAACCAGCTAATGCCAAGAGAACTGAGGAGTGTGGAGACGGTGGGCTGCTGGGAGTGAGGGGAGGCCAAAGCTGAGTTGCAGGGCCTGGGACACACTGTAAGAGCAAACCCGTGGGTCCCGGAAAGGGTGCACAGGGAGGCCAGTGCGGGCCCCGCCCCGCCCCAGCTCAAGGCCGTGTGCAGGCCCCCAGCAGCCTTCTCCTCATGGCGGCCTGAAAGGGACGGCTGTAGCATCTTAACACAGGGAGCCCTCAAGCTCCAATGTACCAGAAAGTTCCACTGGAATGAGCCAGAAGAGCTGTCAGAGCCTCGGCGTAGAGAACAGTCTGCACTCCTTGTGAAGGCCTCTCCGGCCCATTCCCGGGAACGCGTTCCCGCCTGAGATCTCACTGCTCCTCGCACCTCCCTTCAGCGCCAGCCCTGTGTCATGTTCTGCAAAACCCTGAAACTGATGTCCTCACATCTAGCAACTCCCGTCTATGAAACGTCCTGCTGGATGCGTTTATCGTCTTACTTTCCAACAGCTGGCGGTTTCCTTCGTGCCGTGTCTTCTCCTGTGTCAGGGATCTCACTCCTTGCTCATTCCCTCCCTAACACCAGTTTCCATTGTTTCCTGGAAGCCTCACAACTTTGCCTTTAATTGGGAAGAAATCCTGATTTGATGCCATGTCAGAAGTTGACAAGTCTTGAGTTTTCAAGTTTGCCTTCCATGGAGACACCCACCCCCTACCACCACCACTGCCCCGTGTCTTACCGATGTGGTAGTAAGTGAAGCACATGGTCATGAGGTTCTTGGCAGGCCCAAAGTCATCCATCTGATGACACCTGAAATAAGAAGCAAGGTCGATTGGCAATTTTCTCACTGCAAATTCATGAAACAAGACCAAAATACTTTGTGGACATGTCTAAATTAATACCTCACTCCCCAGATGCTATGTAGGAGAAGCGACAAAAGTGATCCCCCTTGTTTCAATTAGGTGAGTGACCCACAAGCACACGGCAAGGACTGGGTCTCATTCTGGGCAGGAAGGAGTTCACGTCCGTCAGTCTGGCCTCCTTCGCTTTTAAGGTAGAACAGCCCAGGCCTCAGATGCTCAACTCTAGGCACAGGAATGTCTCAGGTCGAAGCCAGTGGCCCTCTTGCCCCTACTTCTCAGGAATTAATGAGTTAGAGGCTACACTCCAGTCAGTGGTGCTTGGACTTGAGCAGCATCAGAATCTCCTTGAGGGCACGGTAAGAGGTGGATTGCTGGGCCCTCCGCAGGGTCTGTGGTTTAGCAGGCCTGGGGTAGTGCCTGAGAATGTGCATTTCTAACCAACTCCCTTGTGAAGCTGATGCTCGGATGCTCCTGGCCCAGGGATGATACTCTAAAAACCAACAGGAATATGTATACCTATCTACCCTATGTCACTTGCCGAAAATCAAAGTATTGCATACCAGAACCTTTAATACACTAAAAAATGTTCTAGAGATGTAAAGAATTATACTGACTATGTTACAACATACTTCCTATATTAAGATTATGAGACACACATAGATCCATTCAACTTAGCTAACAAAAAGAGAGGGGAAAACTTCAAAAAGAGGGCCTGTCTGCCACCAGGAATTTGTACTGTTATAGTCACAAACGCTATAATGCTATCTACTGCAGCACAATGAATGAGAAGAAAATGGAGAGCAATAACCTAAATGCCATCAAAAGGGCGTGAGTTAAATAAATTATGGTACACGGATATGTCAGAATACTATATATACAGCCATTACACATGCAGAACTATGTGTAAATGTAATTTTTTTTTTGAAAAAATATGTATTTGCTGATATATGTGCATCATTAACAGTGGTTTTCATTGGGAGACGGATCAAAAGTGAGAGAAAAGGGTGTGCGAAAAAGGCTTCCCTCTTCATGGCAGGCTTCTGTACTTTTGTATCTTGTTTCCTTTTGCATTTTCCTTTCCTATTTAGTTTTTAACTTTGGACAAACATTACTTAAAGATGGAAGTCAACAGAAATGATCTAGATAGTAGATTAGGGCCATTTTTGTCTATCTTTTAAAATAAAGCTGATCTAATAAATTTAAAGAACTCAACTATTAATAAAACCATAAAAGACTAAATAAAAGTAAAAGCTAAAAATACTAATCAACTAAAAATGATAAAACTCACGTTTTAAAAATTAATGACTTTCAAAATATTACAAAGTTTTCTGGTTTTGCGAGTAATCGAAAATATATATGCTCACAGACAAAGTAATGGGAAGATTTTGTGGTTTGGCAGGGTTAAAACTTGAATTTAATTTTTCTCCCAATTTTATTTACTTAAGGAAAAATTCAAAGAAAAATTGAGAATTAGATAAGTTATATTACCATGGGGGACAAGCGCGATCTACGCAAATGAAAATTCCTACAGATGTGACTGTGCAGAAGCTGAAGGATCTTCAGTGCCCGAGAGCATCTTGCGTATAAGACAACCTGGGGGCCGCTTTACGTGGGCTCCTGACGTGCTCCCAGCCAAGGGGGGGCACACTCAGACTCCCCCCAGCGTGAGTGTATCCTGAACTTGGGATAATCCGAGCAAGTGCAGGACACACACCGATTTTCTGTTCTTTTGGGCACTTTCCTCCAGTACATGCCCCAGGTTCGTGGCGGGATCGAGAAAGGTGAGGAGACACCGAGACACAGGAGAATTAAAACTGAAGAGAAGAGCTACATTTCCGTTGGGATGAGAAGAGGAAGGACGAAATGGACATAGGGATGGGGGGCATGTCCATGGCATAAGCCATGGGACAAGGACCTGCTTTGAGGCTACACTGAGGAGATGGGGCACGGGGAGCACAGGGATGGTCGGATCGGGGCTTCCCTCCACGCCTCCTTTCCTAACCCACGATCTGCCCCCTCTGCCTGGATCGTTAAAGCCACTGCTTGGTTCCCCGCAAGCAGAGATGTGTCCCCGAGATTCGTATTTGGAGGACATGTCACCCACTCTCATGGAAGCTCAAGACGTCTGAAGCAGGTCTGGCAGTCCTACAGCCACGGGGCCTCTGATGGAGAGCCCCGTGAGTCCCATGGCCTGCCTCCCACGGCCACTTGGGGCAGAGGGGCCCCATCCACTACCCCACTTTATCTGTGAATGCCTGTGTGATGAAAGGCTCCAGCAGTGCCAAGGTTGTACTCAGGGCAGGCTATGCCATCCAATCATATCATTAAGTGGGAGGTTACTTAGTCTGAAGTACTTCACAACAGAAAATCAAGAAAACTCCAGATCTCTGCTGGAGGAGGGTAAGGCCAACCGTGTATAATCACAGCCTGTCCCGGGAACCTGAGTGGAAGAATTTACTCACACCCAGCTGTGCTCCTCTAATCGCTATGCCCGGTAAGGACCGCTTGCTAACTCCCTTCCGTGAGATGCTGGTCACGACTTCTCCCTTTAGCTGCTACTGGGTGTGTATCACAGCAACTGCGAGCTGATGACTCGTGCTGGCTGTTACTCACAACCAGGTTATTGTGGGGCAGGGGAGGGACGGAAGACAAGCTCCATAGGACAAAAGCTTTGAGCAACAGCATTACTTACTCGAACAGGACCACTGCAAAAGACTGCACCAGGCGGTAGAAGGTCGGCTCTGAGACACACTTGGAATTGCAGCGCTGACCAGGAGGAGAGCAGACACGTCACCGGGGCAACAGGGTGGCAGAGACACACTGCATCTCAGAGAGGCTGTGGGCTTACCATGCCGAGCATCTCCCAACAGCTGGGATGCAAGCTCAGGACCGTAACAGCCTCGCCTGCTCTACAGAAACCAGGACCCCGGCAGGGTGCTGGCACCTGGCACACAACCCTCACTTGGCAGAGCACAGGCAGACATTTTCCTGTGTCTCCTTATGAGATTTTAAAAACCAGGAACTTCTCACTCTCACCCACACACGGAACTGTATGGAGGGACAAAACCCCAAGATGACAACACTGGCTATTTCTGGATTATAGATTTATGAGTAGTTTTTCTATTTTTGCTATCTGCATTTTCTAATTTTTCTTTGAAGAATAAATCGTGACAAAAATACTTTAAAAACTAGGAATTTAAGCCACTTTATAGAAAAAAAAAATCAACTGGATATTTACAAAATAATTCTTTTCTGAACTTACATGGCTGTCGTCTTCAATATATTATCTTTACAAAAACCGAATATTGTGGGTTATTTAATAAAAATATGCATGGATATAATAGCCCACAGGCTCGCCTTTACAAAAAACTAACTTTTCTGGAATTTCATGTGATTGACAGGCCGGTTTGCTCACTCATTCCTTTCCAGTGGGGCATCCAAATAAACTCCTTCCCACTTACCACTATTCTAAGTAGGCCTTTTCAGAACGTCTTTAGGTAAGTGTTATTTTTTTCTGTTCAGGTCATTGCCCTTGACTTTTTCTCCAGAGTGGAGGAATTAAAGAGAGAGAGGATGCAACTCATCACGAGCCCGTCCCTGTTACCTGGGCAAGCCTACCCACCCTTACCCGGGTACTCCCCCATCACCTCCCTTTACTTGGGCACTTCTCCCAGCACCTGCCCTTACCTGGGCGCTCACATATCGAGCAAACCACTCCCGGCCTTTGCCACTCTCACTGCTGCAGTACTCGCCAAACTTGGCTTTCTCCTCCTGGTCCAAGTCCTCCCTGAACAAAAGAGCAAGGGGGGGAAACGACAACTTTCAATCTTCTGCGACAAAAAAGGTTACAGTAGGGGGAAGAGGAAAGAGGGGAACTAATAGGAATTGTACCCCAGCCAAGTACAGAGCCTGACTTACATCGGCTCATCTCTCCCTCTCGGCAACGCCGTGAAAAAAAACAGTATTACTTCTATTTCATAGATAAGGAGACAAGCTCAGAAGATCAGATACAGCTGGGGAGCTGCAAATGGGGACTCAGTCCAGACTTCCTGGCTCCAGAGCCTACGTTCCTTCCCCTTTGTCCTCCAGCCTCCGGTGAAGTCCCAGAACTAGTAAGAGTGACAAAACCCAACCCTCCAAACCTCTGGGGGCTTGGTTCTCCAGGTCATCCAACTCCCACTAATCTTCGGTTGCTGCAGGCAGCGTGGATCTTCCCACTGAATTCACGTCAACTGGACACAGAGCTCTGATGGCACCTCCCACTAATCAGGAAGGCATGGTTGCTTATTCCTCTGAGTTTGTGAAAATCCAGTCTGCTCACCTAATCTCGCTGTGTGTGTGAGGGGTGGAGAAGGGGGACCCCAGAAGGTCACCACCTCCAGGGTGGACAAAGTGCTCACTGATCTCAAACCGCTTCTGATCACTCTTCGTGGGGGCACTACTCTACTCCAAATTCAATGTTGACAAAAATAGAGCAAGGGGCTTAAGGCTGATTGGCTCATGCAATATTTCATTTATTTAATGTTCTGTAGAAAACATGTTGGTCTCATTTATCCGCAAATACCAACACCAGATGAAATTTGAGAATTTGACAGCCGTTCGCAGTGATTTTTGGAATGTTCTTGAAAATGTATTCGATTCAGCTGTCCGTGTTCCAGACTGCCAACAGTCTGCTGCAAACACAGACCTGCCTTCCTGGCAAATTAGCAAGCTTCTGGGCTTTGTCCCCTTTTCATTAACTGCGTGTGCTCAAAGAAAGCTGACTAATTTCAGTGTTAGTCAAACAAAATAAGTAGGAAGCTCCATCTACTGTTCTCCCAGAATGCCTTCAACATCAAACATAAATGTACTTTTTGGACAAAGATTTGGCTTATCATTGAACTTATCCCTTTTTTAACTTCATAGAAAATCGAAGCACACCTGAAAAAGGCAGGCACCAGCCTTGCCAGTTCACAAACGAGCGACCTAAATCATGATAAAAAATAATGTACTTTGCAAAGTGTCAACAGTCAGAAATTCTTATTGCTTTAAGGAAATTATAACATTTCTCCTTCATCCAGAGTGTCTCGGATCATGTGTGCAAAGAGTCTAGAGGCCCTATTAAAAGAAAAATTTGGACTCACTGGGGCGGGATGGGGTCCAAGACTGTATTTCTAACAAGCACCCTATAATGCTGATGCGCCGGGCTCACAGACGACAGTCTGAGTAGCAAGACCTTCAGCCTGAACGTGCTGCTGTGAATGACGCAAGGCCACCAGTAGACAGCTACACCCATGAATCAGGGTTTGTTTCCCCCGCCCTTGCCTCTGTTGAGATATTAACACATGAGGATAGAAGAGCTAGAAGCCTGTCCACAGATTCCCTGCTTCTCTATCTACAATCTAACTCCCACTTCTGCTTCCTGCTGCTCCAATTGTTAATGCTCCTTACCTACCCCTTCAAGGACTGTGAAAGAAAGACAGGAAGAGGTGAGAGGAAGGGTCCCCATCCTGGCAGCTGCTTAAGGCTCGTCTTCCCTTGAGAATCACAAGGGGCATGGGTCACTGAAACCTTGTCTCATATTGCACCTAAATTTAATGTCAGCTAGTAATTGCGGCCCCCTAGTGAAGTATGACCCTGACATCGAATGCCAGCGAGGAGCTAACCTGAAAGTGCTCAGATACTGGGCAAGCAAAACTAGTGTCCTCTTGGATTCAGCCACGGTGTGGGCAGGGTGTCAGTGGAGTGGTCGATGCACTGGGTCGGGGGGAAGAAGGGGTGAAATTCCCCAGGTGGTCCTATCTGCAGCCCAGGATGGAGTCGCGAGCCACCAGGGAGGCCCATCACTGGCTGGTGAGGGACTGGAGGCCCTGGCCATGGAACAGCCTGCTCAGGGACAGAGCTGAGAGCAGGGCCCAGGGGCTTACCCCCCGGAGAAGATCTTCTCCACGTAGCTGCGCATGAACTCCCTGAGCTCCAGGGCCTCCTCGTCCTTGGCTGACTCGGTGCTCTGGTTGGAGGAGAAGGACTCGTTGGAGGAGGAGCGGCGGTACTGGTTCCAGGACGGGTGTGAGGGTGACTCGCCCATGTCGTTCTCACTGTCTGCTGACTCCGTGGTCTCACTCTCTGAAGCACCGTCACCCTGGGAGCTGTCCCCATCCTGCAGCTTTGGTGGCAGCGTCTCCAGAGGCGAGGAGGCAGATGGCTCAGTCCCAAAGTCAATCAGCGAGCCCACGGGGACCTCCGGGGCCTCCATGGCTTGGGCGGGCTGCCGAGGAGGACGCCAGGTGGGGAGGCTGGTGGACTGGGCTCCCAGGAGCGTCAGTGGGAGCCCACCCAGCACATGTGAGTTGCTTGGCAGCTGCTGGCCACCAGGAGTGTATCCTCCGAGGCAGCTCACGTGGCCCTAAGGCATCTAGGACAGAAGCCCATAAACAGATCAGCAGGAGAGCAGCTCCTCGTATAGGGGGAATTCAGCACCAAGAATCCAGACTTAAAAGAATGAATTAGGTCTCCAAAACCTCCAGAATTTGGGACATCTCTACACTGCCATCATTCTCCTCCTCTGCTTTACTGTTAAAACACCTGATAGGTACCTGGTGGGCACTCAATAAATATTTGTTGAGTAATGGAACAAATAAACACCAAACTAAGGATTTCTCCAAACTAAGCAAATAGACTTCGAGAGGGTGGCCAGCCGTCTCCCCACTCTGGCCTACCAGACTGAGGCCAGTAAGTGAAAAGGCCAACCACAGGCTGGAATCGGAAAATCGCCAGAGACGCACCTGCCACATGCTGTCGGGATCAACAGCTTTGGAAGTTGAGTGTCAGGAGGAGTTTCAGGAAAAGCGACTTCTGCTAAGCTCACCTCCTGGGATCACATCTCCTCCTTCTTAGGCTCCTTCTTTTTAACATTTTTCCACTCAAGACCCAGACCCTTCCCAGGCTTCAGACATATGTTCTTTCTCACCGTGCCTCCCAAACCCTCTGAAGGTTTCTAAGCAGCACTGGCGGGCTGGACCCAGCCTCTCCCTCCAGCCCGCTTCCTGACAGCTATCCTGGATGACAGGGTTCCGGTGTCTGTTCCTTCTGCTCCTTAGGCTGGGCGGTGCTATCTGTGCTCATCCCCACCTGGGATTCTCTCCATCCCTCAAGGCTTGGCTTACTTAGTACCAGGTCTGAGAAGCTTCCCTCCACTCCTATTCAAAACAATTTACTGAGTCCTCCATGGCCCCTGGCATTTATTTACACTCACTTATAATTCTGCTTGTTTGAAGGGTAGATATTAGTATTGCTGTTTATCCCACCAAAGTATAACCCCTGGAGGCTGGGCCAGGCCTTAGCCACCTTTGGAGCAACCTGGGTGCCCAGCGCACAGTCTTGACTAAATAGGTGTGCGCTGTACGTTTGCTGAATGACGAACAGACCTGACCGTGAACGCGCCCTAAGAGTTGGGAAGTTGGCAATGCAGGCTACACAGTGGCGGAGCTGGGAACAGAACCTTCATTTCTAAACCAGGTCTCCTGTCGGCCAGTTCAGGAGTCGCCTGCCGGTTCTTCTTCCCAGGGACGAGTGGCAGACAGTGAAGCAGGAAGGAGAAGCCCTCTGGACGCCTCAGCTCCTCCAGGCTGGAGCACATCTGGAGCCTGAGCCATGTCCCTCTCTTCCCCTGTTATAGACCCAAATATCTAGGACAACACCTGGCACATTGTGGCCGCCGATACTGATGAACTTATGCATCTTCCAAGGGTAATTCAATATCAAATCTGCATCTAGTGACTGTTAAGAGGTTAATGTTCACTAATTGATGATGGGTTCCTCCAAATTCTCCTGCCCAGGGTATTTTGAAGTGCCCAGAGTCAGAAATATGGAATGGCTGGCTCCTTGTCAATGGAGTGGCAATGGCACACCTTCAGTGGAGTCCTACAAAGCTTGCCTTAGTCCAAAAAAGCATAAACCTCGGCACAAAAGAACTTTCCAAGCCAGGAGAGCATCATGGGCTCGGACAGCTGTACACTGCCACTCAGAAGGCTTGAATTTAAGGAGTGGCGGGCTGGCCTGGGGCAGCCCTGGCTCCCCACTCGCCAGCTGAGTCAGCGAGCAGTGGCTTCTGCTCTCTGGGCCGGGGTCACTCTGTCTGAGACATCAAGGTCAGGTTAGATCTCTAAGGTCCTTCTGGCAATCATGTTTTCAGACTCCCCAAAGAACAGAATGTCACACCTATAATAACATATCTGATAGTAAAATGGAAAATTACATACTAGTGACTTGCAGTCACTATGATAGGAAAATCGAGTCAATCAATTTATATTATAAATTCACCTAAATCTAACTTAAAAATCTATATTCTAATAGATATGCCATGCCAACTACTCAGATAGGTAAGGCGCACAAGAAGAAACACCATTATTTAATGCTTAGACAATTCTTCGACCCATACTAATAACCACACATAGAGACAGGCAAATTAAAAACAATTAGGTACCATCTTATACCACTAAATTAGCAAAACTTTAAAAATTATAATCCAAATGCTGATGAGGTTATGGTACAACTAATATTCTCGAACACTCTTGATAATAGAGATAAATAAGACATTAGAAAGCAATTTCTCTAATTCTTATTTTTCTCTCCTCTGATCCAGGAATTCAAATGCTTGGAATTTATCCTAAGAAAATAATTCAAAACGCTCAAAAACAGTCATGTGGAGAAAAATGCTCATTGCAATAGTACTTCTAATCCTGATAAATTGGAAGAATATCTAAATATAGTAAAATGGCAAATAAATTCTAACAATTTGATGCGATAATAATCAGTGTACATGTAATTAGAAAACAGTTAGAACATCAGTGAATGAAGTTCACTTACAGTTAAGTAAACAAAGTATTCTACAGCCAACAAATAATTACTAACCCTACTGCATGCCATCTCCTGTTCTGGGTGCTGGGAATACCAAAGCGAATGAATTTTAATTTTATTATAATTACAATTATGTATACATATTGAAAAAGGACTACAAGATAGAAGTGTATTATAGGGCTAGCACTGAGGTAATTTCCCCTTTTAAATTTTGTTCTTTATCATAACAATGCAGTTTGTAATAAATAAAAATTCGGAGGGAAAAGGAAACAAGCATCTTGAAACATTTCAAATGTTTGGAAGCGCTGCATCTATTTACCAAAGCAGAACCCCCATGGCACAGGAGGTTCAAGATCAGACCAAATTATCATGGCTATTTCTGGTTTAGCCTGAGGCTGGAAATTCTGAGAGGACATGAGTCATCCTTTCCCAGAATCCTCCTCCCTAGGCTCAGGAAGGAGGGGACAATGTGACAGGGAGAAGCACAAAGCAAAGGCCCAGTCCTGGGCTGTGCGTGCAGTGTGGGCTGCAGTGTGCAGGCCCAGGGGACCTGTGTACTATCATCTCCTGCCGCTGCCCATGTCCCACACCCAACCCTTGGGGCCGCCTCAGCCCAGGGATCTTGTCTCTCTCAGGAGAGAAGGCCGGGGCGCCAAGCCTATTCATGGAACAAACAGCAGGGTGAAGAAGCCGTTTGTGCTGGGGGCCTGGGAGAAACATAATTACAGGCCTCTGTGCAGGACAGGGCGAGCATGCCAGGATCACACACCTCACGTGGCTACCTGTGTTGGGCCAGCCAGAGGACACAGATGAAGTGGGCCCGGCAGGGACTAAATTCACTGTCCCTGCTCAGGTCCAGCCAGGTGTTGCCATGTAGGATCTTGGGCCCAGTGGCATCAGATCTAAAGAGCTTTCCAAAGAACACGGAAATCTGCAACATAAAATCTTCCAATTCTTGAACACTGGCGAATATAAATTTATTTCAAAATACATTGTGGGCCAAAGAAAACATATCTATAGATCGCGCCCCAATCCATTTGCTTTGTTTTGCACACAAGGAGGCTCCAGACTCCAAGACTCAGGGTTTTAAATCACAGCGGAATTTTTGCAACTACAGAGCATGAATATTAAAAACGCTTTTCTACAGACCCAAAGCAGAGCAAACCTTCTCACGACTGCACTTCTATAATTCATTTCCTAAACCTATGGCAGACGTTTCTACTCATCAAATTAGGCTAAAATTCTAAGTCAACCTCTAATTTCCAGTGGCCTTAATCACCCATTTGGTCAGCAAATAATTTTTGAGCAGCTACTATGCATCAAGTACTATGCAAAGAACTGGGGATACAACCATAAATAAGGCTGTATAAAGCATCTGATCGTGTGCGTGTGCGTGCGTGTGTGCGTGTGTGTGTGTGTGTGTGTGTGTGTGTGTTGGAAGGCAGCGGGACAGTAAGAGACAGTTAATAAAATGAAAATCCAGAGACACATCAAGGTGACGTATCTAAGAGCGCTGCGTTGGGGCTTCTTTGGACTAGGGGTCAGGGAGGCAGACATCTCAGCTGAGACGGAAGGAAGACTAGAAGGTTTGCTGAGCTGAGTACAATGGTCTGGGCCGAGGCAACAGCCTGCACAGAGGCCCTAAGCAATGATAACTTTGGAAAGTTCAGGAACCGGGAAGGCTAACAAAGTGGAGAGCAGCTGCTCCAGAAGAGGCTGGCTGCGTGGGATGGGCCAGCTGTGCAGGGAGGGCTTGTCGGCCACGGTTGGAGCCTGGAATGTGTTCTAGGCGTGCTGGGCGGCCACAGGAGGAGAGCAGGTGGCCTTAGAGAACAGGATGAGAGCAAAGGGGCCAGTGGTCATGTTCTAGTGGGAGGTTTCCTGACCTCCTGCGGCTACCTCCTTCCCCCTAGCCTTTTCCCGCCACAGTGGCCCGGCTGCAGAAGGAACTCGGAAGGCGATTGCCTTCCTGTGGCTGTTCAGCCACATCCCCACGGGGTTTTGCTCAAACTCTGATTTCTCCAACACCCCAGAGCAACCAGAGGTAGGACTTCTCTAGGAAGCTGACATTGAGCAATTAGACAAGGTTCTCTGGGGAGAATCCGGAACTTTCTGTAACTCTGCCCCTTGCCGTAGACCTCAGGCAGCTCCCTCTCTTTTACTGTCCCCAAGAACTATTAGACATGCTTCTCCTCCTACAAAAAGAAGAGACTGCAAAACCTTGCTGGACCAGCACACATAACACGTATGGCTCACGTTCATGCCCACCTGGCTCGTCTGTCATCTCACATCAGTAAACCCGGGATTGGAGAGGTTCGGCAGGGGGCCCTGCACTCAGCTAGGAGGTGATGAATCACAGAATGCAAAAGCAGGTCACCTTGCAAAGCCCATGCTCTTCCTACAGCCACCTCCCTGATGCTCCCCAGAGGACACATTACTAGAAGTGGAGTTGCTGGGTCAGAGGTTTTTGCACACAATGAAGGCTTTGATGATATTGCCAAATTACCACCCCCAGAGTCTGTACTGTGAAGATCTATACTTTGTGGGTTCTATATGTGTACAATTTGTTTCAACTGTAAGGTCAAAACACCACCTAACCTCAAATTCAGAACTCTGATCTGTTTGTTTCGCTCTCGGTTTAAGTGTAGGGCACTGAACGAGGAGGGGCAGGTTCATTTTGCAGATGAGGGAGCTGTGAGGCCGGCTGTGTCTCTGGGGGGCCAGAATACCCCCAGCCTTTGTCTGAGGGATCTGGTGTGATTACTTTGCCTGATGACCAGCCCAAACAAAGAAAAACTAGCCTCTTTTTCCTTGAAATTCAGCTCCACTCAGTCAGACAGGGAAAATCGTTTCAATCCATACCAGTTTTCTATTTTGGAAAACATGGATTTGCATTCGTCTGCCCTAATCATTTGGATTATTACCAAGATAAATGAGATCGCACATAGCACGTCTTAGAAGCAGCATCATAGGGAGATGTGCTAGCCCCTCTCAGCTCGTGGGGGGAAGCTGAAGAAGACCCCCTGGGATGAGAGACAGCTGAGAAAAGAAATCAAGGATGATGTTATCAGAGCAGTTGATGCTTTGCAAGGCACAAGAATATGTAAAAGTTGTGGTCCATCCTTGACCGGTCCATCGCGTCGCTGGGGCAGTATTGCGTTTTCACTTCCACTTTAGAGGTGGGAAGTCTGCGGCTGGAGGAGGGAGGTGTGTGGCTATGTGGGGGTCACCTGGTAGGTAGGTGCAGAGCATGACCACCTACTGTTTGGGACTAATGGGCGAAGGTCTCTTTAGATGCTGCCTGAGCTTCTGCAATATTTTGACCTCTCTCCAACCACAACTTGGGAGAAACATAATTACAGGCCTCTGTGCAGGACAGGGCGAGCACGCCAGGATCACACACCTCACGTGGCTACCTGTGTTGGGCCAGCCAGAGGACACAGATGAAGTGGGCCCGGCAGGGACTAAATTCACTGTCCCTGCTCAGGTCCAGCCAGGTGTTGCCATGTAGGATCTTGGGCCCAGTGGCATCAGATCTAAAGAGCTTTCCAAAGAACACGGAAATCTGCAACATAAAATCTTCCAATTCTTGAACACTGGCGAATATAAATTTATTTCAAAATACATTGTGGGCCAAAGAAAACACATCTATAGATCGCGCCCCAATCCATTTGCTTTGTTTTGCACACAAGGAGGCTCCAGACTCCAAGACTCAGGGTTTTAAATCACAGCGGAATTTTTGCAACTACAGAGCATGAATATTAAAAACGCTTTTCTACAGACCCAAAGCAGAGCAAACCTTCTCACGACTGCATTTCTATAATTCATTTCCTAAACCTAAGGCAGACGTTTCTACTCATCAAATTAGGCTAAAATTCTAAGTCAACCTCTAATTTCCAGTGGCCTTAATCACCCATTTGGTCAGCAAATAATTTTTGAGCAGCTACTATGCATCAAGTACTATGCAAAGAACTGGGGATACAACCATAAATAAAGCATCTGATCGTGTGCGTGTGCGTGTGCGTGTGCGTGTGTGTGTTGGAAGGCAGCGGGACAGTAAGAGACAGTTAATAAAATGAAAATCCAGAGACACATCAAGGCGACGTATCTAAGAGCGCTGAGTTGGGGCTTCTTTGGACTAGGGGTCAGGGAGGCAGACATCTCAGCTGAGACGGAAGGAAGACTAGAAGGTTTGCTGAGCTGAGTACAATGGTCTGGGCCGAGGCAACAGCCTGCACAGAGGCCCTAAGCAATGATAACTTTGGAAAGTTCAGGAACCGGGAAGGCTAACAAAGTGGAGAGCAGCTGCTCCAGAAGAGGCTGGCTGCGTGGGATGGGCCAGCTGTGCAGGGAGGGCTTGTCGGCCACGGTTGGAGCCTGGAATGTGTTCTAGGCGTGCTGGGCGGCCACAGGAGGAGAGCAGGTGGCCTTAGAGAACAGGATGAGAGCAAAGGGGCCAGTGGTCATGTTCTAGTGGGAGGTTTCCTGACCTCCTGCGGCTACCTCCTTCCCCCTAGCCTTTTCCCGCCACAGTGGCCCGGCTGCAGAAGGAACTCGGAAGGCGATTGCCTTCCTGTGGCTGTTCAGCCACATCCCCACGGGGTTTTGCTCAAACTCTGATTTCTCCAACACCCCAGAGCAACCAGAGGTAGGACTTCTCTAGGAAGCTGACGTTGAGCAATTAGACAAGGTTCTCTGGGGAGAATCCGGAACTTTCTGTAACTCTGCCCCTTGCCGTAGACCTCAGGCAGCTCCCTCTCTTTTACTGTCCCCAAGAACTATTAGACATGCTTCTCCTCCTACAAAAAGAAGAGACTGCAAAACCTTGCTGGACCAGCACACATAACATGTATGGCTCACGTTCATGCCCACCTGGCTCGTCTGTCATCTCACATCAGTAAACCCGGGATTGGAGAGGTTCGGCAGGGGGCCCTGCACTCAGCTAGGAGGTGATGAATCACAGAATGCAAAAGCAGGTCACCTTGCAAAGCCCATGCTCTTCCTACAGCCACCTCCCTGATGCTCCCCAGAGGACACATTACTAGAAGTGGAGTTGCTGGGTCAGAGGTTTTTGCACACAATGAAGGCTTTGATGATATTGCCAAATTACCACCCCCAGAGTCTGTACTGTGAAGATCTATACTTTGTGGGTTCTATATGTGTACAATTTGTTTCAAATGTAAGGTCAAAACACCACCTAACCTCAAATTCAGAACTCTCATCTGTTTGTTTCGCTCTCGGTTTAAGTGTAGGGCACTGAACGAGGAGGGGCAGGTTCATTTTGCAGATGAGGGAGCTGTGAGGCCGGCTGTGTCTCTGGGGGGCCAGAATACCCCCAGCCTTTGTCTGAGGGATCTGGTGTGATTACTTTGCCTGATGACCAGCCCAAACAAAGAAAAACTAGCCTCTTTTTCCTTGAAATTCAGCTCCACTCAGTCAGACAGGGAAAATCGTTTCAATCCATACCAGTTTTCTATTTTGGAAAACATGGATTTGCATTTGTCTGCCCTAATCATTTGGATTATTACCAAGATAAATGAGATCGCACATAGCACGTCTTAGAAGCAGCATCATAGGGAGATGTGCTGGCTCCTCTCAGCTCGTGGGGGGGAAGCTGAAGAAGACCCCCTGGGATGAGAGACAGCTGAGAAAAGAAATCAAGGATGATGTTATCAGAGCAGCTGATGCTTTGCAAGGCACAAGAATATGTAAAAGTTGTGGTCCATCCTTGACCAGTCCATCGCGTCGCTGGGGCAGTATTGCGTTTTCACTTCCACTTTAGAGGTGGGAAGTCTGCGGCTGGAGGAGGGAGGTGTGTGGCTATGTGGGGGTCACCTGGTAGGTAGGTGCAGAGCATGACCACCTACTGTTTGGGACTAATGGGCGAAGGTCTCTTTAGATGCTGCCTGAGCTTCTGCAATATTTTGACCTCTCTCCAACCACAACTTGAATGTCATCTGCTGGAGCCTCAGTAAAGCAGTGAGCTAACCTCCCCATAGAAAACCCACCTTATTTTGCCTAAATGTGGTAGAGGGCCAGCAAAAACTATGAAGCAGGATGGCATGTAGATTATACTAAAAGATCCTCTACCCTGAGACTCCAGTTCATAAGACTGTTCAAAACAATTTACTGAGTCCTCCGTGAACCCTGCCTGCCCCGTGCAAAGGTTTTGTCCGAACAGAGAGAAGGTGAGGGTCTTGGGTGGGAAAGAGTATTAATAAGTTTCCCCCCAACAGTCACCAGACTTACGTTAACACTGGGATTTAATCCTTGAAGGATGGCTTACTCCCTAGATGTGGGCACCCTACTTCATTCATGTAGCTTTCTTTGACTAAAGTAGCTACTGGTCAATTGAATGCCCGTCTACAGCTTTTCAATAAATGTCCTTCCGGAAGCATGCCCAAAGAACCCTGTGTGCTTGTGATCAGAGGGTGTCCCGAAGAGACTGACTCTGCATGACCTGTGATAGAAGGGAAGGGTCAGTGTGACTAGCTAAGGAGGCCGATGAGCCTTAGTCCACCCAGGAATGGAGCCGGGGCTCAGCCAGGAACAGACTTCGGGTCTGATGACACCTCAGTTTGACATCTTAGCTGGATGCAGCTCAGGACTAGAGGAGACAGCCTGGCCAAGGGGGAACGCCCAATTCTAACCATATATGGCCCAGCCCAAGAAGCTGAGTGGGATGCTTTGCACCCCTGATGCCTGAGCAAAGTCACAGGGATACTGTGGAATATTTCAATTTTTGAGGGAAACACAGTAATAACTTGATACCTGCCAGACACAAAGCAAACTACTAGCTTGAAGCGGTTCAGTTTCTCCATTAGATCACACTATATTCCTGTCAATGACATATCTTTGTGAAGCCGGATATTCAGCAGTTTACCATGATAAAAGGCAAGTATTGCACAAACATCAATGTGGAACAAGAAAAGAGAGTGGCCACGTCTAATCTTATCCCAAGCATTAGAAGTTGTGCTGAACCCAACAGGCTTTAGAAGTTGTGATGAACCCAACTTACTAACATGTTCTGTTAGTAAGTATAATTGTGGTTGTTTAGGAATGAAATTAAAATATTTTTTCAAATGGTGCGGTAGGCTGAATAGTACCCCTTCGCAAATGTCCAGGTCCTAAGAAGGTTACTTCACATGGCAAAAGGGACTTTGCAGATATGATTAAGCTCAGGGCCTTGAGATGGGGAGATGATCCGGGATCATCCAGGTGGATCTGACATAATCACAAGGGTCCTTGGAAGAGGGAAGCAGGAGGACCAGAGTCAGAGAAGACGGGGCTACGATGCTTTGAAGGTGGAGGGACGGGCACAGCCCAAGGATGTGGGTGGCCCCTAAAAGGTGGAAAAGGCAAGGGGATGAGATTCTCCCCTCGGGTCCTCCAGAAGGAATCAGCCCTACCGACACCTTGACTTTAGCCCGGTAAGACTGATTTTGAACTTCTGCCCTCCAGAACTATAAGACAGTAAATATGTTTTAAACCACTGAGTTTATGATAATTTGTTAAAGGAGCCACAGGGAAGGAATACAAACAAACAGCTAGCACATTGTTAGGACATAAATTCTTAAGTTGTTCAGACTATTAGGTATTTGTTTTAGCCTAGGATGCCAGGGAAAAAATGACCGAGACACTAAGGTGCTGTGAAAGTTTGGGAACCTCTGATCTAGAAAGAAGGTCTGGGGCCCATGCCCAGCAAGTCCCTTCTCTGCCACTTGCGCTTCCAAACTGATGTAGGATCTCACATCGATTCATGTCAAACGGATTCTTCTCAGCACTCAGTCAAGCTTGTGGAGATCATTTAGTTTTTATTTCCCTTTATTATAAACATGTCATCAGAGGAAGGCTTAGAAATAGAAAAGAGGAGGAAAAACCTCTCGATCCCATAATTCCATCTGGTCTTTGTCAATAGGCGAACTTTTTTTTTTTTAACCATTTCAATTCCAAGAGAAATCTGAGTGTTTGCTTTGCATCTAGCCAGTGGCTCCTCCTCTTGTGACATCTACAGACATGCAGGTGACCCACTAAATAGTGTTCTCTGGTTCTCAGAAGAGTATTATATTTCAAACTGACCTAACATTGGTCTACAGTCAGACCGGGTTGGGCTGTAGTAATTAGGGGAGACAGACCCCTGGCTTAGATTTCTGGCCTCTGAGGCTGTCTTGAGATAAGAGAACTTGATCAATTATTAGATTACTGTTATCTGCTTTTGTTCAGCGATTAAGCGACATAATAATGAACGGTTTTCAGGAAAATCATGCCTCACTGAAACAGCCGGAGGAGAGCAGAGGGAAAAGAAGGGAGAGACTTTCCACACACTGCTACACGCGATCGATCGCCCACTCGGGAAACTGCTGCGAGCACGATGAAGGCGTGGATCGTCGAGGTTCCACAGAGCTCTCCTCCGCTGCCCTGCGCACCGGTCTCTGCCCTGGCACGGCCTCGACGCACGGGGCACGAGCACTCCACCTTCCCGCCGCCCGCCCTCCCCTCCCAGCCGCGGCCACAAATCATTGGCCTCAGCAACCGTGGCGGCAGCTCCTCCTGCAATTGTTTAACACGCTCGGCTGCTCCCTCGGGTGCCCCTCTCCCTTTGCAGTCACAAGTCGGAGGGCTCCAGTGGGCTGGCCTGGGCGGGCCGTGGGGAGGGCGCCCCAAGATCCCCACTGCACAGCTGGGCCCTTCAGAACCTCGGCCAGACCGCAGCTGCGAGGCCTCGTGAAAACACGCTTCCTGTTGCTCAGAACCTCGCACACTCTGAGACCGCACGGACTTCCATCTGCCCCTGTCAGGGGCTGAAGAGCTCCTAAAGCTTCTGACAAATAAATCTGCTCATCGTCTTCTGGCTGGCTCATAACTGACTCTGCCTTGGAATCTGAAGAGACTTTTGGGCAGTTGCGGCTATGAAGCAATAGTTGCTCCAATGAATGAATACACGTCGAATAAGAACTGTCACTGATGTCTTTGTAGCTGTTCAGCCACAGAGTTATATGCAGTCGATGTGGATCTAGGGCTACTTACAGGCCAGTGGCATCAAAGAAACCCATTACTGCAACTGGGCAATCAATATGGTGGCATTTGCTGGCAGTCAAGGTAAACACGGGAATCATACTGGGTCATGAAATTCTTTTCATTCTGACGAATTCATCCGCAGGGTAACTTTTGCCAAGAACTGAATTTAAAAATGAACTTGTCAATAAGGTCCTCATATGAAAAGATACTAATGATTATAATGAAAGTCTCTAACAAGGTCCTATAAAAGATACAGAGATGTTGGAACATACATTTTTTTAAAATGACTCTCCAAAAATCTGAAGGCATCCACTAAGTTAATTCATTATAGGTATTTGTGGAACGCGCTGCTAAATGAAGATAAGATCCCCCTGGTAATACAGGGATGGAGCGCCACACACCTGGAGACGTCATATTTAACATGGCTATGAGGCGCTCTCTCCCTCAAATACCAGATGTCCCAAAGGGCTGCTGGCAAGCACTGGATCACAAACTGTTCGTGGCTGATTTCTCTGAGGATCGCCTAAAGTGCCAACATTCTGATTTAATAATCAAAACAGGATCCATGTGCAGAAGTTCCCAGCAGGAAAGGACTGTCATTCTGCTGTGAACCTTGAAGAGGCTGACTTATTCCCCAGGATACAGACAGCAGCAGCATCTGAGGCAGCCGCAGGGGTATTCTTGTGTGGAGTGTTGCCCAGTGAGGATGAGAAGGACAGTGGCAGCTCCACCCTCGTCCTCCACAGCCGTGTGCAGGCACACCTGGGTCCCCCACAGGACGACCTGCCTATTGGCAGCTGGCTTGACAGAGGTGACCCTCTACAAGGAAGCACGTCTGAACTGGTGACTGACAGGAGGACTCTACTCCGGAGTGTCAGGGCAGCTCTCCAGTTGGCTGCACCTCTTTATGGTCTAGGATTAATGACCCTAGGACTGTGCTCCCCCAACAGGAGTTCCCTGAGAGTCAGAAGCCTTGTCCGTTTCCTCCACTATGGGATTCTCACAGCCAGAACAGTGCCAGGCACATAAGAGTTACTCAGTGAATATCTGTTCTTGATCACTCACAGCTAAGGGTTCAAAGGTGATCTCCATGGCCACAGGATGCTTCCCCCACCCAGCATTAGTCTGTAAAGTCGGCTGACCCGCCTTGGCCCAATCACCACCACACACTTCCTCCCACTGCTCTTTCACTCCAAGAGGGAGAAAGCGGCTTAAGAAAGACTGTCAGGAAAATGCCATGCTGCCAATCTATTTATAGCTGAACAGAGAAAAAGCTACCAGACCACGTCTTGATCTCTCAGTCCGTGAAGGTTATAAGCCCTGCCCCTAAGCCATTCTGCTAGGCTGCATGAGGAACCACCACACAATTCCTGACCTAAATGGGCTTCCAATATAGCCCACAAGAAAGAAAGAAAAATCATTCAACAATTCAACTGGAACACAAACCTGTTTTTGGCATAGGTGCCTTGCGAAGCACTATAGAACCAATCTTTAAAAAGTGCACACCTAGTAAGAAGAATAAGACAAGTATGTGAGTAATTGTGCGATCGGGCAGAGGGCACCAGCACACAAGGTACCAGGGCTGGAGGACATGGTGGCTCAGAAAACGCAAGATCACACCCAAAGGTAAGGAAGTTTGTCCGAGAAGACTGCCTGAGCTACATCTCTCTGAAGGCTGGGTCAATTCCTGCCAAGTCGGGGCCGGAAGGAAGAGAGGCAGCCTCGGAGAGTGACCCGTGTCAACAAAGTCCGGACATTTCCGATAGGGTTGGCTGTGAAACAGCCTGCATCTCTCTTTGGTTTGTGGAATGTAATGAGCTACCACTGCAGTGTGCCCTTGGGATAACGTAATTATTCTGTCTCCAAGGCATTTAAAAGATTTCTGATGGCAAAGTGTTGACAAGTGGTCCCAGCAATGGGCTTTTCTAATATGTCCCTGACCAGAAGAAGCCCAGGGTGGGAGGTTGGGGGAGGGACCAGGCGTCTGTGGAAGTTCAGGATCCACATTCAGGACCCTCATGCCATCCATCGCAACACACTCTAGCTCCTTGAGTTCAGGGTGCCTGCCGGGACATACTTGCATGTGGACAGGTGAAGCCGATTAGCCATAGCTCCCAAGAGAGGCCAGGCTAAACACGGATTTGGGGATCATGAACCAGAAGCACATGCAAAACACAGAACCACTTAGAAGGCAGAGAAGGGCTAAACTGCACTGTTGACAGTGAGAGCTAGGGAAGCACAGGAAGGGACACAGGTCAGTGTGGGAATTACAGGGGAGCTGCTCTCAGGAGAGTGAGCACAGATCCCCCCAAAGCCCTGCACACAGGCACCGCGCTGGGGGTTTGAATAGGGCTGAGAGCCCCAGCTGGTCAAAGAGACTGGAATTGAGCACATAGCTGCTGCAGCGATTAAGAATTAAGTACGACCCACAGCTTTTACAGGGGAAGTCTCTGAATCACTGTCTCTCATCTCTGAGGAAGCGAAGGTAACAAGTGGGGAGAAGTGAGAAAGGGCAGACGTAAACCTCATTTCAAAGAGGAAGACAGCGGACGCTGTGCAGTAGATCGAGGGAGACAGCCCTGTCAGGGAGTACCTAGAAAGAGGTTACGAGCAGGATGGCTCTGCGGGCACCACAGAAGGTAGCGGTGAGGACTGAAGTCAGAACGTGATGCCAAACTATATTCTAGCACTGTCGTGTGTTTTTTACAGACTCATAGATCAAGGGACACTGTGGAAGGAATACACTGGTATTAGCATGGTACTCAATAAATGCATCACAGCCTTGGGACAAGACCCAAAAATTTGGCCCCGAATGTTGTATAATTAGGGAGATTTATAGAAACTGGATTTCTTTATACTATAGTATACTTTTCTGGTTTTTTTTTTTTTTTTTTTTGCATTTTAAGATCTCTAAAATCCAATGTGTTTTATCATTGCTTTTAGCCAGGCCCGTTATGATACAGTTGTCATTGTCTGGAGACAAGAGTGGACCCTATTTCTTTTTAAAGCAATTAAAAAATAAGTTCAAAAGTACGTAAATCATAATCATATCGCTGAATGAATTCCCTTGAAGTGACTTTCCCACAAACCAACTCCCACCTCAGGGAGCAGAACATGCCCCTCCCTCTGGGCCCAGCTCCTGGTACTCCCCTCCTCCCCAAAGGGAAATGGATGGAGCACTCCGTAAAGAGCATGTTGATGGCAGAGAGGATGGTATTTTACAGAAATCCATGGACTTTCATGGCTCTGGGACAACTTCAAAAGAATGGGCTTCTGAACGTGGAGAAGTTTTAGAAATCCTTTAACTGATTTATTTTGCTAATGCTTTATTATGGACAAGGCTGATACTTGATAATAATCTATGTCTAAGTAATTCTAAAGAAGTTCTTTCAGTAAGGACAGAATAAAAAATCTAAGTAAAAAAAAGCATTGTGTGATAGTTTAAATGGCAGTGTTTTAATCTTTCTTCATAGTGCATAAAATAATAGCCAATCTTACAACTGATGAGGTCTTCGATTTGATGAAACGTGGTGGTTGAGCCACCTTATCCAGAGTCAACTTGGAAAGATATCTCCGTCACTAACGGGCAAAGGTCTCCAGTCCAGGCTCTATCCTACATCTTCATTAATTACTCAGATCTCAATGCGAATAACATGTTAATGGAGAACGTGGGGGACATAAAGCCAGAGGGACAGTTAATTCAGAGAATGATACAACTGGGACCCAAAAAGATTTTGGCAGACTTCACTAGTGGGCTGCGTCTAAAATATGCCTCCTCAAAACCACAATGGGATATCACTTCACATCTATTAGAATGGCTATGATCGAGAAGACAAGAGATAACAAATGCTGGCGAGGATATACAGAAAAGGGAACCCTGCACACTGTTGGTGGGAATGTAAACTGGTGCAGCCACTATGGAAAATAGTATGGAGGTCTCTCAAAAAATTAAAAATAGAACTACCATATGACCCAGCAATTCCACTTCTGGGTATTTACCCAAAGGAAATGAAATCACTATCTTGAAGGGTTATCTTCATCCTGTGTTCACTGCAGCATTGTTTCCAATAGCCAAGACATGAAAACAACCTATGTGTCCACCGATTGATAAATGGATAAAGAAAATGTGGCACAGGTATGCACACACATGTGTGCGCGCACACGCCCACACACACACATAACGGAACGTTATTCAGCCATAAAAAAAAAAATCCTGCCATTTGTGACATGGATAAAACTTGAGGGCATTATACTAAGTGAAATAAATCAGACAGAGAAAAACGAATACTGTATGATTATATGTGGAATCTAAAAAACCAAGTCATAGAAACAGAGGCAGGGTGTGGGGGAAATGGGTGAAAGCGGTAAAAAGGTACAAACTTCCAGCTATAAGATAAATAATAAGTTCTGAAGACGCATAGCCTGGTGACTATAGTTAACAATGTTGTGTTGTATATTTGAAAGTTGCTAAGAGAGTAGATCTTAAAAGTTCTCATTACAAGACAAAAATATTTGTAACTATGTAAGATGATGGATGTTAACTTACGTGATCATTCACAATATATATAAATGTCAAATCATTATGTTGTACACCTTAGATGTACACAATGTTGTATGTCACTATCTCATAAAACTATAAAAATAAAAGGCACCTCTTCACAGGAAATTCATTTATTTGCTGGACGTTTGTTGAGGGACTTCTGTGTGCGGGGCATTTGTGGGAGCAAAGAGGTGATGACAACATGGTTTCTGCCTTTGAATAACTCATAAATTATTAGTGAGAGAGTCTGACATTTTGACCTAAAACTATACAAGTCCAATACCGAGAGGCAATTCATTAGTTGACAGTATGTGCTCTGAGTTGATGTGTTTGATGCTAACAACAACAAAAAACTCTAAACTCTAATATGCATTGTCAAAAGCACCTGATCCAAAACAGGAGTGACAGTTTCACTCAACTCTGCTTGTGCCAGTCAGGCTGCTCCTAGAACATCCTGCCCAACCACGCCGTGAAAGGAACGATCAGCCTCTCTTACAGCATGTAAACACATCCAAGAACCCACGTGCATTGCTGTCCTCGACTGTTAAGTCCAAAGCAATCCATTGGGATGTATCATTTTGGAAAAAATAATAAATATTAAATTAAAAAATATTAAATTAAAGTGCAAAGGCATTTTAATTTAATAAATGATTATAAGACTTAAAAAAAAGAAAAATGAGAGAACTATTGTGAATTTGAAAAGCACGCAAAAAAAATAAAAGTAAAAGCAAAAGCCTATATTATAATGCTGTCGTCTGAGCAACGGTGAGAAAGTCCAGGACATTTACCATGGGGCTGAGTAACTTGAGAGACAAGACGGTGGTCTTCAAATTTGCAAGGAGTGGCCACGTGACAGAGGGATCAGATTGTTCTCTGTGGCTCCAGAGGGAGGAACAAACCTAACAGCGGAGCCCTGGCAGGGCAGCAGTCTGCACCCACCAGAACGGCCCCTCCAAAGCCCCCTTTTTCAGGAAGCTGGAAGCGGAAGGTGGACATTTGCTGTTAGCAGGTTAGTAGCAGGAGAAGCTGTCAGATCTGTAGGGCTTCATGCGGTGTCCACTCTGAGATAACATCTTACGATGCTCAGTGCGGGCTTCTCTCCACTGCAGCTGTCATAATGGTTATATCCAACAATAATTCCTATTTTATGACCTCCAGGGAGAAGGAAACATCTAAAATGTTCACAGTGCACAGGAAAAAGATAATGGACCATCTGCGGGTTCCCCAACGCAGTGAGACAACAAGACAGCATAATTCTCCACAGATTTCCTAATAAGACCGTGACTTCACTAGGTCAATAAATGCTGGGACAGGGCTGTGCAAGAGACAAACTCCCTGCCTCACGGAGCATGCGGTCTGGTGATCTTGCCTCCCTTGGTTCGGCAACAGTGTGGAAGGTTCCAGAACAAACTCCAATTCACCACAGTGCCAAAAACCATAACAGTCCAGAAGGTCAATCAGCCTCCGGTGGATTAGAGGGGAAGGAAAAAGGATCTCTGATTACACGTCAACGGCTCCTCCACAACCCAAGCCTTTGAGGTTTCTTAGTTATTCGAAAGTTGTACTAAGTCCCAACTCAAAAGCCACCTCCCACAGGCACCTGGATATACACTTTACCCTTCACTAATGTTTAACTCATCCTAGGAAATTCCTCAGGCAGATTGGTGGGCCCTCCAGTTCACAGCAACAAGGAGGGATTTACTGACAGCTATTTTTTTTTTGTTTTATTAATTTTTGTTATTAACTTACTAAGTTGGTTCCCTTATAACTAAATGTTAGAATTTACTACCAGCCATGCCCCCCTCCCTTGGTGAGCAGCTGTACCTCTTTAATAATAGAAGGACACAGCTAACAATTCAGGGACAGCTGGATTCAGTTTGGATATAGATCCCTTTCGCCTTCCATTCTTTTGGGTAATTTGGCAAAATAAGTGCATATTGCCCCAACCACTAGTATGGAGATAGCAATACTCAATTATTGGATTGGATTAGGCTCCCTAAAGATCTGAGACTTGGTCCTTGGCCAAAGAACCCAATGGAAGGTAGGTTTGGTACTCAACAAATGTCCATTCTCTTCCAGCTTGGTGCTTTGCTCCTGTTGGCCCAATAAAGGGCCAAAGCAAAGAGCTGTGTGCACTGGACATCTGCGTCTCTATGGGAGAAAAGGGTCTGGGCGAATCCTCCTGGACGTGGGGATCACCTGGCAGCCTAGAATAAGCACTCTGCTTAAAAACTGGCAGCGTTCATCATTGCTTAGTCATGACATCCGTCATCTCTGGCTGGTGGTCAAGGTGCTCTGCAATCTGGAGGTACTTGAGTCTGCCCACGCAGCTCTCCAAGGGCCACACGCAGAGGTGAATGCTGCCACTCTCCAAAAGCAACCTTACATAAGCATTTGGTTGTCGGTTTCTTCAAGACAGAACTTCTGCTTTAATCAGGCTAGTTTCACCTCTCTCGTGCATGCTCTCTCTCTGCCTTTGCTAACGCTTTCTTCATGTCCCTGTACACACTACCTGTACCTCCCTCTGACTAAATCTCTTAGCACATCCAAAGCCTGCTCAGCATGGAGAAATCTGAAAATTGTTATTGTGTTACTCTGGTGTTTTGCATAGGTTATTTGTGGTCTTTTGAAATCCTCCTTCATGCCGAAACATGTTTAACGATATTTTTAAAGTCTATTTAATCTACCCTAAGGAGATAAGCCAAAATATGGCCAAAAAACCTATATGCAGCATTATTTATAACAACAAAAGTTTAAAATAATCTAAATGTTCAAAAAGAAAATTATGTAAATTCTGTTACATTAATTATGGCACTTCACTGAAATATTATAGAGCAATAATAACATGGCATCATGAAAACGCTTGTGTTAAATGAAAATGAAATGAAAAAGTGAACAACCCAAGATGGAAAATTATACTTTCCCCATTTACAACAATGTAAAAATCATAAAGGAATGCCACAGCTATCCCGTGTTATCTTACACTGTTGATACAAGGATCAAATGAGCTGATAAAGCAAAAACAAACAAACAAACAAACAAACAAAAAACCTGTCAAATGGCTAAAGTAGTATATGAATTCCAAACAGTATTCATAGTAGGCATCTGAAGAATGTCCAGTACATGAATCAACAGGGCAAGAGAGACTTTAAAGATCACATCAGTATCAGAGGCCCTGGAGGAAGTGGCCACTTCAATAGTTCTGCTTTACGATTTCTGGATAGTCTTTGTTCTCATCGTGTCAACATGTGTAGATGGAAATTCAAAGACAGATAGCGGTATCAATACTTCACTCATTCAGAAAGTCTTTTAACAAAGCAAGAGTTACTCCTGCAATAAAGGCTTTGCTTTATTTGAGTGAATGAGTGAGTGAGAGTAAGAGAGAGAAAGAGAAATCTACTCTAAGAGATTAACGTCTTTATCAAGCCCAGATCAGATTCTGCAGCATGCGCCTACCTGGTGCCTACCTGGATATAAACACTAGATATCCTAGATTAAAGATTCTTTATTCTCAGAGACTCTTTCTCTACTTCTCTCTGTATACTTTCTCTAATGTTCTTGGTAGAGAGAAATAAAGCTCATTTGCTTACAGTCAAATCATTCGCTTCGACCTGGCAGCCTAAGTGGGTGCTGAGGAACTTCCCACTCTGCAAGGGCAGGTATGTAAAGATGGGGACGAGGAAATTTCAAGGGAAAGGATTCCATACCTCCTTTAACCCCCGAGCCTAGGACCCCGGTCCATGGCCAGTTAGAAACAGGGCCGCACAGCAGGAGGTGAGCGGTGGGCAAGCGAGTGAAGCCTCATCTGTATTTGCAGATGCTCCCCAGCGCTAGCATCACCGCCTCAGCTCCACTTCAGATCATCATCAGGCATTAGATTCTCATACGGGCCAAAAAGGTTGGGGACCTCTGCTTTATGTGACCCTGCATATTGGGTATTTCTATCAATATCTATCTACCTAATCTTTCAACTTTTATTTTCCTCTTTCCCTACACAAATCGCAATATTCCTGAGCCAGATACATCCTGACTTCCTCATTTCTTCATTGAATGCCTCTAAAACACATGTCTTCTGGCTTCCTTATGGTTCGGAGGAAGATGGAATGAGAACAATCCACCCTGTCTCACCCACTGAATATGGCTATAAAACCTGGACGCAATAAACAGAGCTGCTATTAAAGGTCTCAGAAAAGTAAACAGAAGCAGGTAGATGAGGGAAGACAAATAGAACTTGAAGCACTACCAGAGTGGTGGCGATTTGCCATCCCCACTCCAGGACCCCCAGCCTGGACTAAACACAGCCTCATGCCAGACACGAGCATCAGTGTGGATAGCAGAGCACTGGGAGAAGCACCCAGTGCTGGCTTGCGGAGCAGGAAAGGTGTTGCCTAATTCTCAGAGACAGCGGGACAAATCCCAGGGTTTTTTCCTTTTTTTTTTTTTTATGTCTCTGTCTTCTCAGCTCTCTCATTCCCAGTCCCCAGTGCTTTTGCAGCAGCAGAGGGATCCACGGGCGCCTGAAACGCTGAGGGAGGAAATCTGCCTTTGCAGTTGGAGATGCTGTGGTCTGAAGAGGGTGAAAACCCATTGGATTTTTCTCTCAATCCTCTTCTTGCTTAGTCATGGATGTGAGCTAAGGAAGAGTATAGCAGAGCATACCCAAAGCCAGAGGGACAGTTAACACGACTGGGACCCAAAAAGATTTCGGCAGACTTCAGCGGTGGGCTGAGTCTAAAAGATGCCTCTTCAAAACCACAATGAGATATCACTTCACATCTATTCGAATGTCTATTATAGAGAAGACAAGCGATAACAAATACTGGCGAGGAATAAAGCTCCTGCTTTCTGGCTGAAGGACCAAAGACAGGAGGCCGCATGAACTGGAAGGTACTGCGGAGATTGCTAAAAGGGAATTGCTCGGGAAAATAACCCCATAAAGCTGTTTATGAGCTCCTGGGCTCACCCCTGAGCTGAGCATGCGCAGATGTAATCCTAAACAGCACACTGTCGGCTCTCAAGTTCAGGAGAGACCAGTGCCCAGGACCTGCACGGCTATGGAGTGGCCCACGAGGGGCATGTCTGAAGAGCACTGCGAAGACTCTGAAAATGCCACTGGTACCGAAACCCACAGAGGCTGGTAGGGACTTAGAATCCAAATTCAAACTGATCAAGTCTCATAACGTAATATTCAAAATGTTCAGAAGCAATGCAAGATTAGCCTCCCCCCACCCCGCCCCACGCACACACATAATCAGGAAAATCCTCCCATGCGTGGGAGAAGACCGTCAATAGATGCCGGGGCTAAGGCGACACAACTATTGGAATTAGCTGAGACTTCAAAGCAGTTATTATAAAAAATACTCCACGAAGTAAGAGGAAACATTCTTGAAATGCCAGGGAAGATTTTAAAAGTCTCAACAAAGAAGAAGGTAGAAAAAAGAATCAAATGGAAAATTTAGAACTAAAAAATAACCACTGGATACGCTCACTAGCAAAATGAGTATGACAGAGGAAAAAGTCCGTGAACATGAAAACAATAAGTGATAAATAAATAAAAAGAATCTAATCTGAAGAACAGAGAAAACAAGATTTAAAAAATGAACAGAGCCTTGGAGGCCTGTGGGACAATACTAAAGGATAATATTTGTGTCATTAGAGTCCCAGAAGGAAAGGGGAAAGAAGGCAGAAGGCAGTGAAAAATATATATATCAAGAAATAGTGACTGAAACTTCTCAAGCTGGGGAAGGATATAAACTTACAGTTTTGAAAGCTCAGTGAATATGAAAAAAAAGATAAATCCAAAGAAATCCACACCCACACTCATTGTAATAAAATTGCTGAAAACAAAAGACAACAATTTGAAAGCAACCAGAGAAAAATGATGCATTACTCATAGGGAAACAAGATTCCAATGACTGTAGATTTTTCAACAAAATTTGTGGCAGACAGAAGAAAGTGAAACAGCATTTTTTAAGGGCCAAAAGAAAAGAACTGATAGTCTAGAAATCTATATCTAGTAAAAAAAAGTCCTTCAGGAATGAAAGTAAAGTAAAAACAAGAGAATTTGTTACTAGTAGGCCTGCTCTTTAAGAAGTTATAAAGAAACATTTTTATACAGAAGGCAAATAATACCAAAAAGAAACACGAAACATCAGGAATAAAATGAAGTATAAAAGAAAAGGGAAAAATCTGGGTAAATATAATAGACTACCCTCCTCTTATTGAATCCTTTAAAATATGTTACATAGTTGAAAGCAAAAATCATAATAGTGGCTGATGAGGTTTTCAATGTAAATAGATATGATACATACGAAAACTACAACAAAAAGAAGAGAGAATAAAAGGACCCATATTGTGATAAGGTTTCTACTTTCCACTAGTTGTAGCAAAATACTGACTCTAAGTAAACTGTAAAAAGTTAAGGGTATATGCTGTAATTCCTAGAGCAAACATTAAAAACAAAAACAAAATAAACTGTACATAAAGTAAAAACTCAACAGATCAATTAAAATGGAATGCTAAAACATATTTAAATAATCCCGAAGAATACAGGAAAAGGGACACAGAGGAAAGAAAAATTGAGTGAATAAACAGAAAACAAAGAATATTCTTTTCAAGTGCATGTGGAATATTCACCAAGACAGTCCATATCATGGCTTGTCAAACAAATCTTTGAAAATTTAGAACAATTGAAATAAAAAGAAGTATCTTCTATGACCTTAATGGAATTAGACTAGAAATCGATAACAGAAGCATATCTGGAAAATCT
>NW_011888947.1:2578862-2582066 GCF_000151845.1 Pteropus vampyrus
ACATACGAAAACTACAACAAAAAGAAGAGAGAATAAAAGGACCCATATTGTGATAAGGTTTCTACTTTCCACTAGTTGTAGCAAAATACTGACTCTAAGTAAACTGTAAAAAGTTAAGGGTATATACTGTAATTCCTAGAGCAAACATTAAAAACAAAAACAAAATAAACTGTACATAAAGTAAAAACTCAACAGATCAATTAAAATGGAATGCTAAAACATATTTAAATAATCCCGAAGAATACAGGAAAAGGGACACAGAGGAAAGAAAAATTGAGTGAATAAACAGAAAACAAAGAATATTCTTTTCAAGTGCATGTGGAATATTCACCAAGACAGTCCATATCATGGCTTGTCAAACAAATCTTTGAAAATTTAGAACAATTGAAATAAAAAGAAGTATCTTCTATGACCTTAATGGAATTAGACTAGAAATCGATAACAGAAGCATATCTGGAAAATCTCCAAACATTTGGAAATTAACAATAGTCACTGCTCTTGCCTTTCACATACTCACAGAAGACATTCTGTCACATCGGAGTGGTGCCGTGGTTCTTGGTGTTACACACTGTGTAGAAAGTCAAAATCATTGCTTCCTACTGCTGCTTCTGTTCATGACGATGGTATGGGAAAGCCATGATGGTTTGGGCTGTTCTTTTACACAACGCTAACCAATACTTTTTAATAACCTATTGGTCAAAAAGGAAGTCTCAAGGAAAATTAGAAAATACACTGAACTGAATGAAACTAAAAATACGACATACTAAATCTTGTGAGATGCTACTAAACCAGTGCCTAGAGAGATGCAGACAGCATGAAATGCTTATATTTAATAAAAAAAGGCCTAAAATAAAAAATTAAACCTCCAACCTAAAAAACAAAAAAAAAAGAGCAAAATAACCCAAAACGAGAAGGAACGAAATAATACACAGCAGAAATCAATGAGATTGAAAAAGAGATACAATAAGGAAAACTGATAAAACCAAAAACGTTCTTCAAGAAGACTATCAAACTTGATAAACCTCTAGCAAGACAGATCAATAAAAAAAGAGAGACGACACAAAAATCAATATAAGGAATAAAGAGGGGGATATCACTAGAGATCCTCTAGACATTAAAAGGATGATAAGGACAAACTATAGACGACTCTATACACACAAAGCCGACAAGTTAAATAAAACCGACCAATTCTTTGAAAATCACAAACTACCTAACCTCATCCAATATGAAATGGATAACCTAAATAATAACTATTAAATAAATTAACTTCATAGTTTAAAACCTTCTAAAAAGGAAATCTACAGGCCTAGATGGATTCGTTGGCAAATTCTACCAAACCTTTAAAGAAGAAATAATACCAATCCTACAAATTTCCTCTTGAAAATTTCATAGGATATAACATTTTCTAATTCATTTTATGAGGCCAGTATTACTCTCTGCCAAATCAAAGACAGTACAAGAAAATGACAAGCCAATATCCTTCATGAACGTAGGTGCAAAAAATCTTAAATATTAGAAAATAAAATACAGTAACACAGAAGAATAATATACCATGAACACATGGAGTTTATCCTGGGAGTGTACAGCAAAAATCAAACAATGTCACCTACTGTACCGACAGTCTAAAGAAGAAAAAACATGATCAAATCAATTGATGCAACAACAACAAAAAAGCATGTGACAAAACTGAAGTCCCATTAAGGATGAAAGTGCATAGCAAACTAGGAATAGAAGGGAACTTCCTCTGTCTGATAAAGAGCATCTACAAAAACTCTGTATCTAACATCATACTTAATGATGAAAGACTGAATACTTTCCCTGTAAGATTGGGGAGAGGGCAAGGATATCCTCTCTCCCCACTCCTATTTAACATAGTATTGGAAGTCTTATTTAGTGCAATAAGGCAAGAGAAAGATACTAAAAGCATCGGGAAAAAATATTAGAAGGGGGTCTACGGCCATGCCACCCTGAACGTGCCCAATCTCCTCTGAGCTCAGAAGCTAAGCAGGGCTGGGCCTGGTTAGTATTTGGATGGGAGACCACCTACGAAGACCAGGTGCTATAGGCGTTAAAAATATATATGTATATTAGAAAGAAGAAAATAAACCTGTTTTTAGTCACAGGATTTTATTGTCATAGCAAACTCCCAAGGAACCTTCTTTTAAAAATCCCTAGAACTAATAGATGACTTTAGCAAGGTTGCAAGATACAAGGTTAACACGAAATTCAATCATATTTCCATATACTAGCAATGAACATTTGTAAACTAAAGTTAAAAACTAAATGCCATTTACAATAACTTGAAAAAGTGAATATGTAGCTATAAATCTAACAAAATATGCATAGTATTTATATGCTGAAGACTCCAAAACATTTATGAAAGAAACAAACAAAAAAAAACTTAATAAACGAGTTACATACCGCTGTGTCTGAAGATTAGAAGACTTAACACAATAAAGACGTCAATTCTCTCCAAACTGATCTACAGATTTTATGCAATTCCTATCCTAGAAGAATGTTTTAATAGATATAAACAAATGTATCCTAAAATTTATATGGAAAGACAAAGAAACTAGAACAGCTAAAACAAATTTGAAAGTGAAGAACAGAGTTGGGGGAAGTCATATTTTCTGATCTTAAGACTTACTATATTAGCTATGGTAATCAAGATAGTATGATATTGGTGGGTGATAAACACACAGAGTCCAGAAATAGCCCTACACAAGTATAGCCAACTGATTTTTGACAAATATCCAAAAGCAATTCAATGGAGCAATGAGTCATTTCAATAACAAATGGTGTTGAAACAATTGGACATCTGCAGGCAGATAAACAAATAGACAAAAGCACTACCTATAAAAGAAAAAGTTGATATACTGGACTTAATAAAACTAAAACCTTTTGCTTTGAAAAACATTGTTAAGAGAATAAAATGACAAGTTATAGACTGGGAGAGAACATCTGAAAATCACATATCCAACAATGGATTTGTATCCAGAATACAGAAAGAACTCTCAAAACATAACAATAATAAAAAAGCCAAGTTAACAACTGGAAAAAGAACAGACACACCACCAAAGATGATATGAACAGTTAAGTACCTAAAAAGATGTTCAACCTCATTAGCCATTAGAGAAAGAGATAGTGTGACAAAGAGACAGAGAGAGACAGTGACTGATAAAGAGACACACACAGAGAGGGAAA
>NW_011888947.1:2582116-2591091 GCF_000151845.1 Pteropus vampyrus
GGTTGCAAGATACAAGGTTAACACGAAATTCAATCATATTTCCATATACTAGCAATGAACATTTGTAAACTAAAGTTAAAAACTAAATGCCATTTACAATAACTTGAAAAAGTGAATATGTAGCTATAAATCTAACAAAATATGCATAGTATTTATATGCTGAAGACTCCAAAACATTTATGAAAGAAACAAACAAAAAAAAACTTAATAAACGAGTTACATACCGCTGTGTCTGAAGATTAGAAGACTTAACACAATAAAGACGTCAATTCTCTCCAAACTGATCTACAGATTTTATGCAATTCCTATCCTAGAAGAATGTTTTAATAGATATAAACAAATGTATCCTAAAATTTATATGGAAAGACAAAGAAACTAGAACAGCTAAAACAAATTTGAAAGTGAAGAACAGAGTTGGGGGAAGTCATATTTTCTGATCTTAAGACTTACTATATTAGCTATGGTAATCAAGATAGTATGATATTGGTGGGTGATAAACACACAGAGTCCAGAAATAGCCCTACACAAGTATAGCCAACTGATTTTTGACAAATATCCAAAAGCAATTCAATGGAGCAATGAGTCATTTCAATAACAAATGGTGTTGAAACAATTGGACATCTGCAGGCAGATAAACAAATAGACAAAAGCACTACCTATAAAAGAAAAAGTTGATATACTGGACTTAATAAAACTAAAATCTTTTGCTTTGAAAAACATTGTTAAGAGAATAAAATGACAAGTTATAGACTGGGAGAGAACATCTGAAAATCACATATCCAACAATGGATTTGTATCCAGAATACAGAAAGAACTCTCAAAACATAACAATAATAAAAAAGCCAAGTTAACAACTGGAAAAAGAACAGACACACCACCAAAGATGATATGAACGGTTAAGTACCTAAAAAGATGTTCAACCTCATTAGCCATTAGAGAAAGAGATAGTGTGACAAAGAGACAGAGAGAGACAGTGACTGATAAAGAGACACACACAGAGAGGGAAACAGAAAGACAGAGAGACAGAAAGACACGCACAGACTCACTGCTGGATCTAATGACAAGGTATCATCGATTCTACAAAGCGGTCTGAGATGTGAAACGAGGTCTTTTTATCAAACATTTTAAAGATTTTTATACCACCCATTATAGAAATTATATACAATCATATTTTTCTAATTTCTTTCCCTCCTTACAAATTCATATTTGAAAAAAATGGATGGCATTTTCAGACATCTCATAACAGTCACTGCTCCCGCTCTCATGCACTCACACGAGACGTTCCGTCACACCTGACTGCCGTTGTGGTCCCTGGTGCTAACACACTCTGCAGAAGGTCAAAGCCACTGCTTCCTATTGTTGCTTCCGTTGCTGACAACGGTGTGAGAAAGCCACGAGCGAATGGGCTGCTCTTTTACACAATGGTAACTATTACTATTATTTAATACTTTTTGATAATTAAACGATAATTGCAACTTTCACTGTATGTTCACTACATACCAGGCAGAGCTAACGCTCTATACTGATAACCTGATTTAATTCTCTAGTAATATCAGAGCTGGGTCTATTGTTGTCCTCATTTTATGGCTGAAGAAACTTTAAGGCTTAGCTAGGTGCCATAGCTGTCTAAAGCCTTAGAGCAAAAATGGAAGAGTCTAGATAAACGCCCAGAGTCTGACTCCACAGCCTTGATATAATGCGAACAGGTAACTGTTTGCTAATTCAGGGCGTGGATAAAGACACTCCAAAGAGCTGTATAGACTGGTGTGGATTAATATTCCCTTACCAGTCTCTACACGAGAAGACTCTATTTATATAGGTCTTCCCATTTGCAAGTGATGCAGGCAACATCTGACTTGGCAATTTAATATTTACTCCAAAGTATTTAAAAGTTTTCTAATTCCCATTTAGTAAAGGTTGGTAAACAAGGAAGGCTTAGCACTTTTCACTCACAGATGCCGGGTTTTCATAGAAGTTATTTGGTGCCTAAAAGAAAAAACCGAATGATTTAAATATAATAATGAAAAATAAACGAGATGCTTGCAAAGGAGTGGTAACAAAACAGCTATGCACTAAATAGTTCTAGACTTCGTTTTACTCAAATAAAATTCCAAGATGTTAGGGTCAGAAGAGACCTCAGATTTCTGGAAAATGTTGGGGTGTGGGTGGTTGGCAGACAGATAACAATGGGAGAAAGGGTTGGAAGTTCAAGGGGAAGACACAGACTCATGGAAATAGTTTTAAGATGGGAAATCGAGACGCAGAGAAGTGAAGCGACAGGAATGACATCATGTGAGCAAAGTCACAGGGTAGTCCGTACAGAGCTGCGTCTAGAACCCACAATTTCTGTCCACGTTGTCACCAACTGGTTAAAACAGAGAACTAGAGAAAATGCAAATCTTGTCCCTAGATTGTTTTGTCATGTCTCTGCTCAGTGCCAAGTTCTGGAACTTTACCACCTGAGGCCAAAGAAAACAGCTGCTGCTTCTCTGATGGAGATAGCACCAGTGTAGGCAGATACAAGGTGCTATTCTGTAGAGTTCAGGTCATTCGTTTGACAAAGATTTATTAAGCCCTGACCATGTACTGGGAACTATGATAAGCCCTGGGGATACGAAAATGAATAAAATATGGGCCTTCTTTGCCAAACACAATCTAGGGAGAGACAGACATCCATAAACAATTACGGCAATGTGACAAGTGCTACAATTCCAGGATACAGAAGTAAGAGTCCTCAGGTCTGCATGGGGAGACTTTAAAGGTGGTCTTCTTCGGGTGGAATCTGGTAGAAGCCTGCCGGTCAGACATGGAAAGATAGTCCAGACAGAGAAAACAACACAAAGCCCCAGCCGTGAAATAGTTTGCTATCCCCTCCCACGCACACTAATTCAGACTTACTCAGATCTCGTTGGAGTTCAGAAGGATAAAAAATATCCCCAAGTCTAGCACAACCTCAGTTTATATTTGCCAGTAGTCCCCATAATCTTAAAATTGAAACACATATAATCAATCACTTTTCTACTCGCAATAAGATAAAGAATCTTATATGACAAATAATGATGAAGAATAATATGATAAATTCTCTCCTTTTGGGGGGTCTCGATAGATAACAATAATTAAAATACACATAATTCTGCAGTCCAATTCTGCTTTGGAGTATGAATATGTGTTTGTTAAAGGCACAGTTGGTAGATGTTTACTAGCACAAAAGTGTGAAGAAATGGGTTTCTGCTGTTGCTTTGCTTTGAAAGTATCTAAGTAGCATCAGGGGGCTGCCTAAAGTGTATTGATCCAGTTCTGGAGGCACAGTCTTCTCCAGATGTCTTCTCTGCAGAATTCTAATTTATGGTTTAAAAGTGGAGCCAATTTTCTTTCATTTCAAATGCTTTAGCTGGAGGCAGCTCTGGTTTGGTCTCTCCTTTTAGGAAGAGAAACGATAGATGGGAGGGCTTAATCTGAGAGAGAGAAAAAGGAATGAAAAGATGGGCCTGCACACAACCTTTCAAGTTTCTGGAGACTAATAACCTTGCTGAGGTTTTCAGAGGCAATTCAGAAACGCAACAAATGTAGAGCCGTGCTGATCCACACTTAGGCCAGATAACTCTTTGCAGTGACGTTGTCCTGTGTGTGCGTTGTAGGATGCTTAGCAGCATTCCTGGCCCCTACCCACTAGATGACGGATGCTCCCCTCTGCCAGTCATGACAACCAAAAATGTCACTAGACATTGTCCCCTGATCTAGATTAACTCTGACCAAAAACCATGTTAAAGAATCTCAATCCTGTTAACTGCTTCCTACTGAAAACTCTTCTTTCATTTAGTATCATTGTCACCCCCAAAATTAACCCAATAAAGAGTAATCACAATGGCCCTTTGACAAGGCACAAGTCCCTACCTTAAATAGTTAATATTTTTGGTCGCAGGGAACCTTGTGCATTGAATTCCTCTGATTAAAACAGGCTCCAAATGGCACTGACCACTCAGTTGCCTCTGGAGCGGCAAGAGGATGGTTGTGTGCTTCATTTGTCTGGTCATGTGTTCGTTCTATCATTCAGCAAACATTCTCGAGCATTTAGAGTGTGCCAGGTGTTGATCCAGATGGACAAGAGAAGCAAAAGCCCAGCCCTCAGGGAGTTTATGTTCTAGTTAGAGAGCAAAGAGGTAAACAACACATCATTTTATTCTCTCGTAAGTGCTGTGAGTAAAATAAAAATAGCTTCAGAGCTTCACAGTCCAGTATGGCAGCCAGTTGCCTGTGGCAATTGAGCCATGAAATGTGACGCGTTCAAACTGAGACATGCTGAGCACACCGAATTTCAGACTCAGCGCAAAAAGAGATTATAAAATGTCTCTTTAATAATTGTTATATAGATTAGATGTGGAAACGATAATATTTTGGATATACTGGGTTAAATAAACTCTACTATCAAAATTATTTTGCCTGTTTCTTTTACTTGTTTAGTGTGGCTGCTAGAAACTTAAGATGACGCATGTGGCTTACTACTGGGCAGTGCTGGTCGGAGGAACCAGATGGAGGCGGGAGCTCCTTCAGCCTGAAACACAAGAGAAGGTCATTCCACAATCCAGAAGCCTGGCATCCCAGCTCGAGGAAACGGCAAATTCATGGGCTCTGCTGTGGGAACGAACCTGGCCGCTTGGAGCCACAGACAGGCAGTGTGGCCCAGTGAGGGAAGCGAATGGAGGGAGGGAAGGAGCTGAGGCCGGCAGGGCCACAGGCCAGGCATTTGGCAGGGCCCTGGAGGCCAAGTTTAGGAGTTGGGATTCTATCCTAAGAGCAACGGGAGAGCACTGGAGGGAGGCGTCAGGGGAACACTATGATCTGATTTAGATTTTGCAAAGATGTTGCACACTGGCCGCCATGTGGAGAGAAGACTGGCATGCAAGTACAGAAGCAGGGCCACCCGACAGGAGGCGTCGACCTCACGGGACCCCGACACCCACCCCCAGCTTTTGGCTAATCCTGGTGACCTCAGAAGACATAGGAGACAAAGTCAGAGAGGCCACTACTCTCCCACAGGATCCCCGAGTCTTGTTAATTCACTTCGCATTCAAATTTTGATTCTGCAGAATGCCGCTTTCCTCCAAAGAGCAGACAAAGGAAGTATTTATTATCCAAACTGAGCCTGAGATTCTGAGAGCAATCGCTTAACCTGCCTCCTCCGAGCAGAGGGGGTGTGAAACCAGCGTCCCTTAATTAACTGTTTCCTGTTCCATCATCACCACACTAAGTTAAAAAAAATTAAGGGGACCGGTCTTAGGTTTGCCGTTTTGACCTCGTTTAATTCTTTTACATCAACGTTGCTATTTACAACTAACTCAAAATCTGGTTTTCTTCTCTCACGAGGTTTCCACCCCTTCATACTGCGCCCTATTTTTGTATCTTAGCTTCCTGGGTTCACCCCCAAAACCCCCTAACTCAAGTATGTCAGCTGAACAGCAGCCTTCTAATTTACTCTAGCATTTTCCATTTACCTTTTGCTCTGCTGTTTCGAGATTCTCATTTTCTCCCTAGCTCTTCGGTCATGTTTGCCACTGGTGAGTCATTTGCTCTGAGTCATGCGTGGCTGTGATGCAAAGGCCAGGGAAATGCCTCAGAACACACCTGGTTTACAAAAGGATGTCACCGAGGAATACTGTCTGCACCTAGGCCTTCAGTAAATAGGAGAAAAACATAACCCCCTTTTCTTTTTTCCTCCAAATTTACCATTTTCTCTCAGTATTTGTTGGGGATTAGTCCTATGCTGGAATGAGACTTAGTCATTTGTTTAGGACTTTTCAGAAGCAGGAGCAGGTTTCTGGAAGGAGCCCAGAAGCCCCTGAGGATGAAAGCAGGCCTTACATAAGGTTCTTTCTCCATTGTATGACGTGGACCTTCACACACAGGCTACATTTGGCTCACTCTTCCTTTTGAGAGCTATGAAGATAGAATTTTACACAGGGACCACCCAACTGTACACAAATCAGGGAAAGAACTGTCCCTGACCAGAGGAGACTGGGAAGATGACAATTGAATGCAATGTGGTACCCGGCCTGGATCCTGGAACAGAAAGACAAGCTGCCTGGGTCCGTGTGCCAGCTCTGCCCTTAACAGCTGTGTGACGGAAAGCAAATTACTCTGCTTCTCCATGCCTCAGTTTTCTCATCTGTAAAATGGGGATGGTAACACTGTCCTCTCCATAATGTTTTTGTGAGGGTTAAAGTGACAACCTATAGAGCACATAGCACATTGCCGGGTGTGGCAGAGTAAACCCAGTAAGTGTGAGCTACAGTACCACCGACAACCTTATCCGCTCCGGAACGTAATATCAACTGCCTTCCCGCCTTTCTTCCATGAGAGCTCTGTGCTTGCCTCCTTGTCAGAGCTAACCCTGAAGTTTAAGGAACTTGACCCTGAACACCATCCCATAAATAAAAGTTCCTTCCCACAGTCTTGCCTCAAGGCCTCAGATTTTACCATTACAGACTCATTTTTTCTAAAGCACCTTCCTTCCAAATATAAAACTCTTGGCAGAGGTGTTGTCATCAGCTCTTGACATGTAGGAATGAACCAGCCTATCAGGTCGCCACAGAAAGGAGTTTGAAGAGGCAGGAGGAAGAATGGAAAATTGAGATGGAAGCACAGCTTTCATGGGGTGGGGGTACACTTGGGGACATTAAAGGACATCGGATCTCTGGAAGGAGACACTAGAGAATGGCAGTGATCATGCCACTGGAGAGACAGCTGGGAAGCTGGAGGGGAAAGGAAGGTAGGGACAGAAATGACTTTTCCCTGGACATCTTTTTATATCATTTGAATCTTGTATCATCTGCATGTATGTATTACCTAGTTGAAATTAATTAAGTTAAACAAGGGAGGGGCATATTGGGTACCTGGGTAAGATAGAGCCAGAAAGAAAAAGGTTTCTAACGGTGAAGGTGCAAGTCGTTTTGCTGGCGGCCTACCTTGCTCTCATGTACTCCCCTGCCACCCTTCCCCCACCCAGTCTCCTAAGGAGAAAAGTCACTCTGTGAACTCTTGGATGGCTCAGTCTTAAAATATCAGCAATACTTTTTCAGGGTAAAAATCAGAGACGATGAGACCCAGAACCCTCAAAAGCTTAGGAGAAAGCCCTTCAGAATCACTGGAAAAGCTCCACAAGGGAAAATGCAGCTTCTAATGATAACGCCTTCCAACAAAGCCTCTGTGTGAGGTCTAACGCTGGAGCATCATGTTCAGCTACACCATTTGACATCAATAAGCTATTCCTCTACCACAAGGGCAGGGTCAGGCAAAATAAGGAAATATTAAAGGAAATAATCCCTCTCCCTGGACCCCTGCAGAGTCGTAGAAGAAACCCCACATCCTACCTTGGGCTTGCGCCACTAGTAAGACCAGTTCGCCAGCAGGTGGGGAAGGGTATGAAGGCCTCTGGCTTTTTAATCAACATTCCTGCACTACCTTGGGCAAGTCACTTAATTGCCCTGACCCTCACCTTCCTCGTCTGTGACTCCTAGAAGCTACTTACTACTTACCTTGCAAGCTGTAAGGATCATGGATGCTTTATGTACAAATATCCAAATCCATGTCATTATCCCTAAAAATAACCCAGCACCTCCTGCCAGTTTTCTCCTTTAAAATGACACTCAATCTTGCAGTTGGAAGGTGTTACACATGGAGTTGTGTCCCCCTAAAAAGGTACATTGAAGTCCTAACTCCTGGAACCTATGAATATGCCATTTGGAAACAGGGTCTTTGCAGGTGTGATTAGTTAAATTAAGACAAAGTCCTCATGGAGTGGGGTACACCCTAAGTCTGATTTGACTGGAATCCTTATATATAGAGGGAAGAAAATGTAAAGGCACAAACATGAGGCTACGTAGGAGAAGGTCACGTGACCACAGGAGCAGAGACGGAAGTGATGGAGCTGAAAGCCAAGGAAAACCAAGGATTGTTGGAAACCGAGAGGCTGGGAGAGAGGCATGAGCAGCGTCTCCCTCTGAGCCCCCAAGAAGGAACAAACTCTGCCAACACCTTAAAGATGGATTTCTGCTCCCCCTAACTGTAGGAGAATAAATTTCCATTGTTTTAAGCCACCCAGTTTGTGGTACTTTGTTAGAGCAACTCCAAGAAACTAGCTGGCTTATGTATGACTGTCTCTAATAAAACAAAAACAAAAATAAAACAACAAAAAAACTACCGTATCTACTGAGGAAGTAATCCTTCCCATCCATGAAAAGGTCTGTCATAAATGTCACTCATTCAACAAAAATTTATTGAGCACCTACTATATGCTAGGTACTGTTTGGGGGAATTATTGATCTACAGTGGTAAATGGAGAGCAGGCAATAAAATTATTCTCAAATAGGATCATTTCTGATATTGTTATAAAGAAAATAAAGCAATGTAACAGGATAAAGTGAATGGGTTTGGAACTAGGAAGAAATTATTTTGATTATTAGTGAAGGTCTCACTAAGGATGTGATATTAGAGCAGTGACTTAAATGACAGGGAGCCAGCTATGGGGAAATCTGGCAGGAGGAACAGCCAGTGCAAAGGCCCTGAGGCACAGCAAACCAGGCATGCTCAGAGTACAGAAAGAAGGTGGGACTTCTGTGAGTGAGTGGGTGGTCGCTGATAAAGCTGGAGAAACAAGCAAGGTCAGTTGGTACTCACAGACACCTCAGCAGACCAAGGTAATAATCTTTAATTTGATCCCATGAATACTGGGGAGAGACATGATTTGAGTCATAGTTTTTAAAAGATCACTCTGGCACAGTAAAGTTCTTAAAACTGAAGTCTTTCTCACTATAACTTATATCCTTTGGTTCTTGGGATCTTGAGTCCCTACAGAACAAGTTTAATAAATGACAGACTTGAATCTCTGTAACCCTGACTCCCAAGATCCTCCTGGCTTACCAGCTCTAAATCATTCACTGCTGTAGCAATTTCCAATAAATACGCTTGATTTTTTTTTT
>NW_011888947.1:2591141-2603715 GCF_000151845.1 Pteropus vampyrus
TGTAAGGATCATGGATGCTTTATGTACAAATATCCAAATCCATGTCATTATCCCTAAAAATAACCCAGCACCTCCTGCCAGTTTTCTCCTTTAAAATGACACTCAATCTTGCAGTTGGAAGGTGTTACACATGGAGTTGTGTCCCCCTAAAAAGGTACATTGAAGTCCTAACTCCTGGAACCTATGAATATGCCATTTGGAAACAGGGTCTTTGCAGGTGTGATTAGTTAAATTAAGACAAAGTCCTCATGGAGTGGGGTACACCCTAAGTCTGATTTGACTGGAATCCTTATATATAGAGGGAAGAAAATGTAAAGGCACAAACATGAGGCTACGTAGGAGAAGGTCACGTGACCACAGGAGCAGAGACGGAAGTGATGCAGCTGAAAGCCAAGGAAAACCAAGGATTGTTGGAAACCGAGAGGCTGGGAGAGAGGCATGAGCAGCGTCTCCCTCTGAGCCCCCAAGAAGGAACAAACTCTGCCAACACCTTAAAGATGGATTTCTGCTCCCCCTAACTGTAGGAGAATAAATTTCCATTGTTTTAAGCCACCCAGTTTGTGGTACTTTGTTAGAGCAACTCCAAGAAACTAGCTGGCTTATGTATGACTGTCTCTAATAAAACAAAAACAAAAATAAAACAACAAAAAAACTACCGTATCTACTGAGGAAGTAATCCTTCCCATCCATGAAAAGGTCTGTCATAAATGTCACTCATTCAACAAAAATTTATTGAGCACCTACTATATGCTAGGTACTGTTTGGGGGAATTATTGATCTACAGTGGTAAATGGAGAGCAGGCAATAAAATTATTCTCAAATAGGATCATTTCTGATATTGTTATAAAGAAAATAAAGCAATGTAACAGGATAAAGTGAATGGGTTTGGAACTAGGAAGAAATTATTTTGATTATTAGTGAAGGTCTCACTAAGGATGTGATATTAGAGCAGTGACTTAAATGACAGGGAGCCAGCTATGGGGAAATCTGGCAGGAGGAACAGCCAGTGCAAAGGCCCTGAGGCACAGCAAACCAGGCATGCTCAGAGTACAGAAAGAAGGTGGGACTTCTGTGAGTGAGTGGGTGGTCGCTGATAAAGCTGGAGAAACAAGCAAGGTCAGTTGGTACTCACAGACACCTCAGCAGACCAAGGTAATAATCTTTAATTTGATCCCATGAATACTGGGGAGAGACATGATTTGAGTCATAGTTTTTAAAAGATCACTCTGGCACAGTAAAGTTCTTAAAACTGAAGTCTTTCTCACTATAACTTATATCCTTTGGTTCTTGGGATCTTGAGTCCCTACAGAACAAGTTTAATAAATGACAGACTTGAATCTCTGTAACCCTGACTCCCAAGATCCTCCTGGCTTACCAGCTCTAAATCATTCACTGCTGTAGCAATTTCCAATAAATACGCTTGATTTTTTTTTTTCTATGTCCTTCATTAAATGTGATGTCTAGAAAAGAACACAATATTCTAAGCATGGAGCAAATTGGAACTATCATCTTTCTCATTCCAGATCTATATTTCTACTGATGTGCCCGAGATTGTCTTGGCTTTTAATTCTGTTTTGTACCACTGACCTGCTGAAATATATTCCGATATCCTGCTGATGAAGTCCTTTTTTGATGCTTAGATCTAGAAAAAGGAATTAAAGCTCATTATTCCCTGATCTAAGCAGCTGTGCCACAGCTCAAACAATGACAAACACCATTACTCAAACAATGACACACATTAAAAAACTGAATAAAATAAACAAAACTACTGGGTTAACTCCTGAAGTTTCACAACCAGTGCATTTCTTTTCCGGATGGAGAACAAGGAAAACTATTATGGCAATTTTCCTTACAATTGCTTTGGTCTCTTGCATCACACAACTGAAGACATCTAGACTATTTGGAAACGCTAAGCACTTGAGCAAAAGGCACTCCCTAAAATCATACTTCCTACTAGATTTCTCAAAGACTTACCAATAAATCTGAGTAGATGTGGACTATCTCAAGCTTGAGGTAGAGGGAAGTGGTAAAGGCACAACTACCCCAGCAAGCTCAGCGAAGTTAGTAAGCAGGGCAAGTGGTGGGAGAGAAGGATGCTCTGCTGATGAATGCTGCGAAAGCCCTGGGCCCCCCAGCATGTGCATATCATTTGCCTGGATCCTTCCTACATCCACTCTGTATCTGGTGTCAGATAGCTAGACTTAACACTTTGCTCTGCCCCTAGTACTTACGTGACCTTGGGCAAGTCACTTAGCCTTAGTTTCCTCATCTTTGGCATGTGAGAACACCACCTGTCACTCCAGTTTATTGTCAAGATCAAGTAAGATTTTGCGTGGGAAAGTCCTTCCTAAAGTACTGTCACGTAAAAGCGAGGGGTTATTATTGGCAATAGGATTTTTACTCCTCCCATTTGCAGCTCTTTCTTGTTGCCAGTTGACTTTTCATGACTTTTTAAAAAAAAATCTTCCAAGGCTGCTTTTGATGTTTCTTTTCATCTGATTATTTTCTTTTTGGAGGGAGGGGGAGAGTGTGAAAGAGCGAGAAAAAGAGAAAGAGGGAAAGAGAAAGAGGCATGCAGCATGTTAATGTAAAGATAGTTTGTATTATTCTCAAATAATACAAACTATCTTTACATTAACTGTCATATGCCATACAAAAGATAAACACTGCAAAAAAAAAAAAAAAAGGGAATGCATTCCAGAACCAAATGAGAAGCCAGAGATATCTGCTGATCACTAAGGGTGCCTATGTGTGCGTCCTCAGCGGTCTTCATCTCTTTAATGGAAAAAGAAAACCTCATGAGTCGACTTTTTCATTGTGAGCTGATCCCAAGAGCCTATCACCCTGCACTTCAAATACGTAAGCAGTCCTATTTCTGAACAAAGTGGAAATAAAAATGAGTGACTGCCGAAAGGAAGACTGAACAATGGAAAAACATACACTTCCAAAGAGAAACAGGAAAAGATGGGAAGGAACACTCACACATAATACAATCTAAACCTCTTTTTTTTTTTTTTTTTTTTAAATTTAATTCAGTGTTAAGCATCTTAGCTGCCCTGGCTTAGGTTTAGGGAGGGGTGCCTCTAATGAAATGAATCTGAAACATCAGCATTAGGTGACAAGGGCCTGGATGGCAGCCTGGCTAAAGCAGCCTTGTCCCTGACAGCTGTCAGCTTGCCTCGAATACTGACTCACCACAGTGGCAACCTCTACGTCAGGGTGCCTCACCGGTGCCAGCTCAGAGGCAAGTTCCTGCTCATTCTGCAGGTCGGCACCCCTACGTAGCACTTGACCAGAGTTGGAGGAGTTGGCCAGTGCCCACTGCAAAGTCTTTTTCCTCCTCCCGGTTTCCCTCCCTGAAATCCAATTAACGTGCAACCTAGGGAAGCACAAACCCAAAACAAGGGGGAAACGCTCCCAGCTCCAGGACCACATAGTGTCCTCTCAAAGACCTTGGATACTGATTTAGTCCACCCCAAAACAGCGGTCCTACAATGAGCGCCTAACACGGCGTTTCTACTGCTGTGCCTCTGCAAATCTCCTTGCTTACTGTCACGTCGGGAGGAGAGGGGAGCCCCGGGAAGGCACGGGCAGAGTTGACACCCCAGGAACCGTGTCCAGAGCCCTTTCTCCCTTGCCCCCCACACCTCAGCGGTCTGCCACTCCAGGAGAAGAGAGGCAACAAACTTAAAACCAAACACATTCGCACGACTTGGCAAACGTCTTTCCCATCGCGGTCCCAGGCACCCCCTCCCCAGCATGCCTTTCCAGGAGTCTGGGGGTTCTTCTTTCCCCCAAGACTGATGAACCGGCTTCGTCCCAAAGCCACTTGGCGACACCATCTGCCACCGGGGGTGGAGACACCTTGTCCAGTTCTCCATACCATGGGATCCCCTTCCTATTTCCTCGCCCCCCCCCCCCCCCCCCAGGCCTGAGGCCCGAGGCCCCCGGCCCCGCGTCATCCCACCGCCCTCTCCACCGGCCCCCGGAGAAGCCGGTGCCGTCGCCTCAGGCGCTCCAGCTGTCGCCCATCGGAGAGCCCCTGCGCCGCCTGGAGACCCCGGGGTTCGCCCTCCCCCCCCACGGGCGCCAGCGGGGCCCCTCTCACCGCGGCGGGCGCCGGCCGGCGGGAGGACTGGGTAGCGAGTGGGCGCGGGTGCGATCCACCGTGCGCGGCCCCTGGGCTGGCGGGAGAGCCGGGTCCTTCCGAGGCGCCGGCGGTGCCCGCCCCCGGTCCGGTCTGCGCAGGCGCCAGGGAGGACCGCGAGAGGCGTCACTTGACGCGGCGGAGCTGCTACTATCGCTCGGCGCTCACGAGGGTCTCCGCTCCGTCAGGGATGCTCCGGGCTTAGGTCGTCCCCTGCTCCAGGGAGCACGTTCGGAGACCTCCCGTGGGTCGCTGTTACAGAAGGTCCCGGGATCCTCATTTCCTGGATCTCAAAACTAGGGTGTTCTCCGAGGCGGTTAGATTGGGGTGGGGCAGGTCGTTCTGCGTGCAGACAAGTGGGCGATTTGGTGATTTTAGTAGTGGTGGTGGTGGGGAGCTCCGGCAGGGATCCTGGAACTATGGCCTGCTTCTGGTTGCTTCCCCGCCCTGAGTGTCCCCACCCTTAAAAGAGGGATGCCATTTGCCATTTCCTGCCCTCATTAACCAACATACTTTTAAGTCATGGCGTTAACGAATATACTTTTAAAATAAGCCAGGCAAGGATGCATGGTATAGAAAGGCATTTTGAAGCCGATTTATTTTTTGAAAGGGTCATCTTAAAGGCTGATGAATTTCCAACTCATGCTCCAGAAGTTCTAGGCCGGGCTGCATCTTTTTTTAGCAAATACAATAATATTACACAACTTCGAAGCCATCCTGTTCCTTCCACATCACTTCAATTAAAAAAAAAAAAAAGTAAAAAATAGAAGTGTTTCCTATGGAAGCTTTTTACAGTTCGAGAGGAAGGAAACAGAGAAACATAAACGGACACCCCTCCCCAATAAGTTTGGAGTTATATGAAACTTGATTCCAGCGCCTAGCAAAATAATCTGATTCCGGAGTGTGGGCTCTGATACCTCAAGCTCTAAAGACATTTCCACTGCTACACTGCAGAACTATAGCGCTCCTTCTGGTGGTTGCAGTGGGATCTGAAATGGGGCCAGATGTCAATATAAGAAAACTGAATTCTCTGAAGTTCTATGAGTTGTGCAGGAGGAACTGGAGTTCTGCCACCTAGAAGAAAAAATGAATTCTGCGTTGATGATCAAGTATTTTTCCCATGCCCCAAGCAGGGAGCTGTTGGTCCCTAGGAAGATGACCTACCGAACTTCAGACTTGCTGGAAAAAGTGTAAGGGAACAACATGAAGAAAAAAAGCTGGGATCTGCAGTTCCACAAGAGTTACGGAGCCTTCAGTGCCATAGCTACTTCTGGTTTATCCCAGATTTGCCTGACCAGCTCAGTATGACCATCATGTGAGAGAAGCTGAATCTCTGGGTCTTTCAAGCTTGGCGTGAACTCAGAAGGGAAGGAGTGTAAGGCAGCTTTCATTCCCTCATGTATTCACTACAGATAGGTGGGCATGCCATTGGTCCTTGTAAGCTTCTGCCCTGTGTCCAGCAGAATGTGAGCCCATTTTGAATCCTTGATGGGAACAGAGAATGGTACCTGCAACTGGAGGAAGTCTTCCTGTGGGTTCAGTGAGTGAACCTAGCATAAGACCCCACCTCATGCAGCCCTGACCTAATTCTGGTGATACCAACTATTCAGGGAAATCGAAAAGCATGAGCTCAAATCAGGGTCAGAGTCCATTTGGGCAAATGTCATTTCTCCTCAAGAGATTCATACGGAACCTGTCTCTCCCTATCTCATAAAAGTTCTTACCTTGCCAGAAAGCTGAAGAGAGGCAGATGACATAGCCATTTAAAAAAAGGGGAAGAAAGCAAGTTCTACAAACCACAGATCAGTGAAGTTGACATTGGGCCTGGAAAATATTCAAAACAGATTACTTACACAAAAATATTTGTGCGCCTCAGAAGAGGAAGCACCAATGAAAAGACCAAGTCACGCTAGGTTAACCTTATTTCTGTTGTGAAATGTATAGACTGGTAAATCAAGGAAATATAGTAGAAGTAATATATCTGGACCTGGAAGGTGTGTTTATCGGGCTTCTTTTAGTTGTAAGTGACAGAACTTGATTCATACTGGTTTTTTGAAAAGAGGGGATATATTGGCTCCCATAACTGCAAAGTTCCAGGATTGGCCCAGCAGGATCTAGGGACTCAGATGATGTCATCAGAATTTAGTCTCTTTCCCCTACCTGACAGCTTCCCTCTGAGATGATTTCATGCTCAGATTAGGTTCTTTCTGTAGAATGGTCTCTAGCAGCAACAGGCTTATATTCTCTCAACTTAGCATCCTCGGTGGAAAAAAAGTATTTTCACTTTCAACATTTCTGGCAAAAGTCCCGGGATTTGGTCTGAGTGGACCAACATATCATGTGCTCATCCCCTTGAACCAATCCCTGAGGCCAAGTCATTGAGATAAATGGATTGGCCACATCTGGACAGGAGTGAGGATCAGCCCCACCCAGCTACTTGGGTAGAGAGCAAGGGAAGGGTAGGACCCCAAAGAAAATTGAGGTGCTCTTGTGAACAGAAGGGAGACAGATTCTGGGGAAGCAACAGATATCTAGGCAAAGCATTTGCTAAGATATCTCATGATATTGTCTGAAGGGCAGCAAGAAAAAGAAGGAGAAATAGTAAATTTACTGATGACTGAATTGATATTCAAAAATACTTAGAGAATTGAGTCTAAAAAACAATTATGCAAGATAAAGCTGGTGGTGTGATTTAGCATCAGTTCTGTTTTTGGTTGTCCGCTATGCTTATTTTCTCCTCCCTCTATAACATATTATCACAAACTCAGGGGCTTAACATGACATATATTTATTATCTTACAGTTTTGGAGGTCATGTCCTAAAACTGAAGCATCAGCAGGGCTGATTCTTTCTGGAGGCTCTGGGAAAGAAGCATATCCTTGCCTTTTTCAGCTTCTAGAGGCCTCCTGATTCTTTGGCTCAAGGCCCCTTCTTCCTCCATTTTCAAATAGTTTAATCTGGAATAGTTCCCAGCTTTTCTTTGTCTTTCAAGACACTAATAAGTATTAGGAGTACAGGCCAGTCATTTTGCAGAATGTCTGTTTAGATTTCTCTGATTGCTTCAACACATTTTGTGCAGGAGTACTATATAACTGATGTGTCTCCTGCTCAGTGCATTGCATCAGGAGGCACAACACATCAGTTTGTCTCATTATTGCTGATACTGTGTTTGACCAATGGTCGAGATGGTCACATCTCCATTGTAAAAGGTCCTTTGTAAGTAATTAGTAATCTGTGGGAAAGATACTTTAAGACTATCTTAATATCCTGTTTTCTAATGAACTTTCACCAAGTGGTTCAGCATCTATTATTGATAATAATATGGTGGTTGCCAAATGTTGAGTGTTCTAATTCAATTGCTCCACTGACATTTATTAGTTGACTTTTCCCTGCATTTATTCTTGCCCTTCTCCAACATGTTCTCCGCAAAGCAGCTGGAATGACCTTTAAAAACCACAAATGTGATCACATCCTCCAGTGGCTTCTGACTGCCCCTCATATTCTGCCAGAATCCCTCACCTGGGTGTTAGGGCCCTGCACGAGGCCCCTTCCAAGCTCTCCAGGCTGGGCTCAAGCCACTCCCCGCTTGCCCTCTACACACTGGCCCCTTACAGAACTTCAATCCATGCTGCTTTCCACTGAACGGACTCCCCACCTATACCGCTTTGCCTGGAACCCTCTCCCTCCACCCCCTGCACCTGTTGCTTATCAAACACCCACAGGTCCTTTACATATCACATCCTAAAAGAATCCCTCCATGTGACCCCCAGACTTTAACGGATTCCTGGGTATATTCTCTCACCACACAACGTCTTTTTCTTTTATAGGAACCCACAGTTTATAATTTTGCACTTATTTATTTGTTCGATTAGTCTCTGAGCTAATTAACAGGCAGGAACTTTGTCTGGTTTTGCTCACTCGTGTGTCTACAGCGCCTAGCATAGTGCCAAGCACAGAGTAAATCATTAAATACTTTTTGAATGAACCAATAGGAGTCTAAGACAAGGATGGGGGAGGGAGGAGGATTGAGTTGTTGGAGCCAGAGCACAATGGTCAGAAACTTGCTTCCAGGAGACTTGGTGGGTCAGGTCCTGGCAGCAGGAACAGAGGAACCATGTCACAGTCCAGCCCTCAGAGCTTGGTATAGAGCAGCATTGGTATAGGGCATGGCATCCAGCTCCTTAGAGGGGTAGTGTGGTACAGTATAAAGAGCAGGATCTTCACAGCCAGACAAGAGGTCTGCAGGCTAGCTGTGCTTCTCTGCTTCTTCTGGGCAATCATTTCACTCTGAGCCTCAGTTTCCTCAGCCGTACAAACAGATCATACAAATGTGAGGATGAAGTGAGTCTGTGAGGCAATATGACAGCGGCGAAAAGCAAGACATCTGGGTGTGAATCCTGGCTCTCCACTCCTAGTGACTTTGAGCACACTGCTTAACCTCACTGGGCCTATTTCTTCATCTATGAAAGGGGCCAACGATGGTGTGTTCATTCATTCAGTGGCATTATTATCGAATGCCTACTTTTTGACAGGCACTGGGGAGACAATAGGGGGCAAGACTAATAAAACTCCCTGACTTTCATGAGGATCGCACTGCAGTGAGGGATAGACAATGGGATAACAAAGTGAAAGATATGGGAAGTTATGGGAAGTTAGCTGAGACGTGACAAGGAGCAAAGCTGGGAGGGGGAAGTGAAATACTGCAAGAATGGATGGGAGAAATTTTAGAGGGGGTTCCAGGGAGAAAGATGCCTTCCAAGTCAAGTGCCAAAGGCATTAGAGAACAAGCTTGGAATACCCAGGAGACACAGAGCACCAAACCCAGAACCTGACACTTAGTAAATGCTCCATACATGCTCACTGGCCATACATCCTCCCACCAGCAGGCTCTACCCACAGCTGGCAGTGCGGTAGCCCAGTGAAAAGGAATTCAGGAACCCATCATACCACTCTGGGTTCTTTAGACTTCTTGGGTCTTGTCCAACACCATGAGTAGTGGAGTTTCAGCCTTCTGGCTTCCCTAGTATGGCCGTTGCCTTAAAAACCACAAACTCAAGAGAAAAAACTAAGAACCTAAAACACCCTTCTGGAACAAACCTGATTTTCTGCTGTACAACCTTTGTGACCCTCTCTCTTTCCCACTGTTTACTTGAAGTAGAGCATACAAATTGTAAGTGTACATGGCTGGATGAATTTTTACCAAGTGAGCATCCATAGAACCAGCACCCAGATCAAGAAATATTACTAGCATCCTAACATCCTCCCTCAATGGTAACCACTACCCTGCCCTGTCTTCCTATACCAAAGATCATGTTCCCCTGACTTTGAACTTATTTTTATGTGAGCATACAGCATGCTTTTGTGTCTTTGCTTCTTTTACTCAACACCATATTTGAGATTGATCTGTACTGTTGTATTGTATACTTTCATTCTGTATAGTATTTCATTGTATGACTATACCACAATTTATTTACTCATTCTGTGGTTCATGGACTTTTAGGTTGTTTCCAGTTTGGGGCTGTTATGGATAGTGCTGTGTGAACATTCTAGCACACATCTTTTGGTGAACCTAAGTACGGTATGCTCAGCTTCAGCAGATACTCCCAGCAGTTGCCCAAGATGGTTTAACGACGACAAGTCCACCAGCAGTGTATGGAACTTCTAGGTGCTCCAATGCTTGCCAACACTTGGGGTTTTGCATGTGAGCCATGCTGGTGGGTGTGTAATTAGTATTTCGTTGTGGTTTAAGTTTGCATTTCCCTAATGACTAATGAAAATGAGCAGTTTCTCATGTTTTGGATAGTCTCTTTTGTGAAGTACTTGTTCAAGTGATCTGCCAATTGTTCTATTGGATTCTCATTTACTTTTGATTACCTTTTTGTATATTTAAAAGTGAAGATGCGGTTAAATATATAACAAATTAGTTTCTTGTGTATTTTTCCAGGGATATTCTATGTACATAAAAACATTCTCTCGTCTTCTTTTTCATACAAATACACTGTTTTACACAAAAGACTCAATATATCTGGAAGACCATCCATATTAACGAATAAAAATCTGCCTCATTCTTTTTATAATCATACAGCACAGTATTCCATTTATGTATACAACATACTTTATTTAATATATTGATGGGCATACAGGTGATACCAGGTTTTTGCTTCTGCAAACATGCTATTGTAAATACTCAAGTACGAACATCCTTGTGCACATAGGTGATTCCATCTGTAGGATAAATTCCTAAGAGGGGAATTGCTGGGTCAAAGGGTAAGTACACTTAAATTTTTGTGATTTGTATTGATATCTTGCTCTGCAAAGAGCTGAACAAATTCACAGCTGTATCAATTTGGTCTGCCTTGCCAACACAGAATATTACCAACCTTTTATCTTTACCAATCTACTAGATGAAAAATGGGATCGCCTCATACTATAAATTTGTATTCATTCCTTTTACTTTGCATGAAGCTGAGCATCTTTTCACATATTTGAATAGAGCCTCCACTTTAAAAAGTCCTGTTTCCTGGGAGTACTGGTTAGATGAAAACTAGCTCCACAGGGGTAAAAAGAACTAACCCTGGACATGAGATGTTAGCACTCCTGCAAAGGCCACAAATGTTGGGAGGTTTTCTGCTCCCAAGGCCTCAGTGAAATCAGGGAGAGAAGAAAAACTCTGTGTTTAACCACAGTCCTAAAACAGGAAGAAACCTTAGAAATCTAGTCTATATCTCATGTTTTAGAGATTAAAAAAAAAAAAAAGGCTGAAGCTTGGAGTAGGGAAATGACTTGCAGATCACATATCAATGCTGTTAAGAGATGAAAATCCTTGATAAGAGTTGAATTGTTTTTGTCAACTGCCGCCATCCCTGTTAAATATTTTCATGATTTTATTACGCTATTTCCTTTTGCAAGGGTGCAATTTTAAAGTTACAATAAACAATCTATACTAGTAATTAATAACAGGCAACATAAACAAGTGTGGGAGCTCAGGAGAATCATGGAGTGAAGATCCCTCCCTCTGCATTTTTTGTGAAAGGATCTGAAATGGGTAGAAAAACGTATTGGGTGTCTTCAATGAACAACTAGGTGTTGTCTGGCATACTTTTCTGTTATCTGGTCCCATGAGGTTTTTCCTTTTCTTTAAGATATTTATAACTCTACAGGCTGTAGAGAATTGATAGCAATGCAAGTGATCTTACCCACAGATATCAGACATACAAATGAATCTTTTTTTTTTTTACAAATAAATCTTGTAAAAGTTCAATTGACTTCTCTCCCTCGCTGTAGAAAAAGCTAGTTGTGCATCTATTAAGCAAATTCATCTCAGCATTCCTAACTGCCTATATCTGTGTCTGCCTTTTAGATTCATCTCTCAAATATTTGTCATCTTACATGCTTCCTCATTAATTAGTGAGTTAAATGGAATCTTTTACACGTATTTATATGTGTGCGAAAGTCAAGATTTAACCTTTTTTAAAAAAAAATTAGTTTAACATTGCTCGTAGTTTGTCTCAAGTATAGCAGGCACTTGCAGTCTTGGTGTTATAAAAGATAACCATCCTTTCTTTCAGCCTAAGTGAAAAGAACCGACCACTCATTGGAAGCCTACCTCACTTTTCTCCTTTGTAGAAACAAAGAAACCAGGTGATAGGAGGCTGTTAAGGATCGACTAAATGCGTACAATGAATGCAGAGGTACGAGATACCGTGGACGAAGAAAAGGGCCACTTACTAAACCTGAAAAGCTCAGGGGAGGCCAGCATGGTAGGCCCTACAAACTCAGAGGCTGAAATAACAAGGGATGGTCTGAACATAAAAAAATCCTAACTAAAAGCAGGTCAGGGCGGGAAGTCATGTCCCAGGCCTGTAGCTTCCTTGACGAAGGTCAATCTTTATCTTAAATAAGACTGTATATTGTATTTTTGCATCTAAGATCACGAAATTTTTAAATGGCAGCGTAATCTTCTTTTCCAGACCCCCTCAGGGGACAACCTCCCACCAGAGCACAAGACTACTGAACCTTCTTTGTTATCTTGTTCCCCACAGACCATCTCTTTGTGCTGTAAATGTTATTAGTTATCCTGCAGTCACTAATGTAAAAGAAATATGTCTCTTCATTTTACTTTTTATCCAATCCCAGAGATTTCCCCGCTCTGCTTTCTCCCACTCTCTTGATCTAGTACCGATGGATTTCACGTAACTCTCCTTCAGTCTCCTACTTCGATTCTAGTGCATAAAATAAGCTGCAAAACTGCCATTCTCTGGAGTATTTTCTCAATCCATTGAGACTTTGCTTTCTGGTCATTGCCATCAGTTTGGCTCAAATAAACTCAAAAATTCTGTACAGGTTTCAACAATATACTGCTAAAATTTTAAACCATTAAAGCTGAAATTCTGAAGATTAATATAATGCACCCCTTACTTCCAAAAG
>NW_011888947.1:2603765-2611953 GCF_000151845.1 Pteropus vampyrus
TTACAAATAAATCTTGTAAAAGTTCAATTGACTTCTCTCCCTCGCTGTAGAAAAAGCTAGTTGTGCATCTATTAAGCAAATTCATCTCAGCATTCCTAACTGCCTATATCTGTGTCTGCCTTTTAGATTCATCTCTCAAATATTTGTCATCTTACATGCTTCCTCATTAATTAGTGAGTTAAATGGAATCTTTTACACGTATTTATATGTGTGCGAAAGTCAAGATTTAACCTTTTTTAAAAAAAAATTAGTTTAACATTGCTCGTAGTTTGTCTCAAGTATAGCAGGCACTTGCAGTCTTGGTGTTATAAAAGATAACCATCCTTTCTTTCAGCCTAAGTGAAAAGAACCGACCACTCATTGGAAGCCTACCTCACTTTTCTCCTTTGTAGAAACAAAGAAACCAGGTGATAGGAGGCTGTTAAGGATCGACTAAATGCGTACAATGAATGCAGAGGTACGAGATACCGTGGACGAAGAAAAGGGCCACTTACTAAACCTGAAAAGCTCAGGGGAGGCCAGCATGGTAGGCCCTACAAACTCAGAGGCTGAAATAACAAGGGATGGTCTGAACATAAAAAAATCCTAACTAAAAGCAGGTCAGGGCGGGAAGTCATGTCCCAGGCCTGTAGCTTCCTTGACGAAGGTCAATCTTTATCTTAAATAAGACTGTATATTGTATTTTTGCATCTAAGATCACGAAATTTTTAAATGGCAGCGTAATCTTCTTTTCCAGACCCCCTCAGGGGACAACCTCCCACCAGAGCACAAGACTACTGAACCTTCTTTGTTATCTTGTTCCCCACAGACCATCTCTTTGTGCTGTAAATGTTATTAGTTATCCTGCAGTCACTAATGTAAAAGAAATATGTCTCTTCATTTTACTTTTTATCCAATCCCAGAGATTTCCCCGCTTTGCTTTCTCCCACTCTCTTGATCTAGTACCGATGGATTTCACGTAACTCTCCTTCAGTCTCCTACTTCGATTCTAGTGCATAAAATAAGCTGCAAAACTGCCATTCTCTGGAGTATTTTCTCAATCCATTGAGACTTTGCTTTCTGGTCATTGCCCTCAGTTTGGCTCAAATAAACTCAAAAATTCTGTACAGGTTTCAACAATATACTGCTAAAATTTTAAACCATTAAAGCTGAAATTCTGAAGATTAATATAATGCACCCCTTACTTCCAAAAGCTTAGCTGGAATGTTTCTGGAAACAAGAATGGTAAATAGTGACAAAGTGGCTTGTAGACGGTGAGATTCCGACAGATTTCTTAGCTGTAATTACGGCTTTCATCAATCTTAAAATTTAGGGACTGCTCACCAATTTGGCAACAAAACACTGATCACCTACTTCCCAGCCCTGAGGAAATTGTCCCGAGTATTATAGGAAACCCAAATAAACAAACAAAAAAACGCGTCTACCTTCCAAAAAAAATACAGAACTTCTCGTCTGAAAGGAATCGTTGGGATCCTCTGATATCCAGGTCCCTGATAGAGGGAGATCAGAAGCTCAGCAGATCCCAAGAATCAGTACTCCAATCTCCAGTCCGGGACGCTTCCCCCTTTCCCCACGTGCTTCTGCCTCCGTCGTTTTCACTCCTGTCGTTTCCATTTCCCCATTTTCTGAGTTCTCATTCCCGTACACGGTACGAGCAACAGCTAAAGCGGACAGTTCCTTGAGAGGTCGCCGCGGCCTCAGTCACCTAGGTAAGAATCCTCCATCGGGTGGGACAGCCTAACGGCGCGGCTTGAACCTCGCGGCAGCCCTTACCCCCATTCTTCCCATCCGGATCTCAGTTTGGAGGGATCCCTTTACTTTAGCGAGGGGAGCTTGTGATTAGAACCTGCCTTTCTCGAGGAATAGTCAGTCCTTAAGAGCCTGTGTTCCAGAGGAAGCCTAGCCAACAAGACCCTACGAACCGCCTCACGCGCTCCTCTCCGTCGCCAGCGGGGGCGGCCGGAACTGCGCAAGCGCGGCGCAGCTGACCTCGTGGGGTTCACTTCCGGGGGTCGCACAGCTCAGTTCCCCAGGCAGGGCTCTGGGCTCCCGTGTGTGCTCGGCATCCACCTCCCTCCGATCGGCCCGGCGGGACCGACCCGGCCCGGCCATGAGCGCAGCCGCATGATGCGTCCCTGCCTCGGCCGCTGCAGTCGCCGCCGCCGCCGCCGCAGGTCAGGAGGAGCCGCAGCGCCGGGCGACCCCGCCCGGGCCTCGGGTGAGTGGGGCTGGTTGGGCCGGACTGGCTTCTCACTCCCAGGTCTCCCGGCCTCTCCCTGCCCCCTGCTCTCTCTCCTCTTCCCTGCCGCGTATCTGCGACCTTCCCGCATTCCTTGGGCGGCACTTCTGTGCCTGCACTTGACTTTCCCAGGTGTCTCCTTGTCACTCCTTAGTTGATCTTTAGGGATAGGGCCCGAATTGTAGCCCTAGCTTTTTTCCTGACCTTGGGCGTGACAGCTCTCCTAGCCACGGTTTTCTCCTCTAATAATGGGGTAGTGGTTAGGGCCAGAAGAGAGGGTGGCTGTAAACCCTTCTGTAAGCTGTAAAGAGTTGTTTACAGGCATATATTACAATGGGCTTTCTCCCACATTGTTCTTGGCTTCCTGAATGCTCTTATTCGTCCCTTTTAAGTTTTTTACTTTTCTCTTTTATTCTTTGCGCATCTGTCTCATTATCGACCCATAACCCTGTCAGTGATCTTTGGGGGATTTCCTGACAGGCATCTGGTACAATCAGGTCAGCCTTCAGGGCAGTCTATGCCAGTATCTTTTCTTAGTGCAGCCAAGGCTCATCTCTCCTGAGGAGTCATTGCTGCTGGAACTGAGTCTCTTTTTGCTGTTGGATGGACACCTTTCACTTAAGGGCAACCAGTTTATTATGATAGTTAAACTGGAGTGTAAGAACTGTTGATGCAGCTGCCTTGTAACTTCTTTTGCTGTCCAGGTTGTATACGGTGTTCTCCAAGGTGATGCTACAGTGTTACATTTGTAGTGTGCTTAGTGTATATACTTAATGCACATATATTTATCTATTTTACTCTTACTGTCTCAGATGGTCTAGAAATCTAGCTCAATATATTTTTCTTCCTAAACTCTTCGCCCCACAGATGATGAATTTAAATTTTTTTGATATTGTCTTAGAATTTGCTTGTCAAGAAGTTACAGCTTGGTTAAAGTGAATGGCTCTTGGGTTATTTTAAACACAAGTGATAAACTTCATTTCTTGAACACTGGAAAATAGAAAGGTTAGATTTGAAGTTATTTGGATAATGTACTTTTTGGAGTCCGACTAGTAGGTTCACACTGACTTCAGTTGAGAGATGGAGAACAAGACCATCTGAAAAGGTAACTTCCTAAGGAATTCATAATACAATAGTTGGAACTCTTTGTGCAAACGTCTCCTATCAAGGCAAAGTGGGTAAATGTGTACAAAAGTGTTCTATTACCAATGACTCAGAGCCTGCCTCAGGTTGCAATGAGTGAACTGGAACTTTATAGCCAACCTAATCAATGCACTATGAAAACAGAAATCCTCTTCTAGAGAGGACAAATACAGTCATGAACCGCTTAACAGTGGGGATATGTTCTGAACAATGTGTTGTTAGACGATTTGACTGTGTGAACATCATATAGTGTGCTTACGCAACCTAGATGGTACAGCCTACTCCACACCTAGGCTATGTGGTATAGCCTATTGCTTCTAAACTACAAGCCCGTAGACCATGTTTACTGTACAAAGCAACACAAGATTAAAACAAACACGAGAGAAAATAATGTAATCAAGAGACACGGTAAACGAGATTATGTGAGGCTGCTGCCAGTGTAACACAGCTTACTGTTTTACAGCAAACTTTTTTAATAAGTAGAAAGAATACGCTCAAATGATAAGAAGTATAGTAAATACGTAAAGCAGTAAGATAGTTGTTTATCATTATCAAGTATCGTATGTGTTATAATTTATACGCCTGACAGTGGAGCAGGATTGTTTATGGCAGCATCACCAGAAACAGTGAGTAATGCGTTGCGCTAAGACAATCATAGGATTGATGGCAATCCTATTGCCATCATAGGCAATAGGACTTTTTCAGCTCCATTTTAATGTTACAGGACCATTTATATATGTGGTCCATTTTTGACCGAAATGTCATTATGTAGCATGTGACTATATTGGGATATATAGAATGGCCCTCTCAGTGAGAGTACTGAAAGGAACTTAATATAAGAACAGTCTTGATTGAGTAAAAAGTGTGGACATACTTTTACATTCTTACTGAAACTGTTACTGTAAGCTTGGACTCTGGTGATATAAGTAATACAATCTTTTTCGATTTGAGGAAATAGGACTAGAAATAAGTTCACATATGAAGTTAACGTTTGGGACAAATTAAGAAGTACTTTTCCTGATGATTCCAGAACTTCCCTGTCCCAGTTCATGCTGAACAGCTCTACGAGATCATTTTTTTGAAGCAGCTTTTTGTGGGTAAACATAGTACATGCTTGCTTTATAAAAAATTCAAACACTGGAGCAGAGCATAAAGTCTAAACAGTCATTCTCACTCCCTCTTGTCCCCAAAGCCAGTGTCCAGGGTCAGTGTTAACTTACTGTGTGACCCTTCAGCTGTAGCGCCTCAGAAGAGTTTAGGCCAACTGTGAGAGTTAGTTAGCTGCAAAGTTTAGAGGGGAACGGTCCACACAAGACCACCTTCCCTTCTGAAATCAGCTGCAATGTTGGGGTTTCCCCAAACTACCTAATGTTTTGTTAGTAGCTAGAAGGACTCATAGCTCTCACTGAAAGCTGTTATACTCACAGTTATGGTTTATTACAGGGAATGGACACAGACCAAAATCAACCAAGGGAAGAGGCTCTTAGGACAGAGTCCGGGGAAGTATCAGAGGTGGGGCTTCTGTTGTCCTCTTTCCATGGAGTCAGAACATGTTACTTTCCCAGCATTGCTCTGAGGTAACATGCACGGGGTATTGCCAACCAGGTTAGCTCACCTGAGCCTTGGTGTTCAGAGTCTTTATTGAGGTTTCATTACATAGGCTTGATTGATTGATTGATCACGTGGTTGATCTCAGTTTCCAGGTCAGCTCATACGGTATGACCCAAAGCCCCATCCTGAATCGTGTCGTCAGTCTTTCTGGTATGACCAGCCTCCACCCTAAGCCATTATCAGCTGTGGACAAAGGCCAGACCTTCTGTGCAAAGTTAAATTCTTTACTACATAGCATTCTTCCTTTTCTCATGGTTCCTTCTTTCAAAATATACTTTTCTTTTGCTTTATCATTGACAAATAACTCTCCCTTCTGGACCATGGAGGAGACAATGGCCACTGGGAAAGTTCTTTCAACGTTGATTCCTTCTTAGGTAAACTATCTCTGAATATCCATCAGTCTTTTTCTTTCACTTGCCTCTGACGAAGAGATAATCCCTCTTTCCCAATGTTAACTCCTATCTGTCCTTTAGTGCGCCTGTTCATGGACAGGCATTTTGTCGTTGACTCTCATTTGCCCCTTTGATTTTCTTCTCTTTTTCTGACTTCTTTGCCTCTTTCTACAAACATGTTCTTGTCTGGCTGATTTTAGCTTTGCTTATACTTCATTCCATTCTTGAAAAACCTTCAGTTGAATCCTCTTGTCTTATAAAACCCAGACTCCTTATGGAGCCAAGATAATGCCTTATATTGGTACAGCACAGTATAGTTTTGAAAACACTTACATTATCTTACAGTGCCTGGTATGTGGTGGGAGCTCGGTAAATGTTAGATTAATGAATAATTGGCTAGGCAGAGAGTGAGAGTCTTTTAATTGGAGAGACCAGCAAGAACAAAAGCACCGGGGTGTGAAAGGGCACGGCAAGGGGAGCCAGAACGGGCGCTGAGCCCTGAAAGGTAGAGAGAGCCGAGTCAGTGGAGCATTGAATGCCATGGCCTCGAGGTTTTGGACTGGATTGCTTTAGTGACCTATGCTGTGATTTCGATGGTAAGTCCTGCAGCCACATAGAGGGTGGTTGGGACCTGGCAACCCTTTGAGGTTAGGATACTTCAGAGGTTCAGGCCAGAGGTGAGGGTGCCTGAACTTGGGTTGTGGGAAAGGTGAGAAGGAAAGGACCAGCTGGCAGGGGAAAGTCATCAGCATGGAGGAATGAGGGAGGAGGAGGAGTTGTGTGTCTAGAGAGTAAAAGGTGCCTAATAAACACTGGTTGTGTGAGGAGTGTTGTCAGTAAAAGGAAGGAGAGGCCAGCTCCGTTAAGTTGGTGGTTTGGTTCGTTCTGGGAAATGGTGTCCTTTATTTGCTGCACCCACTAAGCAGGGGGCAGTCAGAAGAGAAACTTCTAGTTTCTCTTGAAATAGGCTGTTACAGTATCATTTCTGTAAAATGTTTTGAATTCTTAGAGTTTCATGTTTCCCAAATTCAATTTTTTCATTACAGAAATGCATTTTCTAAAACCAAGTGCTCTGGGAGGCAGTGTATTTTAATAGAAGAACATAGGCTTTGGAGTCAGAACGGTCCTCCACTCTTTACTGGCTGTGAACTTGGGCAAGTTACTTCAGTTCTAAGGCTCAATGTCCTCATCCCTAAAATGAGCTAATAAAAGCACCTAGCTTTTAGGGTGGTGGCAGGGGTACATGTGGTAATGTACATAATAAAGCTTCTGACACACAGCAGATGTTCAGTAGTAATGTACTGGCAGTCCCTTTAGCCTAATTTCTTACGTTGTCATTAACTTGAAACGGAGAGCTAAATCTACTGTTAGCATGTCAAATGTTCATGGTATTTCGGATTTGGGTGAGTCTGATGTTATAAAAATTCACTTATTATTAAACAAGGAAGCTCTGTTTAGGAAAATATGGAAAGGTTGGGATTCATCAACCTTATTCAGGTTCAGCTGTTCTCTGGGATAGGACATGTAAAGAAGTTTAGAACTCTGGGGCTATGTATTTCTGGATTTAGAATTCTTGAGGATTTACTTACCACGTTGGGATTTTTAAAAATCAGGCTGTAGTTTCGTGATAAAAGTGAAACCTTTGGTATGTGTGTGAGCATGCCTTTGAGACCGCCTCATCCAGCCTTCATGCTCCAGGTGACACATCTGAAATTGAGACTTCCCCAGGAAAACCCCTTCTAGTGTGGGTTTTTCTCTTCCTTCCCTTCTCCCTCTCTCCCCTTAACCTTTCCACATTTATCTCCTACTGCTTGTCTCCAAGGCCTCCCCACCTTGTGACCCTACTCCCCATGCCAGATCTGCCACTTGGATCCTTTTTCATATTCCTTTCATATTCCCATGGGCTTCATTTCTGCTTTTTCTTGTCTTCCTCAAGCATGCTCCATGATGGTCTCATTCATTCACTAAATAAATATCTGTGGAGTGTGCCAGGGTGTGCTGGGGATACTACAAGGAACATTCCGTTGAGGTGGTGACAAAGGAAGAAGACATCCAGCAAGGGGGAAAATGGTAAGAGGTGAGGTCACCAGGCTCCAGGATGGGTAGGATTTTATAAGCCACAGGGAGGTCTTTGGTTTGCAGAGGCAGTCATGGGATGGTTTTAAGCGAGGGACTGACTCCATCTGATTTCCACCTGTAAAAACTTACTCTGGGTGCTGAATGGGGATGGATGGTAGAGTAGAGGCAATGAGTGTAGAAACAGCATTGATTAGGAGGCGATCCAAGTCCTGCTCAGGTGAGGGCTCGTGTGCCTTTATCTGGCTGGGTGGGAAGGTAGAAGAGAGGGTCAGATTTGGGTCGGTTTGGAGGTAGAGCCTACAGGACTTGATGATGGTTAGATATGGAGGTGGGGGAAAGAGTCAAATGAAGGATGAGTCCTGTGTTTTGACCTTGGCAGCTAGATGGTGGTGCTGTTTACTGAGATGGGAAAAATGGGGTCATAACAATTTGGCGTGTGTGTGTGTGTGTGTGTGTGTGTGTGTGTGTGTGTGTGTGTGTGTTGGGGTGGATGTCTCTGTGGAGTTGTCGAGGAGCCAGTTGGATATATTCAATGATGCATTGTTGGTTTGAGACTTTCCCAGATAAACGTATTTTTAACTATGTTTAATTACGAACTGAGATCCTATGAGACAATTTAGAGCAGCAGTCCCCAACCTCTTTGGCACCAGGGATGGCTGCTGCTATGAGAATCTAATGCCAGATGATGTGAGGTGCAGCTGAGGGTGATGCTGGCACTGGGAAG
>NW_011888947.1:2612003-2614500 GCF_000151845.1 Pteropus vampyrus
ACTCTTTACTGGCTGTGAACTTGGGCAAGTTACTTCAGTTCTAAGGCTCAATGTCCTCATCCCTAAAATGAGCTAATAAAAGCACCTAGCTTTTAGGGTGGTGGCAGGGGTACATGTGGTAATGTACATAATAAAGCTTCTGACACACAGCAGATGTTCAGTAGTAATGTACTGGCAGTCCCTTTAGCCTAATTTCTTACGTTGTCATTAACTTGAAACGGAGAGCTAAATCTACTGTTAGCATGTCAAATGTTCATGGTATTTCGGATTTGGGTGAGTCTGATGTTATAAAAAGTCACTTATTATTAAACAAGGAAGCTCTGTTTAGGAAAATATGGAAAGGTTGGGATTCATCAACCTTATTCAGGTTCAGCTATTCTCTGGGATAGGACATGTAAAGAAGTTTAGAACTCTGGGGCTATGTATTTCTGGATTTAGAATTCTTGAGGATTTACTTACCACGTTGGGATTTTTAAAAATCAGGCTGTAGTTTCGTGATAAAAGTGAAACCTTTGGTATGTGTGTGAGCATGCCTTTGAGACCGCCTCATCCAGCCTTCATGCTCCAGGTGACACATCTGAAATTGAGACTTCCCCAGGAAAACCCCTTCTAGTGTGGGTTTTTCTCTTCCTTCCCTTCTCCCTCTCTCCCCTTAACCTTTCCACATTTATCTCCTACTGCTTGTCTCCAAGGCCTCCCCACCTTGTGACCCTACTCCCCATGCCAGATCTGCCACTTGGATCCTTTTTCATATTCCTTTCATATTCCCATGGGCTTCATTTCTGCTTTTTCTTGTCTTCCTCAAGCATGCTCCATGATGGTCTCATTCATTCACTAAATAAATATCTGTGGAGTGTGCCAGGGTGTGCTGGGGATACTACAAGGAACATTCCGTTGAGGTGGTGACAAAGGAAGAAGACATCCAGCAAGGGGGAAAATGGTAAGAGGTGAGGTCACCAGGCTCCAGGATGGGTAGGATTTTATAAGCCACAGGGAGGTCTTTGGTTTGCAGAGGCAGTCATGGGATGGTTTTAAGCGAGGGACTGACTCCATCTGATTTCCACCTGTAAAAACTTACTCTGGGTGCTGAATGGGGATGGATGGTAGAGTAGAGGCAATGAGTGTAGAAACAGCATTGATTAGGAGGCGATCCAAGTCCTGCTCAGGTGAGGGCTCGTGTGCCTTTATCTGGCTGGGTGGGAAGGTAGAAGAGAGGGTCAGATTTGGGTCGGTTTGGAGGTAGAGCCTACAGGACTTGATGATGGTTAGATATGGAGGTGGGGGAAAGAGTCAAATGAAGGATGAGTCCTGTGTTTTGACCTTGGCAGCTAGATGGTGGTGCTGTTTACTGAGATGGGAAAAATGGGGTCATAACAATTTGGCGTGTGTGTGTGTGTGTGTGTGTGTGTGTGTGTGTGTGTGTGTGTGTGTTGGGGTGGATGTCTCTGTGGAGTTGTCGAGGAGCCAGTTGGATATATTCAATGATGCATTGTTAGTTTGAGACTTTCCCAGATAAACGTATTTTTAACTATGTTTAATTACGAACTGAGATCCTATGAGACAATTTAGAGCAGCAGTCCCCAACCTCTTTGGCACCAGGGATGGCTGCTGCTATGAGAATCTAATGCCAGATGATGTGAGGTGCAGCTGAGGGTGATGCTGGCACTGGGAAGTGGCTGCATACAGATGAAGCTTTGCTTGCCTACTGCTCACCTCCTATGTGGCCCGGTTCCTAACAGGCCATGGACCGGTGCCAGTCCATGGCCCAAGGGTTGGGGGCCCCTGACTTAGAGAGCTTATAGATAAAGGGGAAAACCCAGGACTGAGCCAGAGCACTCCCAACATTTAGGTGTCTACGGAGGAGAAGGACCTAGTAAGGGACCGAAGTGTGGCTGATGAGAAAAGAGAAAAACTCAGTGTTGTCTCTAGCCCCGCCCTCAACTTCCGTCTCCTAGGCCCGTGGCTTCTCGGTATGTTTCCCAGTTTGCCATCTTTTTGATCTGCAGTGTCCGAGTGCTGTTTTGGAGTGATTAAGTATTTTGGCATAAAAGATCTTTCTAGAAAGGTTAAGTAACTTTACTGTTCACAGTAAGGATAATGTGCCAGCATATTTTTGAAACTTGGCTTTAGTTAGCTTAATATTCTGTTGTTGTTTTTTTTTAAAGGTTAATATTCTCTGTTCTTTAGAGTCAGTAATTTGAGGGAAAAAAAGTTTCATATGGCATTCATTATTCGTAGGGTTTGAAAGCACAAACTACATCTTTCATGGTTGTAAACTGATGGAAGAAACATTTAGAACATGATTGCAGTAAATACACTGTGGTAGGTTACCTGAATGCTCCTTTCTTTTACCAGGTTCAGTGAGGATTCTGGCTCGCTTGGTAGTGTAACCTACCCTAACTCAGGCCCATCCTGGTTCACTTATCATTCGAGTTGTCAGCATACCTGGGGCATAAGTGCTTGAAATTCTCCCTTCACTCCCCTTCTGTGTAGTAAC
>NW_011888947.1:2615800-2623105 GCF_000151845.1 Pteropus vampyrus
CAGGCCCATCCTGGTTCACTTATCATTCGAGTTGTCAGCATACCTGGGGCATAAGTGCTTGAAATTCTCCCTTCACTCCCCTTCTGTGTAGTAACTTGTTTGCATGGCTGCATATGAGATCTTATCCTTATCCTGAATGGTGCCACCTCTGAATTCTTTTTTTTTTTTTTAATCACCCAGGATCTCATTAAAATGCAGGCTTTGATTCCACAGGCCTGAATGGGGCCTGAGACTCTACATTTCTAACCAGCTCTCAAGAGAAGGCCTCACCATCCTCTCTCCAAGCTCTTGGCTCTTCACTGAAACCGAATCCGCTTGGCCTCTCCTGGCACCCCGTTTGGTGTGTTCACTGTTCTCGCCTTCTTTCCTGGCTTCCCTTCCTGGCTCCTTTCACCTCTTTCTCTCCTTTCATGCCTGTGTTCCCCATGGTTCAGCCTCAGGCTTTTGTGGCCTTTTGGGTGATCACATCCGTTTCCCACTTCACTGGTTTCTTCTCTGCTGGAGTCTCATTCTGTATCTCTAGGTCGAGGGCTAGAGGTCAGATACTAGTTGTTAATCAGCTCTGCCAGTTCATCCTTCGGGCACCTCAGATTCATTGAGCCCAAGTCTCAGCGCTCTGTCCCTGAGTCTGCCGCTTCCCTTTTCCAAGGGCATGTCAGCCATGGCAGTCATGCCTCCGAGTCCCTTTTATTTTCCAGTACTGCGCCCCGTCCATTCCGTCCTGTTGGTCCCTCCTACGCTTTTTCTTGTCGTGACTGTCTCTCACACAGCCCCCTTCAGGCCCCTGCTCCCCTCTTGGCCTTGGCCTCCATCATTTCTGCTCTGGGTCACAGCAGCAGCCTCCTGGTTGCCTGTCTACCTTCTTCCATCCTGGTCTCACTTTGTTGCCAGTGTCTTTTTAAAACATCTGTCTGTTTACCTAAATTCTGGTGCTTCCCATTCCACCAGAATGAAGTGCAGAATCCAGACTCCTCAGTGTGGCATTTAGAGTGCTCTGCTTTGGACCCCAGTCTGTCCTTGGTCACATTTCCCTTCCCTCTCCCCCTCCCTCCTTTGCCCTGAGCGTGAGGCCCTTGGGCACACTGGACTCCCTTTCCTTTCTCTGCACCTTCTCACACTGTTTCCTCCTGTCCTTACCTTGCTTGTCCATCAGGGCCCACCATGCTGTCTTCTTTACTGACACTTTCTGGTTTCTGCAGACAGAATTAGCTGTTGTCATCGCTCCCCGTCATCACACTTTGCTCCTAATTTGGGGATGACACTTAGCACATTATTTACAAGGCTGATTCCCAACTCTGCCTGTTTGTGAGCTCCTGTGGGAAGAAGGTCATATCTGTGGTTGCACATCCTTGGGCCTTGCAGAGTATGGTGCTTGGAGCGCCCTTGCCCCCATGTTTAAATTAAATGGATCTCTCACACAGCTAGTGTTTGCTTCATATGCTGCTTCTGTGCGTGAAGCAGAGATTTGCTTATTTCTGTTTTATAGGTCATCAGTGGGTGTGTGAATAGTAAAACAACGATGAGTTTAACCAGCACTTTAATAGAAACATGAATACCAGACTCTAGGGTAGACTTTCTTTTCATTGTCAGAGTGAAATAATTGTATCTTGATTTTTTTGTAGTAACTGTTCACCAAAGAAAGAATACAGATGTCTTTTTGCTTACTTACTTGTTTTCAGTTTGTGAGAAATAAATTTTCTGTTTATAGCCGAGGAAAAGGTAAAGGGAAGAGATTAAGACACTTACCTGAAGATACAGTTAAAAGTAAATTCAAGGCAGGGTCTTGACTCCTGAATGCAGTTCCTCTAGGAAAGAAGCTGTTTGGGTAGCTTTATGCTTTCACACCTGCCACACGGACCTGTGCTGGTTATTTTTGCTCTTATTCATTTTTTTTTGTTGTTGTTGAGGCAGAGTCGATATACAATGAAGTGCACAATTTTAAGTGTGTAGTTCATTGCTTTGGGTTTTTTTTAAATAGCACATTGAACTTTGCTCTGACAAACGCATATACGCCACTTTCCCATCTGGATATAGGGCATTTCCATCAACTCAGAAAGTACCTTGGGCTCTTGTCACTCATTCCCCTTTGTATTCAAACTCCTGTTCTGTTTCTTTGAAAACAGTTTTGTCTGGTTTAGGGTGCCATATAGATGCATTCAGACTGTACATCTTCTGCGTCTGGTTTCTGTTGCTTAGCATATCTTTGTGATTTATCTATGTTATTGCATGTATCAGTAATTTTTTTTTTTTTTGCCTTTTTTTGCTGAGAAGTATGCCATTGTATGAATATACCATAGTTTGTTTAATTCATCTCCTGGTGATGGATATTTGGGTTTCTGGTTTGGGGACTATTATGAATAAAGCTTCTGTGTTCAGTTTTATACTTGTGTTCTTATTCATTTTTCTTGTGTAAATACCTAGAAGTAGAATTGCGGAGTCATAGGGTAGGTGTTTGTTTAACTTTGAGAGAAAGTGCCAGGCTGCCTTCTGAACTGGTTGCTGTATTGAGTACTTTTTAAAATTTATAAACGCAATTGGGTTTTGGTCTCCTTATAGAGATTCCACTGCAGACCTAGTGCCTGCAACTGGCAGTCCTGTACTTTGCAAGGCCAGTTTTATTTTAAAACATTGCTAACATAACCTCATTTGAAAATAGTCAGAATATTCAAAATGAACGTGCATAAAATGTTGAGATATTAAGGCATAATTAGGCATTAGTTCAGAATCTCATTTGGCATTTAAAGGGGTTGGCTATTGCATAGATATTTGAATAAAGTTACCATATATAAATATCATATTTAAAAAGTCACCACTATTAGTTTAAGCAGCTTGACATTCAAGACCACGTTTGTTATTAACAAGTTCAGAAGGGACTCAGAGCTGGAAATACGTTAGGGTGGTACCGGGGATGGAGCGGGAGGCTGTCCAGGTAAGAGCAGAGGGAGAGCCGAGTCCTGAGGAGACCTGCAGTGGTGGGGTGCGCAGGGGAGGCCGACAGCAGAGCCTAGCTTAGGCGGAGGTGTAGTGAGCCTGAGACAGGAAACACTGAGTGCCTCTGGGTTCCCGGGAGGAACACCAGAATCTTGGTGGAGACCAGGGAAACATACCCTCCATGCCTCTTGATCCCCCTGCCCCCTATCCCTTCACCTTCTTCCACGCCAGCCTCCTGGTGTCTGAGTCAGGGGTCTTGGTTTCAGAAAACAGATACCAGATTTTTGTTTCCAGTTAAAGAATGGGCAGAGGACCTGAACAGATATTTTTCCTAAGAAGACATACAGCTGGCCAACAGATATATGAAAAGATGATCAGCTTTACCAGCTGTAAGGGAAATACAAATCAAAACTACAAGGAGATACCACTTCATACCTATTAGAATGGCAGTTTCAATAAGATAAGAAATGACAGGTGTTGGAGAGGTTGTGAAGGAAGGGGAATCCTCATACACTGCTGGTGGCAATGCAGCCACTGTGGAAAACAGTATGGAGGTTTCTCAAAAAGTTAAGAATAGAACTGTCATATGACCTGGCAATCCCTCTTCTGGGTATCCACCCGAAAATTTTGAATATACTTATTTGTAAAGATCAATGTACCCGTATGTTCACTGTAGCTAGCATAAATCAAAATAGCCACACCTAAGTGTCCTTGGACAGATAATTGGATAAAGATGTGGTACATATCACATATCACAATGTAATATTACTGAGCCATAAAAAGATGAAATATTGACTATTTGTAACAACATGGTGGGTCTTGAGAATATCATGGTAAGATGCAATGTCAGAAAAGGACAAGAACCATATGATTTCACTCATATGTCGGATATAAAATAAAAAACAATAAATGAATAAACAAAGCAAATTCATAGTTTGGTTATCAGAGGGGAAGAGAGTTGGGGGAAAATGAAGAGGGTAAAGGAGTCAAATATATGGTGATGGAAGGAGACTAGACTTTGGGTGGTGAGCACACAATGCAATATATAGATAGTGTGTTATAGAATTGTACACCTGAACTTATGTTATTAAGCAATGTCACCCCAATACATTTTAAAAAAGAAAAACAACAGAGACGCCGACTGAGGGTTTGCTTTAGCAGAAAGATAATATATATTGGAAAGATCCTGGATAACAACAGGGTGGACAGGCACCAGGCAGCAGAATGGAAGCCAAGCTCTGCAGGAAGGATGTTTGTTCAGCGGCTGCCTCTGCCAGACCTCCTGTTGTTTGGTGGATGGACCTCCCGGACTGGTCCTCTAATCTTGCTTTATTTTCTCTCCTAGGGTCTTTCTCTTTGCCCTTCAGTTCTCCTTTCTGGGAGATTTCCCCACTCTCTCATCCATTCCTATTTTTAAGATTTCAACATTCTACTGTCATATTTTTATTTTTCAGTAAGTAGGAAGTCTTCATACTGTTCCTCTTTTTGTTTCACAGACCCAATTTCTTAGTTCTTTTTAAGTTCTCTGTGCATCGTGCTTCCTCTGAATTTCTTCCCTTCTCCCCCCACTTCTTTTTGGGGCTTTGTCCTTCATAGGACCTGTTTTGGGCTTTCTTCAGAACACCTGAGTATTGGCTGTTCTTTCATATTTAAGAATGAGATGTGCCAAGCACTCAGAGCCTCTGTGTCCATGGTAGGGTGTCCTCTGGTGGCCCTCTTCTTAGGAAAATGTCACAGTGAATCTGACCTCTTTGTTGGGGTTTCCCCACATCTTGGTATCTTTTCTCTCGGGCCAGATGAGCGCTTCTAGAGAGGCTGTCTCTTCACCCACCTGCCAGCGAGCATGGTGGGAGATGCGGACTGGGACTTTCTTCATTCAGCAGGCGGCCCTCCCTCCCTCTGTCCAGCACCTCTCACCCCTCGGTCTCACCCTCTCTCTCTTCTCTGTTATTCCTTTCCCGTGGCTGGTAAAACAGTTGTTGACTGTTGAAATGCAGGCTGGTCGGATTTGGTCTGGATTATCCCCCAGGGATCTTTCTCCAGGGATTTTGGGTTAAAGATTTGTATTTAACACTGTGGCTAAAATAGCAGGAGGGTAAAATGGACAGACTTAAATTCCTTGAATTTCAGGACTGTCAGTCAGTTTACTAGTAATGAAAACTTAGAGGAGTAATGATTCATAGTTAAGGATAGTTCTCAATAACAACTTTATGTGTAAAATGTTATTTTGGCTTTATGTGCTCCAAAGATCAATCATACTCCAAGAAATTACATGCTTTTCTATCATAAAATAAGTAACTTGTCTAATCAACTTTTCTTGGCTTTCAGATCCTATCACATAGGACAGTATGCATCTTAAGATCCTGAGGAAAAGGCGCAAAATGTTCAAGTAATGTTTCAAAATAATTTGTGAGGTAAGAGTGTGGTTCTTTGGGTGTATAATCACTATTTTCTTTCTGACAGCTGACACCAGTGGTATACTATTGAAAAGGCAATACAGGCAGTATAAATGGTTAACAGCGGCACGGAAAGCATCCCACTTGTTGTCGCTGGTTTACTTACCCACCTCTCCTACAAGGGGAGTGTATCTCGGGACGGGGAGTCCAGGAAGTGGACTGATAAGTTATTAGCAAGTATTACAAGATGAGGTGAATGCTCAAGTGTGAGTGTAATGGAAAGTTTTTGCTTGTGTGGTTGTCCCTTTTAGTGAGATCTGCAATGTAGCTTTTAGTGTTCTGGGAAACGGGGCTTTATTTAACATAAGGACAAACAGCTCAGGTTCAGGAGCGTAGACAAAAATCCCATTAAATCAGCCATTAAAGTAGGAGAATGATAATGCGACATCTGCTTGGCCATCGGTCAATGCGTAGAGCTTTCAGGTTTCTCCCAGAAATGATCTTCAGCAGTATTAAATCAATAGCAATTTTGGTATCAGCGTAGCGTAAGACTGCAGCCTCACCCTAACGAGTGTGTACGGTTTAGTGCTGCATCGCGAATTGCTGTGCCATTGCTCTCGTGTTTCTGGTATTTTTAGATCAGTACAATGTAAAGGAATTGTTTCTTCATTTCCTCCCCTCCCTTCCTGTTGCATTAATGAAGTGTAAATACAGTGACTCGGAGAAACGCTTGTGCAGTTTATGACAGGTAACCGAATGCATCCAGCCTAACCTTGCCGTGTCCATTGATGGCTTTCTTGAAAATAAAGTGACTTCTGGGTATCAGGTGGTTTTGCCTTTGTCTTCTAGTGGATTTTACGAATTTGGCTCGAAAGCACATGAGCATTATGCACCTGCATCCTAATATGCACTTGTAGGAATGTCGTGCCATGCCAGTGTTAGGTGTCTTTGTGGTTACTCTTCCTGCACAAACAGACCTGCCGCCTGCACCCCCAGCAGAGGCGTACCACCACAGGGCCACGCTCTGGCAGTTCTCGCCAGTACCACGACCGGAAGGTCACGCGTGCCTTTAGAAGATGTTCAGGGTCCTGATTTCTGGATAGAACTCAGACTACACAAACGTTGTGCTCTGACAAAAGGCTGGTCTGTCTCTGGACACGTGGCCGTGCAGCTGGTTATCTTCCTTCCCAGGAAGCAAGTACCCATTTCTCATAGAAAGTATCCTACTGAGGAATTACCATAAAGCAAAGGGATTCTGGTTGGAGGAAATTTTCAGTTTAAAGTTTTGATGTACACTTATGGTTCACTTAAAATGCTTAAGGAAATCACTAAGAAACTGTTTGAATCTGAGAGAGGTACCAGTTTCTCGTTGTTGGATTTGCTCGTAAACAAACGCGCACTTGCCAATGGCAGGCAGCAAAGAGAACACACGGAGGAGAGACCTGGACCCTCCATGCGGGGGGCCGGCAGTCAGGGAGGGAAGACAGAGAAGCTCTCTCATGGTAGAAAGTGGTAAGTACACCGCAAGTAGAACTTATGAGTGTGCCCTGATAGTTCAGAAGTAGAGAAGCTTCCAGATACGTCTCGGCCCCCTGACGGAATCAGGTTTTACAGCAGTGTGTGTGGCCAGAACCAGTTTGCGTCATCCTTTCCAGTTAGTCATGTCTGATGTGCAGAGACCCTTCTCAGAGCACTCCTCAGAGGAAGGAGAACTATCTTCCTGGGCTGACTTGCTTGGAAGAGAGAAACGTTAGGCCCCACAGGGTGAGTGAGGTTGTATGGAGAGAATGGACTCAGCAGAGGTGTTTGCAGGGGAGTTGGGCAGACAGATCTGGATGATGTAGCATTCAGTAAATGCTAGCTGAAAGAATGGCTGGCTAAGGTCTGCCCACATTCTTTAAGTTTCTTCTATTTCACTTAAAAATTTTTTAAGCTGTTTCGTCTGATCTAAGGGCAGAGTTATTTTACTGACCATAAG
>NW_011888947.1:2623155-2633094 GCF_000151845.1 Pteropus vampyrus
TAGTCATGTCTGATGTGCAGAGACCCTTCTCAGAGCACTCCTCAGAGGAAGGAGAACTATCTTCCTGGGCTGACTTGCTTGGAAGAGAGAAACGTTAGGCCCCACAGGGTGAGTGAGGTTGTATGGAGAGAATGGACTCAGCAGAGGTGTTTGCAGGGGAGTTGGGCAGACAGATCTGGATGATGTAGCATTCAGTAAATGCTAGCTGAAAGAATGGCTGGCTAAGGTCTGCCCACATTCTTTAAGTTTCTTCTATTTCACTTAAAAATTTTTTAAGCTGTTTCGTCTGATCTAAGGGCAGAGTTATTTTACTGACCATAAGAAACAGTTTCAGTTCTCTCTTGTACCAGTCAGTATTTTTATATCAACAGGGAATTCCGCAAAATATGAACTCTAGTCAGATTCATTGATCCATTAAATGTTTTTGTAATTACTGTGCTTCAGTTGCGTTTAGGAAAAAAAGAACGCACATTCGAAAGACTGTGCCGGTAATCACTGGCAGCAGACCTGGTTCCAAGAGCATTCATTCTCACCACTCCCGCTCCCTCGCATCGGGAGGGTCTCCGGCCCTGTGTGTGTTTGAAAAATGAGCAGCACACCTGCGCTGAGAAAGCACTTGGATCATTTGATAAAACGCTGTCAGTGGTTTTCTATCCCTTGAACACTAACGTCAAATGAACTCTGACTCTGTTTCCCTCGTCTTTATCATGAGCACTGCTGCTCATTTCAAATACTGATAAGAGAAGCAGCAAAACAAGTTCCTAGGACAAGTGCAAGTTTTTTTTGTTCGTTTCATTGGATCCCATTATATTCTCAGGTATCGGGGACTTTAGAAAATATAGGAAAGATGTCAGAAGAATGGACTGATGAGTGAACTAAACTTCAGAAGATTAAAATAGAGAGGAAGAGCATTCTAGAAACCGTATAGAGTTCAGGAAGATAGAGATAAAAATGGGAGCCTGCGTGAAAAACATGATCACATGTCATCAGAGTTAAAATGGAGAAGTGAAAGTAAACTGAGAATCAGATTGAGAAAACCCAAGTCAGAACTATGGGCTCAGTGTGTCGTGGGCCAGCATAAAAATGCGTAGAGATGTAGTCGTTTGCTTGTCACCAGTCCATCATGCTGGCGGTCTTGTCTGTGCAAGAGCTGTAAGGTGAACCGTGCAGCCAGCACAGGCAGAGCAGGCCACACGGGGCTTGTTGGCGTAGGTGGTGGATGGCAGCAGTGGCGAAGCTTTCTGTCCACTGTGGCTTGGGAATTTGAGTGCTGTGATTCTGCATCTGGCTTGTTCTTTTTTTCATTACCTTTGTCCATCTGTGGCTGTAGCTGGCTAGGTGACAGTGTGCACCCCGTGAGCCTCATCAGCTCTGTCCATTCTCCCTCTAGGGTGCGTCGGGGAAATCATGCCGTCATCAGGACACCGGCTCCGCGATGTCGAACACCATCCCCTCCTGACTGAAAATGACAATTATGACTCTTCGTCCTCCTCTTCTTCCGAGGCCGATGTGGCAGACAGAGTCTGGTTCATCCGTGACAGCTGTGGCATGATCTGTGCCATCATGACGTGGCTTCTGGTTGTCTATGCAGACTTTGTGGTGACATTTGTCATGCTGCTGCCTTCCAAAGACTTCTGGTACTCTGTGGTCAACGGAGTCATTTTTAACTGCCTAGCGGTGCTCGCCCTGTCTTCTCACCTGAGAACCATGCTCACCGACCCCGTAAGTGCTCGCTGTCTTACTGGATTTTTCTCTTGTATCTGCTCTAGTGCGACACCGTAGACCATGTGGCGAAGGGCCTCTTGCTCCTGTAACCTGTTTTTATTAATTCCTCGATACGGGCTTGTAGCATTTTTTGTGTCTTAATTGGAGAATAAGCATCACATAGAAGTGATATCATGGTATGTTTATGAGACACATTCCCATCCCGCTGTTTATTCAAATGAAGCAGTTGTACTCAATTACTTCTAAAATCTCTCTTAGTTTAAATATTTTGTTTCTCTAAAGATTGAAGTGAAAGCTGAGAGATCTGGGATCTAGATTTCACCACTGTACTAATCTTTTAATTGCCTTTTGTAAGCAACTACTTTAACTTCTTTGAGCTAAAGGTTAGTTATTATATCTAAGTTCTCTCTAGCTTTATAATTCTCTTATTTTTAAGTCTCAGATAAAATCTGGAGCAGTTGTCTCATTCTAGCCAGTGAAAGGTCAAGGTTCAGCCTGTCTGCAAAGCAGAGGCAGGGCTCACCAATTACTGGTTCCATCAAGTGTGGGTTGTGACTTTGGATGAAGTAATTGCTAAGTAGAGGTCAGGTCCAGTGCACAGTGAGAGAACTAACACAGATATATGAAAACAAGGGCGGAGTAATGGGCTTATCTTTGGAGCAGTGGCCCTGAGGATAAAGATGGGCCATATCTCACACAGCGAACTGCCTTTACTTCCTGATGTCTTGAATGCCCCTCGATTCAGAGCCTCCACACTGGGTGTGAGGCCGCTTCTCTGAGGTTCTGAGATGTCCTCAGGTTAGACAAAGCAGTACAGATCCTCGCAGCTCAGCCAGAAGTCACCTCCAGACAGTGGATTCCAGGTTCACCCCAGAGCCAGAGGAGGTGCCGGGGGGCTGCCTTGTGGGTGGGCAGCCTGCAGGCCCAGTGGGAGAGGTTCCCCCATCAGCGGGGCTGTGCTGCAGGTGTGCCTGGCCAGGTATTAGCAGTTCATGTGGGGTTTCGTTTGAAAAAGGTTCTTTCCACAGTGTGAAGAGAGTGCTTTCAAACCACTGGTACGGGGCTCCTGATTTGTGTGTTAAAGTCTACTGGGCTCATGTTTATTGGTAAACTTTCTCTAAAAACGTGCCAAGAAGTTAATGTTTTGTTCATGTCATGGTGGGTATCGCCCTGCATTATTTACTGTCATCTGTCTGCTTAGTAGAGGCCTAGGACAGTATTACAGACCCAGCCAGCTCTGCTCATGGTTTTGTAGCCTCGCCTGATTGTGCAGTCTTTGACTGCAACCCGGTCTGATAGCCTTCTGGGACTTAAAGGACCTGCTTCTCCTTTCTCTTTACGAGCCTCCCTCTGGCATCTAAACCCTGCTCCTGACCGCTGTGTGTGTCCGTCCCCTCACCTCGCTGCATCAGAAACACCACACGTCAGGTACTCAGGCCACAGGGAGCAGTTACAGGGATAGGTGCCAGATTAACCATTTCTAGTCGAACATTCATGGTAGGAAAAGCCCTGTTAGTGTTGACCATCTTCCTGGATGCTGAAAACTGGGTGGGGCCATCCTTTGTGTGACCACACAAAGGTCCCCAGTTGGCCGGGGCAGGCGGGGGAAGAGGGTTGACCGGGCTGAGACTCCTCGTCAGACTGTGTTTGCTGCTTCTACCAAGTGTAGTTATCTTTCACTCCTTGGCAGTCCGGCTCCTGTCCCCACCCCTCTCCTCCTTTGGGAAAAGGCTTCACAACTCTTACAGGAAGCCCCAAGAACTGGGAGAGGCGAGGTGGTGGGGAGAAGGTGTGTGCGGGATGCTGCCTCCTCCTAGTGGGCATATTTATTTCACCTGTTGGGTCACTGCGGAGACCGGGAAGCACTGAGAGGGAGGTGGACCGAGGTGGAGGAGGAGTTTGAGATCTTGGACGTCAGAGTTTTTCAATTGAAATTTAATTTATATACCACAAAATTCATCCTTTAAAGTATATTGTTCAGTGACTTTTACTGTAGTCACAGAATTGTACGACCATCACTACAATCAATTTTAGACATTTTTATCATTCCCCCCACAAAAAAACACACCTCGTACCCTTTAGCCATCACTACCCAGACCCCTATATCCTCCAGTCCTAGGCAACCACCGATCTCTCTGTATCTGTGGATTTGCCTGTCTGGAACGTTCGTACAAACTGAACCATATAATATGTGGCCTTTTATGTCTGGCTTCCTTCACCCAGCACAAGGTTTTCGGGTCTCATCCATGGATAGCATGTGTCAGTGCTTCGTTCCTCTTTATGGCTGAATCATATTCCACTGTATGGATAGACCCCATTTTCTTTATAAACATCATCCATTGATGGGCATTTATGTTGTTTCCACTTTGGGCTATTAAGGATATTGCTGCCATGAACATTTGTGTGCAAGTTTTTGTGTGGACCTGTTCCATTTCTCTTGGGTAGGTACCTAGGAGTAGAATTGCTGGGTCATGTGTCACTCTGCATTGAACTTTTTGAGGAACTGCCAGACTGTTTTCCACAGTGGCTGCACCAGTTTATATTCCCACGAGCAGTGCACGAGGGTCCAGTTTCTCCATATCCTCACATTGTGGTTCATCTTTTTTTTACCATAGCCATCCTAACGGGTGTGAAGCAGCATCTCACTGTGGTTTTGATTTGCATTTCCTTAATGACTAATGGTGCCGCGCATCTTTTCTCGTGCTGCTTGGCCATTCTGATGTCTCTGGACAGCCGTCCATTCAAGTCCTTTGTCCATTTAGATGTCACTGTTTCAGCCATGCCATATAGTAAGACAATGATGGCAAGTTACTTCTGGGAGTCAGTGTAAATAAAACTGAGGAACCCAAGGCAAGATTCCTGCCAAGAACCCCGCAGGCTGCAGAACTGGGATGTGGACGCTGTTCGAGAGGTAGACCGAGGGGAGAGCTGGACAGGCCCCTCAGGCTTTCTCTGTCCCTCGGGCATTCTGTCTTGCTCAGCATCCTGGCTCTCCCTGCTGCCTAGTGAAGAAGCACAGCCCCATGGACCAGACGGGGTTGGAATCGTTAAGTTCCAAATCCGCATTCCTGAAGGAGAGACTGCGTGGCCCAGCGGGGTCAAGTGTGTTCACTCTTTGTCCTCTCATTCAGGGAGTTTGCTTTACCATCCCAAGGTCCAGTGTGGGCTCAGCTAAAACCATCACACCAGCCTGGGGCGGGGCAGAAACCCCACTGGGACTTCATGTCATTTTACTAAACTACAAGTCAGTCTTTGCTAGCATTGGCTTTTGTTTGTTATTTGAGAAAAGTCATTGGCACTTTGAGGAGCAGGAAGGAAGATGGGGCCCATGACATTCGATGGAGCAGAGCGGAGATCCGATGATAAAGCAAAAAGCCCCACTGTTGGAAGATGAGACTTTCACCAACCTTAACATTCAGAAACACGCTGAGAACTTATAATTGTGCAAGGTCATTGAATGATTAAAAAAGGGCCGCTCACTACCTTAGAGCCCACAGACCTTCCCCCAGAGCCTGCCGTCCTGAATCCCCAGCCTTTTTTTACGAGCATCAGCCTTCTCCGCGGACATTTGCCGAGTGCCCGACGAAGGGTTCCCTTGAGGGAGCCGTCGGCCCTGTTCCAGGCGCCCTGCCAGAGGCATTCTGTCATTAATCCTCCAGCACCTGGAAGAGCTGGGTGGTACATCCACAGCCAAAAACGAGACCCCACAGCTAGTAAGAGATGAAGCTGGGATTCGAAAAAGATTTGTCTGTCTCTAAAGGCCCCGCTTTTTGTTAAATTCTTACAGACATTTCAGACATACAGGGAAGTAGAGAGAAAACAGTGTCGTGAACCCCAGTTAGCACTTCACGGTCAGTCTGGTGTCAGCGGTACCCTTACCTAACTCCCTCTCTTCCTCGCCCCAGAATATTTGGAAGTAAATCTCAGACATTATAAAACTTTATTTGTAAATATTTGAGTGTATCTTTAAAAAATAAGGGCTCTTCTTCATTCAAAGTCTCGCTGCAATGCTAATAGCTCATGTGGAGCAACCAAGTAATTCTGTACCACCTGTACAGTTGGAGTTCAGATTTTGTCAGTTCCTTTACACCTTTGTTTGAATAAGGCTCCAAATAAGGTACTTTGGAGTTGACACATTAAATGTGTCTCTTTTAATTCCTGTGGTCCCCTTTCTCTTTTTTTCTTGAGATTTTTAAATTGAAAAATAGTCTTTATCTCTTAGCTTTCCTCCGTCTCTGGAATTTTCAGCATATTTTAACATGCTCTTCATCCCCTGTGTTTCTCATAAATTAGTAGGGAGATCCAGGGGAAAGCCCCATGCTTAACTCCTCTTTGGTTAGGTCCCAGGGATCCAGAATGCATGACAGGCAATTGGTGATCAAGAAGGAACTATATGGAAAAAATGTGTGCTCTTCAAAGCGTAACTTCCCTGAACATTTGACTTTTCCTAAGTGTGGGTGTCTGGTGTCCTCAGTGGTGGGTCAGAGGTGGATGAGGGCAGAGTGTGAGGTCAGGTGCCAGAAGAGGCAGCAATAAATCAAAAAGCCGTTAGGAGAACTTTGTGCAAAAGGGGAGCAGTAGGACCAGGTAGGGTAGGAAGCAGCCCAGAGACATGGCTGTGGCCTGGTGCCAGGATCACAGCCCTGGGGAGATGGGTATGAAACATGCACGATGCATTTTGGAGGAAAACATCCCCTGAAAGTGGTTAAAATAGAAATGTGAGCTTGAGGAATGTGCCTCAGCTGTTTGGAAGGTTCTTTTGACGGAATGAAGAGTGGTCTCCACTGGCGCCGAGGAAACGGGCCGTGAACGGAGGTGGACCGTGAACGGAGCCAGCTGCTGGTGCGAGCCGAGCGTGGCGGCCGGCCCTTCTGCTGGGTGTCTGGTCTGCGAAAGCATGCCTCAGAAGACTCAGAATCACGGCGTAGGTCATGGGCTGTGGGGCTTTGGGGGAATCATCTTGAATTCCTTGAGGAGCTTCATTGCCTGACCAGGGTCCCGAGCAGCAAAAATGAACGCCTGGAACCAGGAAATGCCTTAAACTCCGGTCTCTAGTTGCTAAGCATCACCTAACGATTGGCTACCCCTTTGTGGGTACAGCATAAGCTGTTTTCTAAAAAAAATGGGTAGTGTTGGAATGCTCTGCTTTCCAGAGGGTATTCGGTCACATTTGTTTTTACTATGGAAAAGTACACGCGTGTCTCATAAAAATTAAGATGTGTGGCGTTTTAAGGCTTGTTCATTTCCTCTTGTTATGGAAATGTGTGACACTGTCACCAGGAGCATGTATATGACTGGATTGGTGGGGGAAACTTGAAAGACTCAAAATTGTGGTTTGTAAATTAAGTAAAATGTTGTGCCCAACATTCTGATTTAAAAATTTCAAGAGTTTAAACCCTTACCTTTTTACCTTCTTTAAGGAGACAGTGTGAATGTTAAGAAATGCTAGGAATTTGACCAAAACAGCTTCGCCACATTAGGATGATGAAACTGACTGATACTTGTTCAGAGGGAAGTCAACTTATAGTGGAGGGTTTGGCTAGAAACACTCGTATTGTGCCCAAAGTCCCCAGGGCACCTCCTGGAGGCCTTACTTCCTCCTGGTGATGGGGCACGGGGCCCTAAGCCTGGCTCACCAGGGGCCGTGAAGCCGGTGGTCATCAGTCTCCAGATTACGACACATTCGCCTGCTGAACTTTTTCAAACTTGGGTGTCAGCCCCTCCCCTGCAGAGGTTCGGATCTGGCCCCAGTGTCCAGCCTGCACATCCAGGCTTTAAATAGTGCCAGCGCAGCTCCTACTTGTGCTGCCCAGTAGGACTCCACTGGAGTCCCTAACCATCCCCTTCCCCTCTAACACCTCAGTCTTCCCAGGGCTGTTCGCTCCCACCCTTCCATCTCCTTGTGCTTCTTTTCTTCATGCCCCTTTATTACTGCACCCCTGGCCTGTTGGTCCCAGTGGCTCAGTGGGGCTTATTCTCTAGAAATGTGCATTTCTGCATGAAGTACAGACTCCGAGGGGTAAGAAATGGGATTCAGATCTTATTTCCTGCGTTTAGATATTTCGAACACCCCCATCCACTCTGGTCAGAATGCTTATCTTAGTCCATCCTGCCACCACACCCAGAGTCATGTTCCAGACACGTTTTTCATTACGTCTCACCACCGCCTGAAGATCAAGGCCCTCCCTGTTGCGGCCCACTCAGCCCCTCGCTGCCCACTGCACAGGCCTCACTTCCCCGCGTCTGGCCTCCAGCCTGCGTGGTTCTGTGAGGCTCCTGGCCGTCAGCGTTCTGCCTCTTGCCATCAGTTCACATTTCTCTAACTCGTCTTCCCATTGCTTCCCTATTGCTTATCCTTCTCCAGCTCCGCTAGCACTTGGGGCACGGGCAGTGCACTGTTACAGCCCCTGACCCCATGGCCAGGCTCAGAGTTGGGTCGGGTACTCAGGCCACACTTTCCAGGTTTGAGTGTGAGTGCTCTTGATTAGGTTGACAGATACAGATGCATTACATATAAAAACACGAGATAAAGTCCTTTGTGAGATTGTTTTGTTCAATGTTCCCCTACTGCAGCTGATAGGAAACTGTGGGCAGCATTATCAGGCCAAGCCCATGAGAATGGGGTGATAAGGAAAAGTGGCGACAGAACGTACTGGCACCCTTGGGGACAATCAGCTGCCCTTAAGCTGCCCTTTGCTTAATAAACAGACCTTGCTTCTGGTGTATCTTGCATTAGCTAGAAAAAATACAGGTGACTTACCAGTTCATGAAGGGATAATAAGGTATTTGCGTTCATTTTAATGCACGTTATTCTTTATGGAAAATAAAACCTTCTGGTCCTGCCTAACAGACATTTTTCATATTAATATGCTTTAAGTGGCACCTACCGCAATATTAGTATTTTATGATATATAAAATCTAACACTAATTCCTACATTTATATAGTCTATTTTTAATCTTTCTTTCTCTCTAACTAAAACACATTCTTATTAAACTGTAGGGGGCGGTACCCAAAGGAAATGCCACTAAGGAATACATGGAGAGTTTGCAGCTAAAGCCGGGAGAAGTGATCTACAAGTGCCCAAAGTGCTGCTGTATCAAGCCCGAGCGTGCCCACCACTGCAGGTACCACGGCCCCTCCCTTAGGCCGGCCCTAGTGCCTACCACCGCAGGTACCACGGTCCCTCCCTTAGGCCAGACCGAGCACCCACCACCGCAGGTACCACGGTCCCTCCCTTAGGCCAGACCGAGCACCCACCATCGCAGGTACCACGGTCCCTCCCTTAGGCCAGACCGAACACCCACCATCGCAGGTACCACGGTCCCTCCCTTAGGCCAGACCGAGTACCCACCATCGCAGGTACCACGGCCCCCTTCCCTCGAGCAGGAGGACCCCTCAGCAGCCTCTGACAAGCATTACAATTCCGTGTGTTGGACACATGGCCTGGGGTTGTGTTTCCTCAGAGTAGGGAATACTGAAAATCAAACCTGTCTCTTTCAGTATTTGCAAAAGATGTATTCGGAAAATGGATCATCACTGCCCGTGGGTGAACAATTGTGTTGGAGAAAAGAATCAGAGATTTTTTGTGCTCTTTACTGTGAGTAGAAATATTTATGTAGTGACATATTGAGTTTTAAATTCTTTAACTAGAATCTTGCCTGGAGCAGGTAAATTTATTCTAACATCAGACCAGTTCCTCCAACCTTTTCTCCAGGATTCAAATTATAACACTGTGCTGAGATTGGTAGTCCATCAGATAAATACATGTTGCTTGTATTATTTAGGTGTTTTACTGTCATTTAATTCTCTCAGATACCTTGAGTCATTCTTAATAGGATCTTGCTGAAGTGTATTAGAACTTACTTCTTGTCTACGGCCATGCCACCCTGAACACGCCCGATCCCGTCTGATCTCGGAAGCTAAGCAGGGTCGGGCCTGGTTAGTACTTGGATGGGAGACCACCTAGGAAGACCAGGTGCTGTAGGTGTTTAAAAAAAAAAAGAACTTACTTCCGTACTGTATATTTTTCTATAAAATTATTTTACTTAGTATAATATGAGCTTGGGTAGGCAGATGTCAACTACTGCAATTGATTCCTTCCCTTATTAATTTTTACCGACAAATGAAATGGAGGAGTCAACATAAGATTAAGCGGTCTTCGGTCCTAGAAATCCATAATTGTTCACCAGTCGTAACCAGTTTCTCCCTCGTTC
>NW_011888947.1:2633144-2646206 GCF_000151845.1 Pteropus vampyrus
TCTGATCTCGGAAGCTAAGCAGGGTCGGGCCTGGTTAGTACTTGGATGGGAGACCACCTAGGAAGACCAGGTGCTGTAGGTGTTTAAAAAAAAAAGAACTTACTTCTGTACTGTATATTTTTCTATAAAATTATTTTACTTAGTATAATATGAGCTTGGGTAGGCAGATGTCAACTACTGCAATTGACTCCTTCCCTTGTTAATTTTTACCAACAAATGAAATGGAGGAGTCAACATAAGATTAAGCGGTCTTCGGTCCTAGAAATCCATAATTGTTCACCAGTCGTAACCAGTTTCTCCCTCGTTCCAGATGTACATAGCTCTGTCTTCAGTCCACGCTCTGATTCTCTGTGGACTTCAGTTCATTTCCTGCGTCCGAGGGCAGTGGACTGGTAAGCTCACACTGTGTGTGTCTTTCTTGGAAGTCATGCTCTTGGGGGAAGAGGGGAAAGCTTTAAGGAAGGAATTGATTTTCTAGTTTTGAAAGAAATCCTCACAGTTATTTTAGGAGTTTTCGTTATGATAAGTTTTCACACTGCCTTTCTGCTAGTATGATGAAGCCATAAATATAACTTTTCTTCCGTGGTCAATTAATAATTTCTACTAAATAGTTTCATTTACATTTTGTAGATATTGAGATTCGATGGAAGTTAGTAGTATTTCCACCAAAGCTGGTGTTTGTTTTCTGATTAGCTAGCTAGGCATCGTGTGGAGTACAGCTTGCATGACCGAACATGAGTGTAGTGCAGATGGGCCTAACGTGTCCAGCTCTGGATATGCAGGCAGCTCAGACAGAGATGCCCCTCCCCAGGGTGGGTGGGGAACAGCCCGTGTGTACTTCCCGTGTGTAGGTACACATGCCTCTCTTCTTCTCCGGGTTTAGTTGCATTTTAATAAGCACTTTAATACACAAATACAGTCTTAATAGAAACTTCGGATAACATGGACTCTTTAGAAACTGCTGACCAGGAAATGGTGGTGTGAATTTTTGCTTGAAAGGGCTGACCTCCTCTGCCCCTTGGTGAACAGTGAGCGTGCCTATTACAAAAGGAGCACTTCCTCCTGGAAGTCGGCCAGGGGCTGGCACTGTGAGGATCCTTTTGTGAGCGAAACATGCTGATATCCTGCTGTTTGGGGAATTCGTTATGCTCTGATGTCCAGTCACAACGCACTTTCTCTCGTTCACAGAATGCAGTGATTTTTCACCTCCAATCACTGTCATCCTGTTGATCTTCCTGTGCCTTGAGGGTCTCCTGTTTTTCACTTTCACTGCAGTTATGTTTGGCACCCAGATCCACTCAATATGCAATGATGAAACGGTATGCTTTGTTCTTGGCTGTATTTGCTTAATATTTGGTGAAAGCTTGAGTAAATGGGAAATCGTAATGTCAACAGCAGGTGCATGTATATTAACGCAGGAGATTAATTGGGCAGCCTCGATAAGCTCCAACAGGTTCGCTATATTTGTTCATCCTGTCATTATGCGCAGTGCATATTTCAGGGATCAGTGTGATTTGAGAGTCAACAGAGCCAGGCAGATTCCCATTTTCTAGGAGACTCAGCCCCCTGGAACAGCTGGATGAGTTGCAAGGAATTGGTTGCCTTCACAGCTTTGAACTGTAGGTCTAGAGAAGGCACTTGATAAATAATTTGTAATGAATGAATTCAAGGCTGTCCCCTGGCCCTGAGGACCAGCTCTCTCCTGCACCACTGTGGCTGCGGGGGCTGTCCAGTTAACTGATGGCCGCTGTATGATGTTGGTCTGGCCAGCCTGGCTGTGCCGAGAGAGGTCGTGGGGGCTGGCGCCAGGAAGGAAAGCCCACACGTCATCCGAATGCCTCGTCCTCAGATGCAGTGGAATCGTAAAGTTTGGTGGTATTTTCCGCTGACTTAACCACTCGGCCTCACCTGGATGTGTTGGGGGTTTTCCTGGCACTGCCACCCACTTGCTTATCTTTCTGCCTCCAGGAGATAGAGAGACTGAAAAGTGAGAAGCCCACCTGGGAGCGGAGGCTACGATGGGAAGGGATGAAGTCCGTCTTTGGGGGGCCCCCCTCACTCCTCTGGATGAATCCCTTCGTTGGCTTCCGATTTAGGCGACTACAAACGAGACCCAGGAAAGGAAGCCCAGAGTTCTCTGTTTGAGGTCCCTCTCATCACGCCAGAACTGGTTAACCAACTTGATTTATCCGGGGTCTGAAAGGGTATCGACAGCTCATCTGTGACCAAGGGCAAATGGAACCGACACAAACCAGTTGCTTGCAGCAAGCAGAGTTTTATATATTTAGTCACAGACTGCAGATTTTCCAAACGAGTAACTGGATGCTGCTCTCATCAGTTTTCACCTGTACAACTAACGAAAGGGATGTGGCCACACGAAGAAGCCAAATGTCATTCTCTTCCTGCACAGTTAGGATTTTTGTTAAGAGTACTTTCATTTTCTAAGGAGCTGTGTGGGATACTACATAGGTTATGGAAATCCTGTGTACTGAGCTGCTTTTTTCAATCATGAAGAAAAAAAGTCAATCCAGTGAACAAGAATTCTCCGACGAGCGCTTTCGGGAGTTCCTGGCGGCCCCGTGCAGCAGTGCTCTCCCTCGACGGGCAGGGGCGTTTACATAGAAGTCAACGTTGGTCTCCATTAGCTCTGACACTTTGCACTGAATTGGCAAAAGATCTGTGCACTGATGAACGGCGAAGGTGGCTTCAGGTACACTTCCACCGCCCGGAAGAGGCATTCTCTGACCCTGCAGCAAGTCTGCGCGTCTGCGTGTCTGCGTCTGTGTCTGTGCCTGTGTGTGTGTGTGTGCGCGCGTGTGTGTGTGCGTGTGCACGTGTGTTTTAAAATTGACAGTGTTGTGTAGGCGATGTAACGTTTAACGGTTGTGTGCAGCAAACAAGCTATTTTTTAGAAACCGACGTTTCAGGGAAGCGGGGAGAGCGGCCCCGGGATCCTCCTCCCGTGGGCCTCACTATGAATGTATTGCAACCTGGAGAATATCTTGATCCAAAGAACAATCATTCCTGTGCGGTCCTCTGTTGCCCTCCCGTTTTCATTTTATCTTCAAATTCTTCAGTGCGTGGGGGACTTGGAACCGACTTTTTTGGTTCCAGCCGAATTGGCGGTGTGCGAACGGCACCTCAGTGAGAGAAGAGCAGAGTCGTGCGGCGGCCGTCACCTCGTGCACCTTGTCACTCGTGCAGCTTGGTGGGTGTGAAGAAGGAGGGGCAGACATAGCAGCAATGAAACAGAGAGACAGGTGTTGGCCTTTGGGCGTCACTGAGAAGGTGAGGGGACTGCAAGGCAATGAGCCCTGGATTCTGTGTCCAGAGAATATTCAGGATGGCAACATCTCGTTTGATTTTTTTTTTTTTGGGGGGTGGGGTGGTGTCATTTACGTTTCTCTACCCATGTCACAAGTGATAAAATAAGACCATTGGTGCAGAGCTTCAAATTATGTCAGAAAGCAAACAGCTCCCCTCCTTGGGGACTCGCCTTAAACCTGCCTGGTCTGTCCATGTTGTGCGAGACTCACAAGGAAGCCATCTGTGACAGTCCGAGGGTCTCCTCTAAGCCTGCCTCCCACGCTGAGAACTGTTGATGTTTCTCTCCTGGTCTTCACTCCTTTCTGTTCATCTGTGAACCGTTTTGTTTTTGTTTTTAATTAATTTGTACCCTATCCTAATCAGGGCTTCTACCACTGCTGATGCAAAACCACAAAGGGACCTACTTGAGACACAATCATAGCCAAGTGAACAAAGCTATATAGGATGTTTTTTGAAATGGACTAAGTCACTGCAGAAATGTGTGAGCTATTAGGGGATGGACTGCGTCACAGCCAGAGGGACAAAACACGTGTAGTGGGTGATCCAGGAGACTGTTTCCAGAGATTGTCTTGCATATTCATTTGCACATTTGTTGTCTGGGTTGGACATGTGTACTGGGCTTCAATGTGAGGCTTTTAATATGTATATCCTGTTTATCAATTTAAAAAAATTATCGAAGTGGTTGAATCCTGTGAGACTTGGCAAGTATGTACAAATCAAGTATACTTGACTTTTCAACCTCTTCTTTCAATGTAACTTTTATATGAAATAAAGTCATCAATTGACGGTTCTCAATTTATTACGTGGTGCAGTTCTTGGTGGATTGTCAGTGTGTTCAGTGGCTGGCTTCTCCTTGGCTCATTAACACCAGCACCCAGGCTGTCATAGTCACTCCTGTACTGTTTCCAAAGCCGCATTCAGGTAACTGCCCTCACCACCTTGCCCTCCACACTTAATATTGTACTCTTAAATTGACACACGTCATCCTACTTAGCTTTATGCTAAACATTCCTGTAATTTTTTTAGTGCTCTTTGAAATTAAAACAGTTTAAAAAAATATCTCTCTTCAACCCAGAATGTCCGCTACTTAAAGCTTCAACAAATTTGTCTAATATTTGTGCTTGAGAGACCCAGAGATGTGTGAAGAGAGCGAGCTAGGGAAGATGGGCAGCCGCATGAATGGACGACCAACTGTGCACGCCACAGAGATGCTGCATGCACGCTGTTCCAGGAGGCACTTGCTGGCCTTTCAGATGTGCAGAAACAAAGGATCCTAGACATGGAGACATCCCTGAGCCTGGACGCCAGGCCAGCAGCTACTCTCGGGTTTGTATTTGTGGCTCTGCAGAATTTTGCTGCGATCTATTTGTATTCCTATTAGGATGTCATGTAGGCTCATTTCAGAGAAGTATGACATTTGCATTAAAATGGAAAATGAAAATGTTATCCAAACAGGAAGGTGGCTAAATCTTCTATTATATATAATTTCAGTTTGGGTGCTTAAGCAGAAAAAAATATCCTGAAAAATAGCCTAGGAGAAGCCCATAGAATCCACGTTGATTACAAACGTAGTGTGCAGGTGCTTCAATGAAAGGGTAAGCTACCTGCAGCATTGACAGGATCAGATTTAAAACCACATTGTTCCTTATCCATCCAACTGACAATTTAAACAAAGACAGCCCAAAGACAAGGAAAGATAAAGCTTGGTTCAGTTAGCCGAAAGCTGAGCCAGTTTTGATCTGTAAGAGAACAGCTTGGCTTCCAGGCGCAATGGAAAGACTGAGAAAATTACAGAAGAAGGTTCTATGCACAGCGCATTTTCAATCCAGAGAACACGTGGTTTCCCAGAGCTCCTGGATTCACAGCCTGCTCTGCCTTCCCCTCCCCACTCACCCAGTGCATTTACATCCCACGTTTGTTCACTATACAGTTTATATTACGATGACTAAATATTTTATTGTTAAACCAAGTAGGGTCCTGTGATGTATATAGCTTTTCACTTTTCCCCGAGATAACATTGCCTCATGCGTGCCCTGTATACTCATCATTCGGTCTTTCTCCACCCCCACAAGCCTCTCTGGTGATGGGGTAGTTCCTGCCCAGCCTCCCAGCTTTCCGCTCCTGCTCCTGGCCACCTTGGCTTCTCAAGGTGTGCTGTGCAGATGTCTTCCCGAGACTCCTGTGCTCAGTCTCTGGCTTCCTGGCTTCTGCATCTTCCTGGCTCCTGCATTCTTCAGTGGGTACAGTACACACGTTCCTCAGTAGTTCCTTGAGAAGAGGCGTGTTACTAAAGTGTTCAAGACCTTAGCCTGTCCGAAAAATGCCTTATTCTACCCTTACCTTTGGTTGATGGTTTGGCCAGACTGTGGATTCTCTGTTCAATACTCTTCATTCAGCATGTTGGAGACACCACTCCTGGTCGTCGTCCACCTCCCAGGGCGGCCAATGAGAGGATCCAAGTACTGGTTTCTATTTATGTGACCTAGTTTTTTTTGTTTTTTGTTTTTTGCTTTTTTTAATTTCAAGAAGCCTTTAATATCTTCTTTTTAGCCTTTAATTCCTCACGTTTAACAGTGATCTGCCTTGGTGCCCTGTACTAATGGATGGTGGCCCCTTTCTACCTGAGAGATGTGATTTTTGCTTCTGGCAAACATGCTGTGTTTCATCTTTGGGAAGTTCGCCCTCTGCCTTATTTTTTAACTCTTACAGACTGAACATAGTACTTCCTGGACCAACCCTCTCATTTTTTCTCTTATTGTCTGTTTTCTGGAACGTATCCTTAACTCAGTCTTCTAGCTCTTCTGGATATTTTATTCAGGCTACGATAACGTTAATTTCCAAGAGCTTTTAATTGTTCCTTTGTTCTTTTTTAAAAAAAATTTTTTTCAGAGCAGTTTAAGGTTCACAGCAAAATTGAACGGAAGGTCCAGAGATTTCTCACATACCTTTTGTCCTCACAAATGCACAGCCTCCCCCACTATGTATATCCTCACCAGAGCGGTGCCTTAGTTATAACTGATGGACCTACATGGACACAGCGTAATCACTCAAAGCTCACAGTTTACACTACGATTCACTTTTGGTGTACATTCCATGGGTTGGACACATGTATAATGAATGACATGTATCCACCATTACAGTATCGAACTATTTTCACTGCCCTAAAAATCCTCTGTGCTCCGCTTGTTCATCCCTGTCCCTCCACCAGCAACCACTGATCTTTCTACTGTCTTCACAGTTTTGCCTTTTCCAGAATGTCGTAGAGTTGGAATCACACAGTATTGTAGCCTTTTCAGACTGGCTTCTTTCACTGAGCTTTTAAGTTTTCTCTATGACTCGTCACGGCTTGATAGCTCATTTCTTTTCAGTGCAGAATACTATTCCACTGTCTGGAGGGACCACGGTTTATTTATCCATTCACCTACTTAATGGCATCTTGGGTGCTTCTAAGTTTTGGCAGTTATGAATAAAGCTGCTGGGCATGGGTTTTTGTGTGGACATAAGTTTTCAACTCATGTATTCTGCTAGGAGTTTGATAGTTTCAGATCTATTTAAGTTTAATCCATTTTGAGTTGATTTTTCGGTGTGGTGTCATTCTTTTGTATGTGGATATCATTTCCCAGCACCATTTACTGAAGAGACTGTCCTATCCCCATTGTGTATTTTTGGCACCCTTCTTGAATATCAGTTAACCATGTAAGCATGGGTTTATTTCTGGGCTGTCTATTCTGTTCCATTACTCTGTTGTCTTTATACCAGCAACATACTGTTTTGATTAATGTAGCTTTGTAATAATATTTTGAAATCAGGAAGGGTGATACTTCCAGCTTTATTCTTATTTCTAAAGACTAATTGGACGATCTGTGGTCTTTTGTGGTTTCATATACATTTTAGAATTTTTTTTTTCTATTTTTGTAAATGCCATTGGGATTTTGATAGGGATGGCATTGAACCTGTAGATAGATTTGGGTGGTGTGGACATTTTAGCAATATTAAGTCTTCCAGTCCATGAACATGGGATGTCTTTCCATTTATGTCTTCTTTAATTTCTTTAATCGATCATTTGTAGTTTGAGGTATACAAGTCTTTCACCTCCCTAATCAAGTTTATTCCTAAGTATTTTGTTCTTTTTGGTGCTAATGTAAATGGGATTGCTTTCCTTATTTCCTTTCCAGATAGTTTGTTGTTCGTGTATAGAAATGCAACTTTTTTTTTTTTTTGCACAACTGATTTTTTTTTTTGCATGTTGATTCTATTCTGCAATTTTACTGAATTTATCAGTTTTAACAGGTTTTTTTTGGGGGGGTAGAGTCTTTAGAGTTTTCAATATATAAGATTATGTCGTCTGCAAACAGGGACAATTTTATTTCTTCCTTTTTAATTTGGATGCCTTTTACTTCTTTTTCTTGCCTGTGGCTCTGGTTAGGACTTCTATTACTATATCGAATAGAAGTGACACGAGCGGGAATCCTTGCCTTGTTTCTGATGTTAGGGGAAAAGCTTTCAGTTTTTTAAAGGTTGAATGTGATGTTAATTGTGGGCTTTTCATATATGGCCTTTATTATGTTGAGTTAATTTTCTTTCCTTTTAAAATATTTTTTATTTTTCAATTACAGTCGACGTTGAATATTATATTAGGTTCAGTGTACAGCATTTATATAACTTATGATGTGATCCCCCTGACATGTCTAGTACCCAGTTGACACCATAGTCATCAAAATATCATTGACTATATTCTGCATGCTGTACTTTACAACCTCATGACTATTTTATAACTGCCAGTTTATACTTCCCAATCCCTTCACCTTTTTTACTCAGCCCCACAAACCCCACTCCCATCCGGCAGAGGTCCTTTCCTTCTAGTCCTAGTTTGTTGAGAGTTTTTATCATGAAAGGTGTTGAATTTTGTCCAACACTTTTTCTATGTCTATTGAGATGACCATAAGATTTTTATCCTTTATGTGGTTAATGTGGTGTATCACGTTGATTTTCATTTATCGAACTATCCTTGCTTTCCAAGGATAAGTATCTCTTGGTCATGGTGTAGGATTCTTTTAATGTGCTGTTGGATTCAGTTTGCTAGTATTTTGTTTAGAATTCTTATATCTATGTTCATCAAGAATATTGGCCTGTAGTTTTGTTGTGGTGTTTTTGTCTGGGTTTGGTATCAGGGTAATGTTGGCCTCATAAAATGAGTTTGGAACTGTTTCCTCCTTTTCAGTTTGTTTGGAACTGAGTTTGAGGAAGATTGGCATTAATTCTTTCTTAAATGTTTGGTAGAATTCATGAGTGAAGCCATCTGGTCCTGAGCTTTTCTTTGTTGGGGGGTTTTTGATTACTGATTTAACCTCCATATTAGGTATAGGTCTGTGAAGACTTAATAAAGACAGGAATGAAAGAGGAGACATTGCAACTGATGCCACAGAAAGAAAAACAGTCATAAAAGATGACTATGAACAATTACGCCAAACTCGATGACCTAGATGAAGAGGATGTATTCTTAGAAATATAAACCCATCACGACAAAGTCATGAAGAAACAGCATACCCCTTAAAAAGAAAAAGAAAAACTCACCTGAGATGAGTGCTATGGGAGGGTTTTGCAAAGAGTTCTACATTAATGTTCTAGGAAATGTAGTAGCACATACTTTGTTCTAGGGAGTTAGTAGCACATACTTTGTGTTGAGAAAGATTTTTTGGCGGGGGAGGAGGGACTTGATACCTCAAATTGATAAACAACATTCAAATAAAAATGAAATGTTTTGGGTTTAATTGTGCTTCCTCTCTTATTACATTGCCTCATTTTGATCATCATCCTTGAGAACATCATGTGGAACATGCGAAGAAGGAAGAGATGTGGGCTTCTACCCAGTCCGGGGTCAAGGGAACCATTTGGTGACAAGTTCTCTGAAACAGACATGTTCACAAGCCTGCTACAGGACAGATGAACCTCCCAGAGCTTTATAGACAAAGACTACCGAAATGTTTGCATGCTCACAGGAGTGAACGAACTCGGTCCCTGCACATTTACCAAATAACACAAACACAGCAACTCCAGGTAAGACAAAACAACCGCACAAACCAGGGATGGCATCATTTTCGTTCTGACAAAGGAAATTTGATACTGCCACTGTTACTTGCCATCTCCCTACCTGTGACCATCAGTCCGTAGTGCTTAAAAATATCCGGCCCACTTTGCAGCCATCTATCTCTGGATCAAGTTGGACAGTAGATGCTTTGCTGCATAGATTTTTTTTTAGTACGGAAACATTCCCAAGAAACTTGACTTTGAAGGTTGACTGGAGATGAGATGGGAACAAGCACTTACATTTACTTGGGACCCTAGAGCCCCTCAGATTTTTCTGCACCATAGTCCCACACGTGGAAATCCACAAACGTGAATATCCCGCAAGGCCCTGTTCTCATAAGGACATCACCATGTCGTCCAAAGGACTCCTATTCAAATACATCCAGTGTTCTACAAACCCTGAACTAGAGCTCTCAAACCATAATGTACACACAAGTTCCAGGGCATCCTGGTAAAATTATATTCTGATTTGGCAGGTCTGGGGCGTAGCCCAAGATTCTACGTCCTTAACGGACGCTGATGCTGCCGACCCACAGAGCACACTTTGAGTAACAAAGTCTTAATGCCGGCCGATGTGGGAAGAGTTAATTAGCCTACGGTGGCCACTCAATCTAAGTATTAAACAACCATTTGTCAATACTGAAACATACTGGTATAAGTGAAGAAGAGAATCCTCACTTCCACACCTCTGTCAAGTTATATGCACACAGACACACATCTATGTAAGTCAGAAAAACAAAAGGAAAAATAGGAAAATGAAAGCACTTGGACTTATTGAGGTGACAAGCCTTTTGGAGAATTTCACTTTTAAAGTCATATGTTGGTGGAATAAGCACTTTTTAAAAAGTGCATGATCTGGAAAGCAGGCTGTTGAGTTGAGCTGTTTACAATCTACTCTTAAAGGACGTTTTAGAACTCACTCATTTTGAGAACTGTTTATGGCTTAATGAGAAAAGCCTTTAGGAAGTGTGGCTGTGGGGAAAAAGCAGCTCTTACATTTAATCAGGAAACAATTCAGTCGGTGGAGAGTGGTCTCCTCCAATGGTGTCATTTAGGGGGTGAGAATCGTTTTCCTGCAGATCCAGTGACCCAGCCGCTCTCAGATTTGGTCATGGCACCTTTCTCGCTGGCTATCATGGAATGGAATGTCTTGTGCCCGTTTCCCCAATCCCAGCCATCCTGAAGAGGGAGGTCACTCAGCAATGAAGTCCCTTAAGTTGCAGGAGTGTTTTAAGCCCCAGAGGCATTATCAAATCAACAGGGAGATTCCTGGGGGACCTCTTGGAAGGGGACATGGCGCAGAAGCTCTGGCTTATTAATGACACAGTGTTATCTTGACTTTACCGTTAGGCATTGCTGTGTCATGGGCAAGACCTGCAAGCTGGCACACCTGCTCTAAAATTCTCTCTCCTGACAGGTGCCTGACAGGGGATGGCTGAGCTCAACATGCCATCTGGCCACAGATAGACATTCACATGTGTGTGAGTAAACTGAGGCTACTATGCAACAACCAGCCCTCTCACAAAACAGCTCAAACCAGCTGGTTCATCTTCACCTGGCCTTAGGATTCTCTTGAGTTCCAAGAAAAGCTCCAAGTGCAAGGTTAAATAAGAACATGATCACCAGGCATCATTTTGACATTTCCAGTTTCCAAAGTGCCCTCCTATACCTGATCCGATTATATCGTCACTATAACATTTTGAAGCAGATAACAATGTACAGCAAGTCCTCACTTAACATCGTTAATAGGTTCTTGGAAACTGTGACTTTGAGTGAAACAACATATGACAAAACCAGTTTTACACCGGGCTAATTGCTCTAAACAAGAGTTAATTTTCCAAGGCATATTTCTGTCACAAAAACTTTACCAAATTTCTAAATAAGGACCCAAAGTGCTTCTAATATTAAAAATTGAAACAAATGTGAGCTATACATATATATAAGAACGATTAATAAAAACAAGTCAGATCATTAATTTCCAATCCACTTCCAGATCAGGGTCACGGGTGGCTGGAGCCAATCCCAGCAGCTCAGGGCACAAGATGGGACCCCACCCTAGACAGGACGCCCGTCCATCACAGGACACATTCACCCCTACACTCACTCAGACTGGGACAATGTAGACGCACCTATTCCCCTCACATGCACCTCTTCGGGATGTGGGAGGAAACCAGAGTTCCCAGAGAAAACCCACAGGGGAGAATGTGCAGATTCTATACAGACGGTGCCCCTGGCTAGGAATTTTTTTTTTTTTTCCCATTGGTGTTATAACAAAACGTAGAACGAAACACGTTATTTGAGGACCTTCTGTGCCCATTTTATAGACCAAAAGACAGGCTTATGGAGGTTACATGAAGTGCCCAGGTTCTCACAGATAGAGAAAGAGGATGGATTCCACGTAGACATTCTGACTAGACTAAAAATGCTTTTTGTAATGTAGCTTAACATTCCCTGGCTCAGAATATAAACCTTTCCCCATGAGCTTTAATGCAAATCCCAGCGTGCTGAGCTAGGTTACTGACTGGGGCCTGTTCATCGCTGTCTCCATCAAAAGCCTGGAAGAACTAACTACTTAGGGCACTTGGTGGGGAGGGGAGGAATTGGGCCCTGAGGGACTCAGGGGAGGTTGCTCAGGGACCCATGTGTGGCACACAGTGATCATTTAATGTTTAGCATTATTAACATTAGCTATCCAATAACACAGTCATGTGCCACATAACGACATTTCGATCAACGGTAGACCACATATACAATGGTGGTCCCATGAGACTATAATGGAACTGAAAGATTCCTATGGCCTAGTGACATCATAGCTGTCATAACGTCCTAGAACAACACATCACTCACGTTTGTGGTGATCCTGCTGTGAACAGACCTACTGCACTGCCAGTCATATAAAATAGTAGCACAAACAATTACAGCAGTAAGCTATACCACCCAGGTTTGTGTAACTGCGTGCTATAATGCTTGCACACCAAAATCACCTAACGACACATTTCTCAAAACGTATCCTGGTTGTTAAATCATTACATGGCTATATCACCCAGTCTATGACTCTAATGGCAATGTTATTAATAATAATGACAATAATAATAATAATAATGTGAGGAGGTAGCTGACCTCCAACTCACCTGGTCATCCACAAGCAGCTCACAGAACTCCAGGAGTACCAATTTTTGCTACTTCTTGGACTTGCACATGTCACTGATGTGGCCACACCTTGGTAGCCAGGTCCCAGGAAGCATGAGGCTGAGGTACCAATGCTGCCGGGAGAGAAAGGGGTAGGCCCTCAGCCTGGCATCTGCACTAAGTCCACCAGAGGGCGCCACAAGACAGCAAATGCTCATACTTGTTCAGGCCACAAAAACAAATTCCTCTATTGTTGGCTCATCTAGCCAGTAGGTCCACAAATATTTATTGAACACCTACTGTGTGCTAGTGAGGCCTCTGCCCTCAGTAGACACAAATGCAAGAAATTAAATTATAACTCTGTACTGTGATACATGCTATAAAAGAACAGCAGCAGGAAGAGAGAAGGAACCTTAGGGTGGACATCCTGGAGAGTGAAGAATCTGGGAAGGGCAGGGGGCGGGGTAGGGTGGGGAGGGAAGAGCTGTGCGAAAGCCCCGGGGCAGAGAAGGGCTGGGA
>NW_011888947.1:2647135-2649906 GCF_000151845.1 Pteropus vampyrus
CCCTGCCATCTCCCAGCTGTGAGACCTGGAGCAAGTGCCTTCATCTCTCTGTGCCTCGGTTCCCTCACCTGAAAAATGACATGATAACAGCTCCAGCCTCTTATAGCCACTGGAAAGATTCTGAACCATAAAGGACTGACCGGGTTGCCTGGCACATATCAGGCACTAAAGAAATGGTAGTGACACTTACGGTCTAGTCTGGGGAAGGGCTTTGCAGCCAAGGCAAGACCTCAAGCCAGACCCGATATGCAACGGGTGGTTAGATTCTTCATCCATCTTGTTTGCTCTTTTCTTGGTTTTTCTGGACTAACACGGTGTTCTCAGTTAAGATGGTCTTGTAGGATTTTTTTAAAAACCAAATAAAAATGTAACCAACTAAACAAAACTAAGTCCATTTATAACAAAGCCCCACCAGGGCAAACATTTGCAATGGCCCCAGAAAGCGTTTATCCATGGCGAGAGGCCTATGAAATTTTAAAAGGCTGTAGCTCGTGTCTTTGAAAACCACCAGCATCTTCATGTTTGCCTGGCCCATCCTTCCTGCTGGGAGGTACTTTTCCATCTGTCCTCCTTTCCCCCAGAAAAGCCTAAGGAAGTGACTGTCCAGGTGCTTGGACCAAGGGTGGACATCTTGTCCCTGGCCATCTTGGGCAGAGGCTGCGAGCTGGTGGCTCCGACCTGGATCTGGCTCCCTCAGCATTGGTAAAAACACCTACAGTCAGCCCCTCGCATCTACGAGTCAGGAGATTTCACCTAGAAACGCAAATTCGTGACCTCCCTGGGGCCCAGGTCTTATTGGATCAAACTGCTTAGATGTATGTTCACTTAGGACAGCATCTGAGTTGTTTTTCTTTTTAAATGATTTATTGATGTGAAATTCACAAAACATAAAACTAACCATTTAAATACAGACAGACGTGGCTACAACTCCCCTCCCTGCTACCTCCCGGCTGCGTGACCCAGCGGCATTTAGTGCATTCACAGTGTTGTTCAACCACCACCGCCACCTAGTTCCAAAACATTTCTATCATCTCCCCAGAAACCCTGCACCCATTGGTAGTCACTCCCCAGTCCCCTCCCTCCAGCACCTGGAAGCCACTCAGCTCCTTTCTGTCTCTCTGGATTTGCCTCTTCTGGACATTTCATATGGATGGAATCATACAACATGTGACTGGCTCTTCTATTAGGCATGTCTTCGAAGTTTATCCACGTTGTAACATGTATCAGAACTCCATTCTTTTGCAGGGCTAAATTGCATTCCATCACGTTTGTATATATATTGCACGCATCTACCACAGTGTCACACAGTGGCAGGGTGGGCCTCGTTTGCTCCTTCTGGGCCTTGTTCCTTTCCCCACCAGGCCTGGCTGGCTCTCTGCAACCGTGTGGGCCACTCAGATTATCAGCAAACATCCTCCCCAGGAGCCTGGTCTCAGATGAGGGGCTTCCAAGTGATTTATTGGCCAGCCCCTGCCCACCCACACACATATATTCACACACATAATATGTATGCTCACGTATGTATCTGCAGCATAATGCTGTTTGGCACTTTGCTGTTTTTACTCAATTTATCTTAGAGATCATTCCGCATCAGCACGTATTGAGACCCAACTTTTCTTGCGTCCTGCTGCATACTATTCCACCACATGGTTGTGACATACCTAATGGAGTGAGGCCCCCGGGCCCCTTTGGCTCTGTGACCCTCGGGTGTGGGCCAGCCCTACCAGTACTTCCACACCCAGCTTGGCCAAGCCCTGAGCCCTGTGCTGGCCTAGAAAGTAAGGTCAAAGATGTCCTCTACGTTATCCTGGCCTCAAACCTCCCAGGGCCAACACTTTATGTGCCTGTTTTTCTAACACCTGACACAGCATTTGTACTTTGTAGATGTGAAGTAGATGCTTGTTAATCAAATGAATGTAAAAAAGAATGGGTACTTTTTGTTCATTGTTTAGGCCTGGCTCAGACACATCTCTTCCAGGAAGCCTTTCCTGCTTACTCTAGGTGGAGTTAGACCCCTCCTCAGAGCCCATAGGCCTCGTAACCTCATCACAGCTCTAAGCTCACTGGTTGTGACTGACAGGTACAGAGTTGGCAGCCACCACATCAGCCTCTATTCCTCCTGGTAGCTCCAGGAGCTGTCAGGACACCTAGCACAGAGCGGTGAACGGATAGCTAATAAGTGGCACACAGTGAGGGAAAGAATGGACAGCCAACTTCATCACTGTCGTAACCAATGCCACATCTAAAGTGTGCCTGGTTTTAGATTCCACAGAGCCCTGCAAAGTGGGGAGGTGGATGTGCTCACACCCATTTTACAGATGAGAAAGCTGAGGCTCTGAGAGATTCGGTACCTTACCTGAGGCCTCAGTGGGGAGTCGGCTGACCCCAGGCTGACCCCAGGCTGACCCCATAGCTCCAGCTCTTCCCCACCCAGAACCTTGTTCCCACCCTCCCCTTAGGGCTGGAGACCAAAGCACAGGAGCAGATCTTGGGGAGCGGGCTGAGGTTCTGGGGAGAGGAGGGGTGGGGCTGAGGAGATAGGAAACAGCTCCGTGTCCTGCCGCTCTCAGGGATGCCAGCGTGGAGGGTGAGGACCTCTGGTGGACTTTCATTTGAACACATACTGCGTAAGCACCATGACTGGGGACCCACCAAGGCCCTTTGACGATGAGAGGAAAGAGGCTGAAGAAAGAGCCATCTGCTGAACAAGACCCCCCACTCGACCCTCCCAAGGCAGGGACTAGCCACCCCCCGCCAATACCTCCTACTCC
>NW_011888947.1:2649956-2656392 GCF_000151845.1 Pteropus vampyrus
TTGTATATATATTGCACGCATCTACCACAGTGTCACACAGTGGCAGGGTGGGCCTCGTTTGCTCCTTCTGGGCCTTGTTCCTTTCCCCACCAGGCCTGGCTGGCTCTCTGCAACCGTGTGGGCCACTCAGATTATCAGCAAACATCCTCCCCAGGAGCCTGGTCTCAGATGAAGGGCTTCCAAGTGATTTATTGGCCAGCCCCTGCCCACCCACACACATATATTCACACACATAATATGTATGCTCACGTATGTATCTGCAGCATAATGCTGTTTGGCACTTTGCTGTTTTTACTCAATTTATCTTAGAGATCATTCCGCATCAGCACGTATTGAGACCCAACTTTTCTTGCGTCCTGCTGCATACTATTCCACCACATGGTTGTGACATACCTAATGGAGTGAGGCCCCCGGGCCCCTTTGGCTCTGTGACCCTCGGGTGTGGGCCAGCCCTACCAGTACTTCCACACCCAGCTTGGCCAAGCCCTGAGCCCTGTGCTGGCCTAGAAAGTAAGGTCAAAGATGTCCTCTACGTTATCCTGGCCTCAAACCTCCCAGGGCCAACACTTTATGTGCCTGTTTTTCTAACACCTGACACAGCATTTGTACTTTGTAGATGTGAAGTAGATGCTTGTTAATCAAATGAATGTAAAAAAGAATGGGTACTTTTTGTTCATTGTTTAGGCCTGGCTCAGACACATCTCTTCCAGGAAGCCTTTCCTGCTTACTCTAGGTGGAGTTAGACCCCTCCTCAGAGCCCATAGGCCTCGTAACCTCATCACAGCTCTAAGCTCACTGGTTGTGACTGACAGGTACAGAGTTGGCAGCCACCACATCAGCCTCTATTCCTCCTGGTAGCTCCAGGAGCTGTCAGGACACCTAGCACAGAGCGGTGAACGGATAGCTAATAAGTGGCACACAGTGAGGGAAAGAATGGACAGCCAACTTCATCACTGTCGTAACCAATGCCACATCTAAAGTGTGCCTGGTTTTAGATTCCACAGAGCCCTGCAAAGTGGGGAGGTGGATGTGCTCACACCCATTTTACAGATGAGAAAGCTGAGGCTCTGAGAGATTCGGTACCTTACCTGAGGCCTCAGTGGGGAGTCGGCTGACCCCAGGCTGACCCCAGGCTGACCCCATAGCTCCAGCTCTTCCCCACCCAGAACCTTGTTCCCACCCTCCCCTTAGGGCTGGAGACCAAAGCACAGGAGCAGATCTTGGGGAGCGGGCTGAGGTTCTGGGGAGAGGAGGGGTGGGGCTGAGGAGATAGGAAACAGCTCCGTGTCCTGCCGCTCTCAGGGATGCCAGCGTGGAGGGTGAGGACCTCTGGTGGACTTTCATTTGAACACATACTGCGTAAGCACCATGACTGGGGACCCACCAAGGCCCTTTGACGATGAGAGGAAAGAGGCTGAAGAAAGAGCCATCTGCTGAACAAGACCCCCCACTCGACCCTCCCAAGGCAGGGACTAGCCACCCCCCGCCAATACCTCCTACTCCTGTCCTTCCCGAGGTTGGGGGCCGCCATGTTGGTCTGGCCACAAAGTTTGGGTTATAATTTGTCCTCTCTCACTGATCTGTGGGGAGGATAGGAGGGAGAAAAGAAAATACATTTACTAAGGGGAAACCCCTAAAGGTGTTAGGAGGGCTTCAGTTAAAAGAGGATAAGCCATTGGAAGGCAAGGAGAGCTGGTGGCTGGACAGCGCCCCACACATGTGGATACACTTACGTAATGGGCCCCCACCAGCTGAAGCATTTTTTGTCTTTGCCTATTCAGCCTCCCCTGCCTCTGCTTTACAATAGGGGTTCTGTTTTCTCCAGGCTGGTTCCCCATTTTAGACAGAGTTGGGGAATATGTAAGTGGAAACGGGACCTACAGAGGCAGGAGAACACAAGTGGGGGTGCTCCCCTCACCGCGAGCATCTAGGTTCCAGAGGAGGCCGTGAGACTCAAGCACAACTGGAGAGAGGAAGCTCTTTTTTGTAACAAAAGCCAAGTTGAGGGGAGAGGAGGGGGCGAGAGGCAAAAACGAAAGCTGGATTTTGGGGTGAGGTCTGGGGTGAATACCTGTGGAGCTCTAGAGTCATGGCAGGAAGTAAGCGAAGCTAGGAGGAGAGCAAGCAGGACTTTAAGAAACGTAATTGCGGGTTAAAGAGTGGATCCCTTTCAATGTTTGAGAGAAATGCAAGTCGAAATCTGAATTCCTGCCTTTCCCTTTCTGGTGGCTAGATTTCCTGGCGACACCATCTCGACGGGACTCTGGAACACTGGCTCATGTCAGAATTGCGTGAGCAGAGCACATCTCACAACCAGGAAGCCAGTGAATCCTTGGCGTGACTCAGAGAGGGAGGGGGGGGGCTGTTGTGACCGCACGTTAAAGATGAGGAGACTGAGGCACAAAGAGCTCGTGTGAGTCGCCAAGGTCCCAGAGCGAGAAAGGGGCCGAGCCAGGACAACCCCGTGTTTTCCTGACTACAAACCCCAACCTCGTCTCCCTATCCAGCTCTGCCCCCGCGGAAGGATCCTGTGACACTGAACCGTCTCTTTTGCAGAGTTTAATATTTCAGGCCAAATCTGAGCGAGGTTTGCCGTTTCCTCAGAGGAGTTTGGCCTGACCTCAGGGCACTGCTGCCTGGCCACTGGCAGGAGTCCTGCGTTGGCGGTGACGGGCTAGTGGGCAGGCTGCTCTGGGCACGACTCAATGGAAACTCAGATAACTCGAAAAAAAAAACAAAACCCTTATTTACCTTTGTGGTCAAAACACACAGGACAACTTACAGATGTCATATTCGATAATGCCCGGTGTTGGCATGGATGGGGGGACAGGCACCACTGGTCTGTTAGTGGAAGTTTAAATCCACACAACAACTTTCTGGAGAGCAATTTGGCACTATGTGTCAAAGGTCTTAAAAATGCAAAGCCTTTGATTTAGCAACTCCACCTCTAGGAACATAGCCCAAGGAAATAATCCCACACAACACAATTGTTCTCATTCACACAGCAACCTACTTCAGATGGAGGTTCCCATGAGGTCAGAAGAGCTCACGTCTGATTAGTTCATTAGAGCTGTTGTTCCTCCCTGATCTGATCTGTCTCCCCCCATGGAAGAGCATTTGGGCTATTTTTAAAAATAATAGTCAATTATGCACACACATTTCTGTTTGTTTCATAGTTTGGCTTCCAACTCGAAAGCCATGGAATTTTCAATCCGGGAGGGACCTTAGGGCTTTTCTGTCGAACATTTCCCAAAGTGTATCTCATAGGAGGTTACAGGGTAGTGGGAACGAATGCTTTCATGATTGAATAAGCTTGGGAAAATGGAACATGCCCTTCCCTGCAGGACTTCTCAGAGCCTTTGCTATATGATGGGCATTGCAGGTCTCACAGGTAGATAGAGGATGCAGTCTTTCCCTCCATGTTTGGCCACTGTATTCACGTCCTGGGGTTGCTGTAACGAATTACCACCAACTGGGTGGCGTAAAACAAGAGACATTTAGTCTCTCACAGTTTGGGAGGCCAGAAGTCCAAAATCAAGGTACCAGCAGGGCCATACTCCATCTGAAGGCTCTAGGGGAGGACCCTTTCTGCTGCTTCGAGCTCCAGGTGTTCCTGCATCACTCCAACCTGTCTCTGTCTTCACACGTTTGCTGTTCCTTTTTGTCTGTGTGTTGCGCTGTATCCAAATTTCCCTCTCTTATAAAGCATTGGATTAGGGCCCACCCTACTCCAGTATGACCTCATGTTAACTCGATTACATCTGCAAAGACCCTATTTCTAAATAAGGTCACACAGGCTCTGCATGGATGTGACTATTTGGGGACACTATTTGTCTCAGTACAGATGGAAAGACCTCAGGGGCTTCTGAGCAGAGGAAGCACAGAAGCCAACTGCTGTCATTTTCCGAGTGTCCCTCAGCCTGCTGCGTGGGGACAGACCGCAGAGGTGCGTGTGGGCTCACAGGGACAGCCGTGGGAAGGGCCACTGCGCCGTCTGGATGAGTGGTGACAGCAGCTTGGACCAGGTAGAGGCCGTGGGGTAGGGGAAGCGACCGGACTCACGCTGCATTTTGAGGGTGGAGTAACAGACAACCCAGCATTTGGATGTGAGATGCGAGAAAATGAGGCATCGAGGATGACCTCTGGGTGTTGAGCCTGAGAAATCGAATGACAGAGGTGCCATCGGTGGGGAGAGCCCGCTAGTTACCAGACGTACTTTCAGGAAGCGAGCATGACATGCACTAGAGCAGCGGTCCCCAACCTTTTTGGCACCAGGGACCGGTGCTCCTATGAGAACCTAATGCCTGACGATCTGAGCTGGAGCTGAGGTGGTGATGCTAGCGCTGGGGAGCGGCTGCAAATACAGATGAAGCTTCGCTCGCTCTCTCGCCACTCACCTCCTGCTATGTGGCCCAGTTTCTAACAGGCCATGGACTGGTACCGGTCCATGGCCCAGGGGTTGGGGACCCCTGGACTAGAGGATCAATGGTGAAATTGATCCTCTAATGTCACTTGGACCTAAATAGTGAGCTGACCACCCTCATACCCCAGCTACAGTCCTCTTGTGTTTCCAGAAGTAAGTTCCGACTCCCAGAACAGTCCCTGACACCCTCTGTACCCAGGCCTCAACCCTCTCCGCCCCAAGCCATCTCCCAACACTCCATTCACACCCTGACTTCCTATGCACCCGCTGTGTGCCCCGCAGGACACACCTGCCTCTCTGTCAACATGGGAGGCTGTAAATATTGGGACTTAAACAAGGCACTCTTCTCGGGACCTCGGTGTCCTCTTCTGAAATATGGGGTTCCAGCCTCAAAGGTGGTGCCGTTCGCGGGTGCTCTCTGGGCCCCTGCGGCTGTGCACGGGTGACCCTGGCCTTCCCGGCAGCTCGTGTGTGCCTGGGGTGTTCTAGGGAGGGACGGTTTGGACATGCCCAGTCTAACCCCTCCCCGGAAGGGTACACTGCTGTGGGTGCTGCCAGCAGACAACAGGGTCTACACAGTGCAGGAGAGGTCACTGGGTGGGGAGACTCCTGCAGCCACAACCTCGGGCACGGAGCCCATTTGTTTCAACAGGGCCGAGGGCAGTTTATGCTCATGAAAAAGAGCTGTGCCACCCGGGCGGATGGCTCACCAGCCTGCTGCGCCACAGTCACTTCTCAGGCTTGCCACAAAGCAGGTTACAGAGCCACAGTCAACTGCCCTAATTTGAGCTCTGAAATTTCTCGTGAACCTCTCCCTCTTGCCGGGAATTCAAAGGACTTGGTCCAACATCTGGGCAAAAAGGAGGCTGCTCTGCTTCCTCAGAACTGGCTAGACCGGGTGGCAGGAGATGTGGCCGTGATCGCCGAGGACTCGCTTGGGCAAGGTGTACAGCCCAGTCTCAGTGTTCCCATCTGTAAAATGGAACGTCATTGACCACCATCCCTTTATAGAAGGACGTACGCCATGAATAAAGGCCAGTCCTTGAATTTGGATATGTCCAGCGTGAAGGCGTATCTGCTGATTTTCGTGTGTTTCCTCAAAATGTTGACTCCTGAGAAATGTGTAATAGCAGCCAGTGAGTGTGTGAGGGTCCTGGGGCTGCCGTAACCAAACTGGGGGTCTTCAAACAATAGAAACGTATAATTCTGGAGGCCAGAAGTCTAAGTTCAAGGTGTCAGCAGGGCTGTGCTCTCTCTGAAGGCTCTAGGGCAGGATCCTCTCTTACCCTCTCAGCTTCTTCCCGGTGTTGCCAGCAATCTTTGGCATTCCTTGGCTTGTAGACATATTACTCCAGCGTCTGCCTCCATCACGACGTGGCCTTCTCCCCGTGTGCCAGTGTCTAAATTCCTTTCTTCTCATAAGGTCCCCAGTCGCTGAATGCAGGGCTACCCTAATCCAGCATGACCTCACTTAATTACAGCTGCAAACACTCACATTCACTGGTTTGGGGGTTAGGCCTTTAATCTATCTTGTTAAGGGATGTGATTCAACTGGGTAGAGTGAGCAGCATTATGGGGGCACCCCCACCCCATCCTTCCCATGCTGACAGCAAAATGTGAGAAAGGCTGAGCCTAGGAACAATTCTCTTCTGGCTTTTTTTGGGGGGAGGGAGGGGACTTCCAGGAAGAACGGGGGACCTCTGGGCAACCCCATCTTCCCTCACAGCTGTAAGTTCCACACGCTTCCTTTCAAGGAACAGCCAGCCTGAGATCAGCCAGCTGCCCCCTGGCAAAACCAGGCCGGAACACAGGACTCCAGTGCTGGGCCAAGGCTGGACCATGACCCAGGGTTCCCTTGTCACAGCCCTGGGCCAGGAACCGGGCCGAGCCGAGGAGGAGCAGTAAGAAAGAACAAGGAATCACAGCAGAGAGACATCCTCTCCTTTGCCTTTTGGATACATGGATTTGACCTTGACATGAGAGCCTGTGCGTGACCTCTCAGGCCATGTGTAC
>NW_011888947.1:2656822-2667412 GCF_000151845.1 Pteropus vampyrus
GAGGGTCCTGGGGCTGCCGTAACCAAACTGGGGGTCTTCAAACAATAGAAACTTATAATTCTGGAGGCCAGAAGTCTAAGTTCAAGGTGTCAGCAGGGCTGTGCTCTCTCTGAAGGCTCTAGGGCAGGATCCTCTCTTACCCTCTCAGCTTCTTCCTGGTGTTGCCAGCAATCTTTGGCATTCCTTGGCTTGTAGACATATTCCTCCAGCGTCTGCCTCCATCACGACGTGGCCTTCTCCCCGTGTGCCAGTGTCTAAATTCCTTTCTTCTCATAAGGTCCCCGGTCGCTGAATGCAGGGCTACCCTAATCCAGCATGACCTCACTTAATTACAGCTGCAAACACTCACATTCACTGGTTTGGGGGTTAGGCCTTTAATCTATCTTGTTAAGGGATGTGATGCAACTGGGTAGAGTGAGCAGCATTATGGGGGCACCCCCACCCCATCCTTCCCATGCTGACAGCAAAATGTGAGAAAGGCTGAGCCTAGGAACAATTCTCTTCTGGCTTTTTTGGGGGGGAGGGAGGGGACTTCCAGGAAGAACGGGGGACCTCTGGGCAACCCCATCTTCCCTCACAGCTGTAAGTTCCACACGCTTCCTTTCAAGGAACAGCCAGCCTGAGATCAGCCAGCTGCCCCCTGGCAAAACCAGGCCGGAACACAGGACTCCAGTGCTGGGCCAAGGCTGGACCATGACCCAGGGTTCCCTTGTCACAGCCCTGGGCCAGGAACCGGGCCGAGCCGAGGAGGAGCAGTAAGAAAGAACAAGGAATCACAGCAGAGAGACATCCTCTCCTTTGCCTTTTGGATACATGGATTTGACCTTGACATGAGAGCCTGTGCGTGACCTCTCAGGCCATGTGTACAGATATTAGAGCAGCTGCCAGCCCGGTCAGTACTCTGGATAGGGACCAGCGTCAGCTCATGGGCTCCCTGGAGGCTGGCACTGTAGAGAGACTTCACAGAGAGGTGGGGTGACCAGCCCAAGGTCACACAGCAATCAGACAGGGCCGAGGTGAGAATCCAGGAGCTCTGCCTCCCAGTTCTGCCAATGAGACCCTTGTAGCCATTTCCTCACCAAAATGACATTCATTGGAGGAGGTTTATACCCAAAGGAAACCAGGGGTGATTTGGTAATGATTTTATAGTGACATTTGGGAAGAAAATATCACTCACTTAACAGCCAGGCCTGCTGGGATATCTGGTGTTTGGGAAAAGGGGTGAGAGAAGTATTATTGACTAAACACCTGCCAAGCACTGCATACACATTCACATCCAGTCCTCACCTCGCACTTAGAGTAGTTACACACCCATCTCACCTGTGAGCAGCCAGAGGCTCAGGGCAGCCTGGAGTCAGCCGTCCTGGCTCAGGGCCTCTCGGATGTCGGTCCAGCACACTGAGCCTCAGTTTCCTCATCTGTAAAATGAGATCACAAGCTCAATGTCATAGGTGGTCATGAAGATTAGAGATTCTATCCCAGGAATGGGCACATAGTAGGTGCTCAAGAAAGATTATGCATTGATTTTCTATTGCCATTGTAATAAATTTCCACAAACTTTGTAGCTTAAACAACACACGTTATCCTACAGTCTGCAAGGCGGAAGTCCAACATGGGTCTCACCGGGCTAAATCAAGGCATTGGCAGGAATGCCTTCCTTCTGGAGGTTCTAGGGGACGACCTATTCCTCATCCTCTCCAGCTGCTACTAGCAGCTCATATTCTTTGGCTCGTGGCCCCGTCCTCCATCTTCAAAGCCTGCAACATTGCATCTCTTCTTCCATCGTCATGTCTTTCTCTGCACACAGCTGGGAAAGGGTCTCTGATTTTAAAGACCCACGCGATGACACCGGCCCACCGGATAACCCAGGATCATCTCCACCTCACAAGGTCCTTAACTCAATCCCATCTTCACAGTCCCTTTTGCCATGTCAGGTCGCATATGCACAGGTTCCGGGAATTAGAGCAAGGACATCTTGGGGGAAGGGGTGGACAGTATTCTGCTGACCACGGGTGAGTTGAGTTGAATTCCATAAAGCAAGGGATGCCTAGGTTGGTTTTCGGCAGTTTTCGGAAGAAGAGGATTCCACTAAAACCAGCTCATTCAAAGACCATTTCCCATCCTTCTGCTGTTTTTGACTCTCTTCAAAGAGGCACTGTCTAGCCAAAGAGACTGAGCCAGGGCCGCCAAACCTTTGCTTCAAAATAAATCCTACTAGGAAATTTCCATGGGACCAGGCCCTTTGCTTCCCTCACAAACCTGCCTGAAATCCAAAACCAAGCAGGGCTTCTCACAGAAAGGCCATCAGGCTTCATGTTCTCCCAAGAATGGGGTTTTTGTTGTTGTTTTGGTGTTTTATTTTGTTTGTTTTTCCCTGTAACACTAAATAGCACTAGGGTACTGTTCTGTAGGTAAAGTGAACCTGGCTTAGGACACCATCATCAGTTTAGGATTGGATTTTACACTTCTTATCCTTAAAGAGGCCTAAGCTATCACGCCACCGCGCGTATTTAAATCCCTCAGGGGTCTCTCCTCGGTGCCCTCAAATAGCACCGAACTCTTTGGCAGGCTCTGTGCATTTACAGGGAGCATATGTTGTGTCAACACTGAGGCAGGCACATAAACCCCACTTGCTCAACACCCAGCATCTTTTGACTTTATTTGATTCATCCAGAAAATCGCCGTTCACAAACAGACTCAGTGTCAGATGCTCTTGCGTGCAAGAAGCTCATCTGTCTTGGATTTCAACCAGCTTTACAAGGACAGATGACGTCGCGTGAATTCTCTCACCAAGAGCAGCAGTCCCACTTTCCCGATGAGGAAACAGGGTGGGACGAGGGGACTCGATCACGGTCGCTCAGCCGATGAGTGATACGGCTGGGGTTTGAAGCTGGGTCTCCTGACTTTAAATCATTCCAATTTACTGTGGCCACACTCATTCTCTACCGTGAAGTTGTGCTAGAATAAGAAATATATATGTTTGGTTTCTGTCCTCAGTTCTTGGCATAAGAGCTTCTAAAACTTATAATTTCCTGATAGGGGTAAGAGGAGTGTTTTCGGTTATTCCTCACAAGCCCCTTTCAGCCACACCTGAATTTATGCTAATGAGGCGACTTGGTGGACCCTTACATAGCTTCAGCAAGGGGACTGATTGCCCGAGGAACCAACCATGTGACGAGAGAGTTGGAACTGGCAGCCGCATCCCTGACCTCCAGGTGGAAGGAAGAGGGGCTGGAAATGGTCAGCGGTTTAATCAATCATGTCAATGTCATAGGACCTCCATAAAACGCTAAGTAGAGGAGTTGAAAGCTTCTGTAGTGAACATAGCCAAGTGCCAGGAGGGTGGCACACCCCAAACTCTACGAGGACAGCAATTTCTGCACTCAGCATGCTTCTAGACCTCACCCTAGGTACCTCTCATCTGGCTCTTTTTTGTATCCTTTATAAAGTTTATAACGAACCAGTAAAGTAAGGAAAGGGTTTCCGTGAGTTCTGTCAGCTGTTATAGCAAATTATTGAACCTGAGGAGGGGTCGTGGGAACCTCAGATTTATAGCCAAATCCGACAGAAGTGTGGGTAATCTGGGGACCCACTAATTGTGACTGGCATCTAAACTAGGGGTTGTCTTGTGAGACTGAGCCCTTAACCTGTGGGCTCTGTGCCGACTCTGAGTAGTTAGTGTCAGATTGAATCGAATTGTAGGACACCCCAGTAGCCTTTTGTGGGGATGGTTTTCGGCCTTCGGTAGGTTTAAAACCTCAATAGGAACAGTTTTACTACTCTTAGGAATCTGCCTGATAGGGCCACATCTGCTGCCCCTGCTGATAAAAAGCTTAAAAGGCATGGTGGAAGCCACAGTACAGCCGCGAGCTGCAGCCCACATGTACTTTACCCGCCACTATCAGGAGATCCCCCAGGAAGGTGTAGACGGAGAATGTGAGACTCCAGCATAAAAATAGAATGTCTAGAGTCTCGAAGGGGGAATGAGAGAGGAGAGGAGGCATCTGAAAAATGCAAAGGAAAAGGCCTGCAGAAATGACCGACTCAGCCGGTTAAAGTCCATTCCTGGCTTCGCCCCCACCTCCAGGACTGTCCAGCTCACATCTGTTGATTCATAGCTTGCTTTCCAACTGATGTCTTTCCTTATCTCTGTAGCTGCGTAGGAATAACGAGACTGTGTAAAACTACTTGCTATGTTACAATCAGGGCTCAGCCTTTGGATAGGAATCCGCTGAGCCGGTGCCAGCATCAATAAGTGCTACTTTCTGTTTATAGCCTCGGTGTCCCATCTCTCCAAGCATTCTATAACAGTGCTGATAACGCCAAGGTTGCGGGTTCTACAAGGCAAAACGACCTGTAAATAGATAAGACCAGCGATCTGGAAATTCTTCCTCCCTTGCAGCCCCCCCACCCCAAAGCTCCCCTTCCCATCCTGAGTCATGAAGAACACATGAAACCTCAAAGGAATTATGCGCCCCTTGCATGGACACTGCAAGGGTATATAAGCTGAAAGAAACCTAGCCAAGGGCAGATCGTGCATGGAGTTGTTAACCTCACGCGCTGCACCGGCCAATAAATTCTCCTTCCTCTAACAAAGTTGTCTGAGCATCCAATCTCCTCTGTCGGGTGTCACTTCCTGCAACACTAACGGTATCTAGTGGTTAGAAGTCAGGATGCTGCAAAATATTCTACAGTGCAGAGGGCTGCCTCCAACTCCTCCACACACAGCAAGGAGTTATCTAGTCCCGATGGTCGAAAGGACTGAGGTTGAGAAACCCTACCGTATGCTAATAACTCATGGCCACACGCATCAATAACAGAAATAACTCACCTGTGCATAAGCTCCAGCTCCCAGAGCCTGGCACCTGCTTGGAAGAGTGGGATAGGTTGAAGGTGGTGAGGGTCAGAGGTCTGGCCTTTCTCGGTGAGCCCTGGAGAGAGAAGGCAGAGTGCCCTGCTGAGAACGTGAAAAGGCTTTTCGTGAGCTGATCTCAGCTGTGGGCCTTTAGCTGAAACTCCAAGGCAACCTCCTGCTCCACAGGTGCATGGAGTGGGCTTCTGGCGTCATCCCCCTGTTCAGCAGTTCTCCTCCTGAGTCTGTTAGCTCCAGAAACACAGAAAGCCCCCAGAGAACGGGAAGCATGTCTTACGCATCGCTGCAGTTGTTTGCTAAATAAATGAATAAATGGGCCTCCAAGCCAGTCCTCCTGTTCCAGGTACAGGGAGCACGGAAGTGAGATTTGCTTCGCAGCCCACAGACACAGAACTGAGTTCTAATGGGTAGGCTTTCAAAGAGCTCCATCTGCTGGAGGGTGTTTAATGGCGTCGCAGGGGCTATCACCTGTGGTTCGCTGTGGGAAGATTGGCTGACTGTTCACTTCCTCCACTTCCTCTTCCGCCTAGGCACACAGCTGGACTACATTTCCCAGCATCCCTTGCAGTCAGGTGTGGCCATGTGACTGAATTCTGGCCAGTGGAATCTGAGTGGTAGTTCTGTGCTTCTCTTAAAAGGGCTCCTGGCGGTTGGCAGAGCCACAGAGAAGAGGAGCCTGGTCTCTAAATTGCCCACAGGAAAAACCACTCATTTAACACCTGTTTTGCATTATTGAGTGAAAAAAACTTCCACTGTGTTAAGTCACTGAAATGTGAAGATTTGCTTGTTACAGCAGCTAGCATGCCCTTAACTAGTATGCCATATGGGATCAAATTTCAACTCCACTCTGAGTAAGAAGTAATTACTTCCCTGCAAAAAGATACTTAAAATACAAGAATGATGAAGAGGGTGCTGAGTTTGCAGAAAAAACTCGGCTGCCAAAGGGACCACTGAATAACGTGTAACTATGGCATCAACAGGCACTTCTCAACCAGTGCAGTGGGGTTGTCGAAATCACAGACAGTGACTCAGACTGAAGAAGGACCTGATACAAGGACCCCTGTATTATGGGCTTCAGAGTGTCCCTGGCCTTACCTCTTCTTACACTATAGCTTAATTTCTTAATACAAACTTAATTTCTTTAATACAGTATTTCTGCCCCCCCGCCCCGATTCAGGCTGTTTTTGCCCAAATAATGGCATTGTGACTCACTTGCCTTTAACCCTCTCCCACCCCCATCCTCTATCTGCCTGCTCCTTTAATCATTAAGCCTTAGGACAAAAGATTAACCGAGCCTCAAGTCTATAATCATGAGGACAATAGGTTTTGGTTAGACTTTAGACAAAGGATAACATCTTGGCTTTAGATGTTTTTCAGTCCAGGCCCATCGAAGAAAAACTACAGCCCCACCAGCCAAGGAGCCCGGTCATGAAACAAACGGTGTGGCACCATGGCTCATTCCAGAACCTGACACAATGATCAATCACCTCATCTTGTAATCGTCCAGTCAGCAGCACCCAAGATACCAACTTTCTTAGTTTCCATGAGGAAAGACATTTCCCTGTATAATCTTTGCTTCCGAGATACTGGGGGGCGGGGCAGACCTTTAAGCCTAGATCAACTGTGTCTTCCGGAATTGCAATTCTCCAGTAAATGCTTATTCTATTTAGTCCAACTCCTGTGTCCATCTTTGACGGAGTGGGGCAGGCAGCACCAGCTTCCGGGCTTGTTTGTCCTTTGGTTCAAGATGTGCAAAAATGAGCAGAGAATCATTCTCTGCTCTCGTTTTTTAAAAAATTATAATATTCAATTTATTAATTTACATATACATATTTAAAACCATATTAGTAATTTCTTTAGAAATACTGCTAATTTTTACTCTGACATTTCACAAAATAATCCTATCCAAACCGTGTTCAGGCTTTCACATCGGGACCTTTTCACTCTGGGAGCCACATTGCGACCTGTCACTTGCATGATATTATTTGAGGCGTGGAACCTGTTGAATCTAGAGGAGGGTGCTCTCTCCTCCCCTTCCGACTACCTCTCAGGTGGTGCTGCTGTCTCCTCCACGGCTCCTGCTTCCCCCGGCTAAGCCTCTGTGTTCTCGCTTCCTCCCCGACCCCGGCCCCTCTGCTTCCTCCTGTCCCTTCGGTTCCAGAAGTGGAGGCGGCTTCCTGCGGCAACCGAACTCGAGGTCACTTCACAGCTCTGTTTGGCTTCTCAGCCGTGCTGTCAGCAGCGTAACCCATTTCCTGCATTCATCCCTCGTAGAAATGCTCAGAGGGGCGTTTATTTCCCGGGCTGGACCCTGATTGCTATGTGAGCCCACAGTGAGGTTCTCTGCCATGGGCCATCTTTTCAAGCCCACTCTGGGGAGTGGGGAAGGGCCACGCAAGTCTCTATCTCTCTACCTGGAGGGCTACAGCCAGGTTCTCATCTTTCACCCTTGTCCCTCTCAGAAGCTCTTCCTCTCCGTGTGCCATTTTCTTACGCGCAGATCACACACTCAGACGTGCTTGTGTGCAGGTTGGGTGTTATTTGTTGAGTTTTAGATGTTTGGCTTATTGTTATTTCAAGGAGAGAGATCGGGGAGATCCCTCACTCCATCATACTTTTGACATCGGCCTCCATGTGCTATTCTCCTTCCTCAGCTGCATCTTGGACCTTCTCTCTGATTCACTCCAAGGTCAGTTTCCATGTGTGTCTCCTCAGGAGAGAACGCCTAGCTCTAGGAATTCCAGGAGCATTTACTCACGCTCGAAAGCCTGGCTTTCAAGACCACTGTCTCACCAGGGACTTAAAAAATGTCAAAAGAGCTATTTCGAGCCTCAAAGCCGAGTGTTTACCCCTTTGTATCTGTTCTCCTCCTCCCTCGACACTGAGCCACATTTCGTGACCTGGTTGTGATAGCAGAAGGGCTGCTGGTGGGGGGCACCCCCAAAGGAAATTACTTCCCCTCTAGAAGCAAAGCCAGTAGTCAGCAAAGAATGGCATGTTCGTGGGAGCAAAACTTTTGTAAAACAAGAAGACTGGTAACTGGGAAGGAAAATGGGGGTTCAGGAGTGAGAGGGAGACGCGAGACTCTGACCACCCCTTCGGCGCTGTTGTACTGGCACACGTCTTACTTTCTGAACACGAAGGAGAAAAACATCTCTCTTTCCAAAACGTTCAGTTGGCTCTGCATCCTATCTGAAATGGATAAGAAAATAAAGAAGAAAAACAGCTGATAAAAGTCTCTGGCTCAAGGCTATACTTTGAGGAAGTATCCCAGTTGTGGCTAATTACTCACAGGCGATTTGTGATAACTATTTGCAGTTTCTAGCAGAAACAGGCCACTGGCATGTGAGGGAGGGTCCCGGCAGCCACTATCAGAGCCCCTTCTCCTGGCTGCTTGCGGTTTATCTGCCGTTGGTAACGTGGAGAATTTAGTTGTCGTCATCCATCTCCGTTCGTTGGCTGGCTGGCTGTCTGAATAATAGATAACACCGTGTACACGCTCATCTAAGGTCTGAGATTAAAGGCCCCTCCAGCGTGGTTAAGGGAAGGCGATCAGGATCTCTCTCCTCCCTGCGCTCAATGTCTGAAGTCAGACCGAAACCAGGCACCCCTTGGAGAAAACTCAAGCCAGCTAGCCCTTTTGCTGTCTGGGTCTGCTCCATGCAGCGTTGGCCTGTCCTCTGCTGTCACCTGGAGAGTGTGGCTTGGTGGTATGCCAACCGGGAGGCTGGGCCCTGAGAGCTGTGTCCTCCAGTGGGGCAGGCAGTCTCAGAAGGACTGTATGTATAGGAAGGCTTAGAATCAAGCTCAGGACGGTTCTGGCCCATTTCTACAGCCCTGTGCTGCCCACAACATGAAGGTGCCACTCACACAGCCACCAGAGGGCGCTGTCCAACATTACATCAGCACTCCTTTCTGAAAACCATCCATGGCTCCCACTGGCTCTTAGGATAAGGGCCAGAGTCATAAACCTGTCTTACAAGGCCATGAAGGACCTGACCTTTCCAGCTTCGTCTCACTCTCCATGCTCTCTGTCTAGCAATGATGATTTTTTCACAGTTCCTAGAAAAGATGGCACTTCCTGTGGCCACAGGGCTTTCGGAAACACTCTGCCACTTCTCAGAAGGCCAGTCCACTCATTACTCATTTATCTAGAGAGCCGCTGGTCATCCTTTAGGTTTTGCCTTAAACATGAGCCTAGTGCCAAAGGGAGGCCTTCAAAACACCCCCGATGAGGTTACATCACCCCGTTTGGCTGCCTGCACGTCTCCTTTGCAGTGCTTGCCACGGATGCAATTAAATCATTAACTGGCATGGCTTGTCCACTGTCTGTCTCCTCAACTAGACCGTCAGTGCTCTCTGAGTCTACCTTGTTCACTGCTGACTCTCTAGGCCCATACGATGCCCACACTGCGTTGACTGTGACTAGAAGGCTGCCTGTAGTAGACGTTAGTGCCTGTCACCAAATATTTCTGGACCTCACTCTCTAAGCACCTGGTAGGATTGTGCTTTCTGCTCCCTGGTGGTGGGGACATGGCATCCCTTCTCCTACACACAGCCAGCAGATGAGCTGTGAGGCTAGAGCATTTCATCGCCAATGAACACCTTCAGGCATGGTGCCTCGCAATGGTCGAGATGGCAGCTGCTCCTTTGGCTGCGTGTCTACGAATCAGTTTGCAAATTTTACATCTCTGTACCACAGGTAGCAGTCACGACATCGTTGTCATGGCCCGACCTGGGCAAACATCCAAAGCGCCAGCATCAGAACTCCTAGCACGGGTGCAAATAGCTGGGAACAAAATCAAACGGTTGTGCAGAGGGGCTGAAGGAAGCCATGAGTTGGATGTAAGAGTCGAAAGTAATGTAGGCCTCTTTCTCTCTTTTTTCATCAAGACTAAGAAATGTGTCCCAAACTCCTCCACATTTTGACGGTAGGGGACATCTTACATGCAATGATCCCTCGTATTTGATGAAACGTGGTCATGGTGAAGCAGATTTAAGAACCTATGGCTTTGGCCACCTGTACTCTTGGCGACGCAGGAAGAACAGAGACCTCAATCACACCGAGACCAGAATTGATTTGGAACAGCTGCTCTCTGCAAGCGAAGACATTTAGGATATTCCATGATCTGTTTGTTTCGTTCAGATCTTCTTTTTTTGTGTGTTTGCCCAAGTGTTATACAATCAGAATCTATGTGGAAATGAGTCAGAAAGAACTCTTTTGGTAAATATCAAATAAAAACTAAATAATAAGCAAGCACCGTGTCCTTGGGACGATGCATTTGTGCTTTCTCAATGGTACAGGCCGACCAAGCCCCTGGCAGTGGGGCGTCCTACACTTATACAGTAGTTCGCCTGTATTGAGAGTGCTGTCTAAATGCTGCAAGTGCAATATCTCCATTTCTCAGGTGAGGAAATCGAGGCTTCAGAAGATTCTCGAAGGTGTCCCAGGCCACTGTGTGAGCGAAAAGCAGAGCAGAGCTGGAAACAGCCTCCTTGACCCCCAGTCCCTGCTCTCAAGCCCTACCCCAACTCTGGAATTCGTGAGAATCTGGTGTCGCAGATTTTCCACCCTCCCTAGACTCTTCCTAAGTGTGGGGCTGCTCCTGGCAGCTGCACTTTGCACAAAGTGCATTGTTCTGGAGTGTGTTTTAGTGACAACTCACTGGCTTGCCCCAACGCTCTGACACCCATTCATCTTTCAGGGTTGAGGCTGC
>NW_011888947.1:2668057-2670254 GCF_000151845.1 Pteropus vampyrus
CCGAGACCAGAATTGATTTGGAACAGCTGCTCTCTGCAAGCGAAGACATTTAGGATATTCCATGATCTGTTTGTTTCGTTCAGATCTTCTTTTTTTGTGTGTTTGCCCAAGTGTTATACAATCAGAATCTATGTGGAAATGAGTCAAAAAGAACTCTTTTGGTAAATATCAAATAAAAACTAAATAATAAGCAAGCACCGTGTCCTTGGGACGATGTATTTGTGCTTTCTCAATGGTACAGGCCGACCAAGCCCCTGGCAGTGGGGCGTCCTACACTTATACGGTAGTTCGCCTGTATTGAGAGTGCTGTCTAAATGCTGCAAGTGCAATATCTCCATTTCTCAGGTGAGGAAATCGAGGCTTCAGAAGGTTCTCGAAGGTGTCCCAGGCCACTGTGTGAGCGAAAAGCAGAGCGGAGCTGGAAACAGCCTCCTTGTCCCCCAGTCCCTGCTCTCAAGCCCTACCCCAACTCTGGAATTCGTGAGAATCCGGGGTCGCAGATTTTCCACCCTCCCTAGACTCTTCCCAAGTGTGGGGCTGCTCCTGGCAGCTGCACTTCGCACAAAGTGCATTGTTCTGGAGTGTGTTTTAGTGACAACTCACTGGCTTGCCCCAACGCTCTGACACCCATTCATCTTTCAGGGTTGAGGCTGCTGTGAGCAGGGCTTGCCCTTTGAAGCAGCTTGTTCTGGGGGACGATCTGGGGACACGGTCTACCCAGGCTACAGCTCACCTTGCTTTAGCTGCCTGGTGGCAAGGAAAGTGGGTCAGGCTCATCCAGGCTGAGAACCCAGTCCTGCCACTTACAACCCGTGTGACCTACCACCTGCTCCTCACACAGAAGCATATCAAGCACACATACACTCAGACACACACAGACACAGATGCAGATACACAGACACAGACACACAGACACACACATACACACACACACGGACACACACACAGAAACACAGATACACAAACACAGACACAGACACAGACACAGATACACAGACACTGACACACACACACACACAGGCAAACACACACAGATGCAGACACACACAGACACAGACACATACATAGATACACACAGATACAGACATACACACATGCAAACACACACAGACACACACGGACACAGACACACAGACACACACACAGAAACACAGATACACAAACACAGACACACACACACATAGACACACACAGACACACAGATATACAGAGACACATAGACACGCATGCATGGACATTCCTAGTACCTAAAATAGTGCCTGGCTCACAGTTGGTACTCAGTAAATATCTATTTAGTAAATTAATAAATCATTAAATGAATAATTCACTAAATCAATCATGTGCTCACTGTGCTAAAGGCTGGAGGGAAACCCCCCCAAAACAGTGTCTTAGGTCAGAGCTCCCAGGAGAACCCCCACGTGAGGATTTGTGTGCATTAATATATAGAAGTGCTCTTGGGGGCACGGGCCTGGGCTGGGGGAGCAGGGCAGGATGGGGCGAAGCCAGCAAGGGTGTGATTTCAGCCTCCGTCTCAGCCTTGGCCTGACCCTGTGTTATCTGTTACATGTGAGATATACACATGTGATACACAAATGAATGAGTTGGGTGGAAAAACCATCTTAGCAAGTTTGTCCTGAATATGGAAGGAGACGGGAAAAGGAATTACCTGACCGCATCTGTTAGTATCGGGCAAGAGTCCTGGGAGCCTCAGTTTCCCCTTTATAACTATGTGATGACCCAGAGGCCTGGCCCACAAAGCCTGCCGTGAGCCTCAAGTGGACAAGAGTGTGTGCAAATCTTTAGCCGTTATCATCAGTCTGTGCCTAGCACCCGAGGCTGCCATGGTATGTAGCTTCTTTCTGGTTGGTTAAACTAACTACATTCTTTTCTGACCAAGATAAGGTGGAATTAAAATGTGATCAAGACAAAGTGCCAGCCTCTGGCGGAGCCCATCTGCTGCGCTCAGCCCTGCCGGTCCCACCGAGGATCTGCCTTACAGCCTGACCTCCCTACTCTGCTTCTTATTAATGAGAGGTGAGCGGCGGGCCGCGGGCAGGAAGTGCCTTGCAGATGGAAGGTGGGCCAAAGACAGCTAAAAATGGGCCAGAGCAAGAGGTCATTTAAATGCTCACGTAGGATGAAAAGCCAGAGCAGGCCCAGCCTAGGCCACAGCTGAGTAAGCATCAGGCAGGAAGCT
>NW_011888947.1:2670689-2680645 GCF_000151845.1 Pteropus vampyrus
TTTTTTTTTTTTCTTTTGCCAAATATTTATTCAATGTCTACTCTGTCCCAGATACTCTGCTCGGCACTGCGGATTTAGCAATGAGTAAAAAGAACAACAACAATAAAACCTTTCCTTATAGAGCTTACATTTGAATGGGGGAGATGGACGATAATATAAATAAGTAAAAATAAGTTTTAAAATGTACAGAAGAGAACAAATAAGTAAGAAATGGAGGAAGCACTACAGAACTCACAGTTCAGTTTGCAAGGAAGTAACCGCTGGGGTAGGGCTTGCCAGGGAGGAAGACGGAGCAAAGGGCCTGGAGCAGCACTGTGACTGGCGTGTTCGAGGAATACCGAGAAGACTCAAACTTACCCCATTCCTTTCTCTGGGCTGTTGCAGAAGCCTCTTCTTTGTCTCACCTGCTTGCAGGTTCTCCCTCTCTGGACCAAGGATGGGTTACAAGCATACACTTGATGCTGGATGGATTCTGTGCTTCATGCTGGGAACTCGAGTGGGAAAACCGATGCAGAGTCTGACCTCGTGGAGGTTGCAGTCTAGTCCAGACATTGAAAACTGATGTCTCGTGGGCTCACCTCGACTAAACATTCAGTTCAGCCAGCACTGGATGTTTTCTGCTCATTGGAAACTTTAAATTTTGATAGAATTTCAAACTCACAGAAAAGTCGAAAGAATAGCGCACGAAACCCCCATATATCCTTTATGCAGACTCACCAGTTGTTTAGATTTTGCCCCATTCACTTCGTCGTCCGTGCTGTCTCTCTCTCTGTGCAGATTTATATGCAAGTGTCTTCTCTGCACCCTCGGAGAGTGAGTCAAAGCACCAGACCCCTTCACCCACAAATACTTTGGTGCGACGGAAGCAACTTAAGTGTCCACGGATAGACGAATGGATAAAGAAACTGTGGTCTATCTATCCACACGGCGGACTATTATTCAGCCTGAAGAAAGAAGGAAGTAAAATAAAATAAATAAAGAAGAAAATCTTGCAATTGCAGCAGCGTGGATGAACCTGAAGGACATGATGCTAAGTGAAACAAGCCAGATCCAGAAAGACAAATGCTACATGCCACTTACACGATGATCCCAGACAGTCAAACTCAGAAGCAGAGAGTAGTCGAAGGGTGTATAGTTACTATGCCCATGGTTCACAGTGCTGTATTACGTACTTATCTGGCTAAGAGGATAGATATTAGGTGAGGCGTTCTTATCACAAAAAATTAAAAGCGAAATAAAGAGAGCGGGAGAAAACTTTTGGAAGTGATGGATATGTTTGTAGCATAGAGTGTGGTGATGGTTTCATGAGTGTATACAGACCTTCGAACCCATCAAGTTGTATACATTAAACTTGTACAGTTTTGAATGTCAATCGCACCTTAATAAAGTGGTTGAAAAAATACTGTGGTGCACGATTCCTGACAACAAGGATATTTTCTTACATAACCACAGTGAAAAGAGCAAACTCAGGAAACTAACACCGATACAATTTTAGGATCTAATCCGTTCTAGTGCTAGTTTATAATTTAATCTAGTTCATATCCAGATTTCACCAACGAACCCAATAATGTCTTTTACAGCTCTGTTTTCTTTTCCTAATTGAAAATCTGATCCCGGATCGGGCATTGCATTAGTCATGTCTCTTTCGTCTCCCTTCATTGGAGCAGCTGCTTGGCCGTTTTTTCTCTTCTTTTTTGTTGTCCTCCGTGATGTTGACATCTGTGAGGTGTATGGGCCACTCATTTGGTAGACTGTCCCTCCATTTGAGTTTGTCTCACAGTTAGACCTCGTTTCTGTCTTTGGGGAGGGAATAGCACAGAAGCCATGTTGCGTCCTTCCATCTTATCTGGAGGCACGTGACGTCGGATTGTTCCAATACGGATGATGTTAATGGTTTTTAAAAATGAATTATAAAGTTTATTAGCTCTAGGGGAAAAAAATTGATTCCTCAGAATCGGTGCTTGTTAAGGTCCCTGTAAAATGGTAATTACGTGTACAGAAAATTTCTCTCTCATGAACAGAAAATCACGATGCTTTTGGTCCAAGATATGTTGGATTTTTTCCTTCTTCTACAGATGACAGATGGATGGGTGTAGCCACATCTATGAACAAGCATGCTTGCCCCAAATGTGCAACAGAAATACAGATGCGATGAGCAGAAGACTTGTGGCCAATGCTGGAACAGGTCCATCAACAGGCGAATCTTCTGTGTAGAATGGCCATGTCCCCCGAGGTCCTGCCGAAATCATCATACAGCCTGCGCTTCTTGTACCCTGCTGGCAATTGTCTTCCTCCTCAGGGGGCCGCCCCTGCTTTCCTGGGAGAGCTCTCTGAGGACACCTAGCTGGTGTCACCGTTGCGGGGTAGGGGGATGGTTGGACCATATATGCTGGAAGGTGGCAGGGGCTGAAGAGGATGGCTGTGAGGTTGTTGATGTTACTTTTGATCACTGAAAAGTTACTGTTTTCTCCCTTGTCCATGATAAATAATTTGTGAGGAAATCCTTTGAGACCATAGATATCCTGTTCCTTCAAAAATCATCACTCACTTGTTTTCAGCCTCTATTGATGATCTAACTCCACCATTCCTAACATATTTGTTAGTTGGCAAACAGATTTGTTGGCGGATAGATAGTTGGCAGAGAGAAGCTTTCTTTCAAAGAGAGCTTTCTCTTCTCTCTCATTTATTTATTTATTCGTTCATTTATTTTTGTCAGCATGGAGTGAATGTTTCATCCACGAAAGGATCATTCTAGCTGCTGTGGGGAGAGTGGATGGAGGTGGGTGGTAGGCGTATTAGTCGTTTATTGTTGTGTAACAAATCACCCCCATCTTTATTTGTAAACATTTATTATCTCTCATGGTCTCTGTGGACCACGCATTTGAGAATGGCTCCGTGGGGCAGTTCTGATTTGGAGTTTCTTGCGGTTAAAATGCAGGCCTGAAGGCTTGATTTCAGATAAAAGGTCTACTCACGTGGCTGCCATGTTGGTGCTGGCCTCAGTCCTTCTCCACAGGCTGCTGGAGAGTCCTCACAGCATGGTAGCTGGCTCCCCCAGAGAGAGTGGTCCAAGAGAGGGAGACCCGGGCCAGGGCTGGCCTCCCCGGGACCTGCCCTCAGAGGTGGCACACCACCGATTCTGCCACCTTCTATTGATTAGGAGCAAGACTTCATGAGCCTGGGCCACGCTGAAGCGGGGAGGAATTAGCAGCCACATTTTAAGGGAAGGAGGTCAAAGAATGTGCGGGCTTTTGTGAATTCCTCAGCAAGTTGAACACAGAATCACTTTAGAACCCAGATATCCTCCTCCTAGGCGTCAACCCAGAGAATTGAAAGCGGGGACTCAAACAAGCAGTTGTGCACGCATGTGTACGGCAGCATACTCACAATAGCGAGAGGTGGAAACAGCCCAGGTGTCCATCAACCGATGAATGGATAACGCGAATACGGTCCATGCATACGCCGAATATTATTTGGTCATAAAAAAGAATGAAGCACTGATGCATGCTATCGTGTGGATTAACCTGGAAGACCTTGTGCTTAGTGAAAGAAGCCAAACACCAAAGGCCACATATTGCGTGACTTCATTTATTTGAAATATCTAGAATAGAAAAATCCGTAGAGACGGAGAGTTAGGTTGATGGTTGCCAGGAGCTGGGGGAGATAGGAATAGGGAGTCACTGTTCAACGGGTACCATTTTACTTTGAGGTGATGGAAATGTTTTGGGGCCAGACAGAGGTGGTGGTTGAACGGCACTGTGAATATACTAAATGACTTCAAAATGGTTAATTTTATATTTATTTTTAATAATTTAAAAAAGAAAAAAGAAATACCACAGTGGGCGACACTGAATTCTGAGAGACCAGTTGGAGCTGCTGCAGTCAGCTAGAGGAGAAGAGATGCAAGCGGAGGGAGGGGGCTAGAGAGGAACTTCAGGTGTGCAGAGGGACTTCGGATGGGTGCAGCTACCTGAATGGTGGGGGCAGCAGGAGAGGAAAGGATAGAGACACCCCAGCTTCTGGAGGACTGGGTGGAAGATGGGACTCATCAGGATCTGGAGCACAAAAGCCCCTAGAAGCTTCTGGAAGAAGAGTGATAAGCTGTTTGTGTTGTGGGTTTGTGGTGCCGAGGGCCTCCTGGGGGCTGCTCATGTGAGCATCTTCCACCAAGTGAGTCAGAGGGAGGGCATGCTAACATCTATCTGGAAAAACAGGCAACGTGTCCTGTCATCTGAAACCATCCCTCCCACCACATTCCAGGGGCTGATCCCCGATGTCAGTGTGGCTGGCGCCTTAGCCTGGCCTGGCGGCAGACTCGTGAATGTGTTCGTGCGGGGTGCAGGGCCGTGTGGGGTTGGGGGTCTCGTGGGTAGAGGAGGGCTATGCTCATGTCTCCAAATCCGCTGTGCTTGCTCAAACTGAAGGGCCGCCTCTCTCGAGTTGATTGCATTTGGCTCTGTCCATTTCTCTTTGGGGGCTGGAATCTGGCCACTTGGGTGTCTGACAGGGCGCATTCCTGCTCCGGGAGATACCCAGGAGTTAGCGAGAACATTGGGAATCAGAGCAGATGGCGTTTTCAACATCGAGCTCCCAGGATGCTACCAGCCCAAGCGGTATTTATTATTATGCGAACCCCTATTTAAGAAGGTGGGCGAGTGGACCATGGTAACCACTGTGGCACATTTTAGGGCATATTGCAGGGTTATGAACTTGGGCTTAGGTTCAGAGGGACTTCGCGTCAATGGCGAGCTGTACCACTCACGAGCACCTGACCTCTGTGCCTTCCACGTCCTCTTCCATAGGAGGAAGCAATAGCGGTACCTGCCTGCCAGCGCTGTGAGAAGCCTGTGATGCACCGGGTCCCATGTGCGTGACAGCAGTGATTACCAGTGAGCTCACATTATTGGGATGTGCCTCAGGTGTCGGCCCAGCTTTATCAAATCCCCCTCCCAACAAACATCTGGCGTTATGACAATTCTCCCCATTTTATTAGGTAAAGAAAGAGATTTTGTTCAGGTGTAATTAGGGGTTGGTCGCATCTGCCTGATTTCAAAATCTACACGCTTTTCTTTACTTTGTGAACTTATGTATGTACCATTTGAAAATATATTTTAGAAGGTTCTCTTCTTGAAATGGCACCAGGGTTTGGAAACCGACAGAACCAAGCCTCGGCTGAGCACAGCTCACCACATAGGTTCCATTTGGAATCAGGGCGGCCACAAAATAAGACCTGTTTGCTTCGGAATCTCGTCAGGTTCACAGGAAAGCCACGTATCAGGACAGGGGACCGGGCAGAGCAGGCCCACAGGCACGATGCATCAGGATAACGGACGAAGAATCATCTGTGTGCCCAGGTGTGGGCACAGAAAGCGGACAGGCTACTCCCTGGGCCAGTCAGGGCAGTACCAGGGCCTGAGGACAGCTGGGCCCTATGGCCGGACCTCAGGATGCAGAGTGTAGAGGTGGATTTAGATGAGTGATGGCAGCTGTCAAACTAACCCTGTGTCCTCAAAGGCCAGCATGCACAGGCCGGGAAGGGCCCACGTCAGAGCCCTGGGGGCTGCATGTGGATAGCAGGTGAGGCTGGGTGGGCATCCCCAGCCTCCTCAAGCACATGTCCTCACCAGGAGGAGAACCTTATCCTACTGTTTGTAAACCTCAGAAAGCCAGACAAACAGTCTCTCTTAGAAATCAGGCCTGGATTTGCCATGGACATCTGGAAAATACTATCCTATTTCCCAATCTTCTCCGACTGCCCTCGGGGCTGTGGGACTGCTGCCCCAGGCTGACAGGGAATAGGCCAGTGTCTGGAGGAAAGGCCTTTCCTACAGGCCTAGCCGACAGGGGCCAGAGCACCCCAGGAATGTCACATATGACGGCCAGAGGGACAGCTGAGAGGGAAATCTTGCTTGGGTTCTGTTCCATGCGAGGCCAGACATGGATTCTGGAACCTTGAGTGTGGTGCATAAGGCCTCATCTCAGGCCTTCTCGCCAGACCCTGGGCTCAGATCATTTCCTAATACACGCCAAGCCCTTACCCGTCGTGGGGACGTCCTTGTGCTGCTGCCTCTGTCTGGAACGCTCGCCCAGCCCCCTCTCCTCCCCACGGCCCCCGCTCCCCTCAGATCTCACGGAAACATTCCCGTCTTCCAAAACTGGGTTTGAGCCCATTGTGGGCTCTTGGAGCCCCCGATTAAATAATTAATCACGTGGTCTGTCTCCCCAGCTGTCAGCCAAGGGCAGGCAGGGAGCGTTTGTCTGACTCACAGCTGTGTCTGTGCCTCGTACATGGTAGAAACTCAGTAAAAAAAATCGTTGAATAAATGAATGGATCATTGGAAACTGCAGATAAAGGTTTTTCTCAACTCCGGTTGTTTCTCCTGTTACAAATGCATTAGGAACACATGGATAACAGAATTCCTAACTTCCCTGAGATATATTTTCGATGTTTTGAAGGAAAAGGAAGTAGAAACAAGCAAAAGCTATTTGTCGAAGTTGAAGCAACTGTGAAATTGACAGCGACACTCTTCACAGCTCTTTGGTCACTCTTAAAGCTTCAGGGGTTTGCACCCTGGGGCGGGCATAGCCACCCGCTGGGCTGGGCTTGGGGGCTGGTTGCTAGAACACTGCACCATTCTAAAGAACTCTTTCCTCAGGTGAGTGAATTTAAGCTGAGGCCTCGGGTTCCTATTTGTGCTCTAGGAACTGTGGTACAGGATTGTCGGGCTAGATTTTCTTCAAGAGAGCAGGGTGTCAAGTATGCATTAAAATGCAGATTCCTGGGCACTGCTGATTCAGAGGTCTGGGTTGGGACCCCTGACAGGGGCGCTTGGAGAAGCTCAGGCTGAAGGAATGGCCTGTGACCTCTCTATGGGAGAGTCCCCAAATCTAGAGTTCTGGAGTGGGGCACCCCAATGAACTACAACACATTGAGACAAGCCCCCCCATCCCCCCACTCGGTGACTGTGCCTAAATGAAGATAACTGAGAAGCGAGGTGGCCCTTTTCAATATTTAGGTAAACAGAATGGTTTGACTCATCAACAACCTCTCAGAAAGCCAGATCTGGAACATTTACGCAAGAAAAAAAAAAAAAAAGTTGAAACAAACAAATAAGAAAAAGAGGGAAATGTTTTTAAAAGGCTGGAATCAATTTTGGGGTTAAACCCAGTTGCCCACACAGATTCATTTCAGCTTTTCAAGTGTTATTCTATATGATTTATTTCTTGCTAAAGCATTTGATAGCTATTGTGTAAATGGTTCCCGTTTATTCTGGAAAGCCATCTTCTGCTCTGGGGAGGTCTGACTAGGACCTAGCTAAATCAAAAACAACAACAATTGGGGTTGATTTGGAAAAACAAAACCCACAAGAAGACAGAAGAGTAAAACAAATGCTGATTGCAGAAGAATCTTCAGACACTATGGGATGAGTCATCCAGGGCACCTCCGGGCCTCTGAGAGATCTAGGCTTGAGTCCTGGTGTGTTTCCTTGGATGAATTACTTGCCCATTCTGAGCCCCTGTTTTCTCATCTAAAAACGGTGACAGAAGTTGGACCACCTTGCAGAGAGGTTGCAGGCATTAACCGAGATTGGCCATGGCATATAGGAAACGCATAAAAGATGACAGTAGTTAGTATTCTTATAAAACAGGAACGTTTTGAAGCACAAAGGACTTTCCTTCATTTTTCTTAACATACCAGTTCATACTGCAAGGGCTCCAAAAAGAACTGATAACACTTGGATTCAAGTTTGGGACATGGAAGTTACTTTTACAGAGGACACAAGTGAGGTTCAAGAATGCATGAAGGGCTCATTTGTTCAAGGGCTCACAGTGCACCAAAGTTGTCTTTTAAATCAAAAATAATTTTTTCACCTGAAAGACATGGGGATCTTCTGAAAAAAAAAAAAAAAAGATTTGCAAATCTCACAATCGAGTCATTCTTTTATGGCCATAACAAAAAGAAAAAAAAAATTTTTTTTATTCAGCCAATTCTGTGAAGCTAGTCAGAAAAAAAAAGAACATTCCACGAGCTGATATTGAGGCAGGATGAAATTCAGGTGCTGGGAAAGGGGTTTCTGGAAAGCTCGTCGGAGTTAGAAAAGGGCTGGTTTTCTTGCAGGGAGTGCCGGGGTCTGGGATGGTGTGGAAGGTGGCTTGCCTTTCGCCATGAGTGGGGGTGGTGGGGACGCGCAGGAGGGCAGAGTTGCTCACCACTCATACATCTCCAGACGGCTCCTTGACACTGTGTTCAGTGGAGCTGGGCTCCAGTGGCCACCATTTCTGTGGGGTCCGATGCAAGTAGAGCTCCCTTGCCTTAGCCCAGAGGAGTTAGGACCACCAGGCTGGCCTGAGAAGTCCCCACTGGCCCAAATCTGCCAGTTCGGTCAAGGCCCCTGCAGGTCAGAGCACAGGGAAGGGCGGCTGCTGCCCTGGTAAATTCATTAGCACATCTGGGCACCCCGTGGCAATAGGAAGAGAGAGGCCAGGGGCTGGAGGCCAAGAAAGCGATTTGAGGTCAGCATCGGCAGAGCCAAGTGAAGGAGAGAGGGAGCAAGTGCAGGCCAGGTCAGCAGGCCAGTGTCAGCCCTGGGCTCCAAACCAAGCCACGGCAGAGCAGGCAGGCCAGAGTCAGCACAGCGATGCTGACCAGGCCTCGGAGAACCTGGCAGTGGCCAGGGAGCTGCCTCCCAGCCCAGGGGTTCCCAGCAGCGACCCAGGCTGCTGCCTGAGGACACAGACAGCTCACCCTTGGCTATGACCATGGCTGTGTCCTATTAGGGAGGGGGCAGATGAAGGGATAGAGGGGGAGGCCGTGATGGCAGAGCAGCTGGGATGATCTAAGTGTCTGGGGAGGCACCCCATGGCTCTCGCTTCTCAGCTCTAATGCGTGCTCTGACTCAAGGCCAGGCTTAACACAGGTCAGAGGAACCTCAGGGTGGGGACACCCCCTCAGATTCCAAGAACTTTCCCAGAAAATCAGGGGCAGCTTAGAAGGGCAGCTTAATCCCACCTCCCCTCCCCCGCCTCTTCACCCTCACCCACAATATTCATTAGCTCATCTGCCTTGTGTTTTAGGTTGGGTCCTCCAGACACAGAGCTTGAGATAAGGATTTGGTTGAAACAGATTTTGAAGGGGGTGCTCCCAAGACATTACTCCTCCATGGGGTGACCAACCATCCCAGTCTACCTGGTACTGAGGGGTTTTCTGGGCTCTGGTGCTTACAGGGCTAAAGCCAGGAACGTTCTGAGCAAACTGGCACGACTTAGTCACCCTACTCTCTGGTCCTCCTGAGGGCCCCTGACACATGCTGAGCTTGATTCTGTGGCCAGAGAACACCCTCGGACAGGGCACTGCGGGAAACAATACGTTGACATGAACCGCAATGGCAAGTTCAGAGGAGGTACGGGCAAGGTGCATCCAGCAGCATCTGCTACACCAGACCAGCCGCCCCCATAAACCTGTGACTGTCCCAGTTCCCAGTAGCCTTCCTGCTGCCTCTTCTTATTCACCAGCCACGATGTTCCCCAAACACTCCCTGCCAGCACCTCTGACCTCAGGGCCTTAGCACTGGCTGTTCCCTTTGCCTGGAATTCTCTTCCCCAGACACGCCCATAGTAAAATGTAACCTTCGTGAGTGAAGTTTGTTGGGCATGATTAGCACAGAGTTCCCAACGCACAGAAGAGTCCCTGGAACACAGGAAACACCCACTAAATAAATGAATGAAATGATCTCAAAACCACGTAAGTAGAAATGATGGTCACAAACGCACCTGGAGATGAGACTCCAGGATTTTCCATCCATGGAGATTGCTTCCTCCAAAGGAAATCAGGGAATCATCAAATGTGGACGCCTGGGAGAGAGCCAAGGTTTTGGATTCTCACCTCTGGTGGCCGCCTCTGCTGCTTCATGCCCCGGGGGCTTCCCGCGACCCTCCAAGTCGTCATTAGAGGAGGC
>NW_011888947.1:2680695-2687756 GCF_000151845.1 Pteropus vampyrus
TCGGTCAAGGCCCCTGCAGGTCAGAGCACAGGGAAGGGCGGCTGCTGCCCTGGTAAATTCATTAGCACATCTGGGCACCCCGTGGCAATAGGAAGAGAGAGGCCAGGGGCTGGAGGCCAAGAAAGCGATTTGAGGTCAGCATCGGCAGAGCCAAGTGAAGGAGAGAGGGAGCAAGTGCAGGCCAGGTCAGCAGGCCAGTGTCAGCCCTGGGCTCCAAACCAAGCCACGGCAGAGCAGGCAGGCCAGAGTCAGCACAGCGATGCTGACCAGGCCTCGGAGAACCTGGCAGTGGCCAGGGAGCTGCCTCCCAGCCCAGGGGTTCCCAGCAGCGACCCAGGCTGCTGCCTGAGGACACAGACAGCTCACCCTTGGCTATGACCATGGCTGTGTCCTATTAGGGAGGGGGCAGATGAAGGGATAGAGGGGGAGGCCGTGATGGCAGAGCAGCTGGGATGATCTAAGTGTCTGGGGAGGCACCCCATGGCTCTCGCTTCTCAGCTCTAATGCGTGCTCTGACTCAAGGCCAGGCTTAACACAGGTCAGAGGAACCTCAGGGTGGGGACACCCCCTCAGATTCCAAGAACTTTCCCAGAAAATCAGGGGCAGCTTAGAAGGGCAGCTTAATCCCACCTCCCCTCCCCCGCCTCTTCACCCTCACCCACAATATTCATTAGCTCATCTGCCTTGTGTTTTAGGTTGGGTCCTCCAGACACAGAGCTTGAGATAAGGATTTGGTTGAAACAGATTTTGAAGGGGGTGCTCCCAAGACATTACTCCTCCATGGGGTGACCAACCATCCCAGTCTACCTGGTACTGAGGGGTTTTCTGGGCTCTGGTGCTTACAGGGCTAAAGCCAGGAACGTTCTGAGCAAACTGGCACGACTTAGTCACCCTACTCTCTGGTCCTCCTGAGGGCCCCTGACACATGCTGAGCTTGATTCTGTGGCCAGAGAACACCCTCGGACAGGGCACTGCGGGAAACAATACGTTGACATGAACCGCAATGGCAAGTTCAGAGGAGGTACGGGCAAGGTGCATCCAGCAGCATCTGCTACACCAGACCAGCCGCCCCCATAAACCTGTGACTGTCCCAGTTCCCAGTAGCCTTCCTGCTGCCTCTTCTTATTCACCAGCCACGATGTTCCCCAAACACTCCCTGCCAGCACCTCTGACCTCAGGGCCTTAGCACTGGCTGTTCCCTTTGCCTGGAATTCTCTTCCCCAGACACGCCCATAGTAAAATGTAACCTTCGTGAGTGAAGTTTGTTGGGCATGATTAGCACAGAGTTCCCAACGCACAGAAGAGTCCCTGGAACACAGGAAACACCCACTAAATAAATGAATGAAATGATCTCAAAACCACGTAAGTAGAAATGATGGTCACAAACGCACCTGGAGATGAGACTCCAGGATTTTCCATCCATGGAGATTGCTTCCTCCAAAGGAAATCAGGGAATCATCAAATGTGGACGCCTGGGAGAGAGCCAAGGTTTTGGATTCTCACCTCTGGTGGCCGCCTCTGCTGCTTCATGCCCCGGGGGCTTCCCGCGACCCTCCAAGTCGTCATTAGAGGAGGCATGGCCCATGCCCAGGACTTCTCTACTTTATAAATCAATCTATGCAGAACTCCATAAAATAAAACCAAAAATGTGGTTTTGCCTTCATTCAAGCAGGGGTGGGGAGTCTAGACCTGTCTGCTCCTTGTTCCCTCATGGAGGGCCCAAAGGGCAACCTGGGGATTCAGGGACAGAAACGAAGCTCTGAAGAGCTGAGACCAGAGCTCCTCAGTGACATGCGCGCCAATCAGCCATGGGGCTCGTTAAATGCAGTTTGAACTAGAAGTTTTGAACTAGAGCCAGATCCTCCGCATTTCTAACAAGCTCCAGGTGATGGTCTGTGGCCAGGGCTTTGAGCACGTGCATTTGGGAAGGTCTTTCCTTTCTGCCTGAGTTAGGAAGAATTTGATAATCTTGCCTGCAGTTTTCACAGGTTCAGTGGTGGTGACATGTAAGAGAGAAGAAGCAGAGGCCCTTGGGGTCACCAACAGTGTGAGGGATGAGGCAGCCTCTCAGATACATAGGTCTCTGTGTCTGAGTTAGGGTACTGTGTGTACCGCTCGGACAAAGAGGCTCTCTAATGTACTGGCTTAAACAAGATAGACATTTCTCTCTCTCACCGTCCAGAAAGAGGAGACTACTAGTAAGGCAGCTTTGCTAGCTTCAACACATGGTTTTCATCTCTGGATTCAAAGTGGTTGCTACAGCTCCTGCCATCATGTTCTACATCCCACATAGTGGGAAGGAGAAAAAGATGAAGGGTGCTTATGCTTATTCTTTTAAAGAGCATAGTCTAGCAGTGGCTTCTGCACACACTCTATTGACCAAAGCCACGTGGTCATTTCCAGCTGCAAAGGAAGCTGGAAAATGAGCAGTTTTATGCCCAATGAAACCTGAGGCAGTCTATCGTTAAAGGAAGAAGCGGGGATGGATATCTATAGGAAGAGAAGTTCCTGTATTAAAACTCTAAAATTAAAATTAAATTTGTATGTATAATATTCCAACAACTTTATTAGACAGGTATGTAGGTATAGACTATGTAGGTATGGACTATGTGGTAGGTGAAATAATGGTCCCCAAAGGTGCTCACAGTCCTAATCCCCAGAACTTGTGACTATGTTACCTGACGTGACAAAAGGGACTTTGTAGATGTCATGCAGTTAAAAACCTTGAGATGGGGAGGTTATTCTGGATTATCGGGGTGGGCCCAATAGAGTCACAAGAGTCCTTAAAAGGAAGCAGGAAGGTGTCAGAGGAGATGTGAGGACAGCAGCAGAGTTGGAGTCCTGCACAACGGAAGACGGAGGAAGGGGCCACGGGCCAAGGACAGCAGGTGCGGCCTCTGGAAATGGGAAAGGGTGAAGCAGCAGCTTCTCCCCGAGAGCCTCCGGGAGGAACGCAGCCCTGTCAACACCTTGGCTTTAGCCTGTAACACTCGTTTTGGACTTCTGGCCTCCAGAACTGTAAGAGAATGAATTTATGTTGTTTTAAACTGTTAAGTTTGTGACCATTTGCTACAGCAGCCAGGGGAAGCTAATATTTCTCTGCTCAGGAATAAACACCCCGTTGAGCTTATCTGGGTTCTTCTCATTTGAAAGCAGCTTCACGGCACCCCATGCTTCTTATTAGCCCCACAGGTCCTGCTCTGAGTGTGGGGGCTGAGCCCTGACTCCCACTAGGCCTTCTGTGATCTGAAAACACCCCTTTTGGGAGCCATCCTCCACCAAACAGACTTGGCTTTCCCTACTGTCAGCTAATAATAGTAACATGTAACCCAGATAAATTCCAGCACCCGTAGGGCCCAGCAGGCTGCAGTCCCCGAAGAAACACAGTCTTTGCCTTGCCACTACCGAGAAAATTTGAGAGAACTTTTTGACACGGACCCAATCCGTTGGTCATCGCAGTGTGTCACATCCCTTTCTCCCTCCTGCTCCTTATTGACACCCCTGACCCCCAAAACCTCTCTCCCTGCCCCCATGCCAGGCTCCATGCCCCCGGCTGGCAGCACCCAGCTCTGTCCGTAGCTCCTCCTCCCTCACAGAGGAACTCTCCATCCTCCCTACTCCTAAAATGCACTCTTCTCTCACTCTGCCTCTGCCTTGAGGATTTCTGATGAATTCTACAAATCAGCAACCTATTTATCAATAAGTAACATGAACTAAGGATTTATGTGTCCTGCACTGAGCCCAGCACTTCCCAGCATACGTGACCTTTAGACTCCATGACCACTCTTCAGAATAGGGGTGCGCTATGCACCCGTGGCTCCTGTAATAGGTAGGAAATGGCTAGAGAGGTTCGGTGCTTCCCCAAGGTCACCTTGCTGGGAGACAGAGGGGCCAAGGCACGACCTCAGGTCTGGCGTGGCCACAGTCTCTAGACTGCTCCGTTGCCTGCATCTGGGTGGTTACAGGAACTGGCTACCATGTCCTCTCGATAGCCCGAACAGCTTGTGCATGTATGCTTCCAGAAGGACGGCCCTCAGGGTCCCCAAGTGCACATCCCTCTTTTCCTGAGAAGATAAAATGGAGCCGGAGCTGGGGGTCTGAGGCTGGGCCAGAGGCCGCCCAGCTCTGGGGCCAAGACTGATGAATCAGCAAGTGGATGGCCTCTGGAGCCCAGGAGACAGTTTCTTTGCGGCCAAAAAAAATGTGACCTCTAGTCCTGGCCAGACCGGAAGGCTCTGTTTAAATGGCATCCTTTCTAGGAGTTGTGCTGGCTACTGAGGGGCTGTGGACAGCACCATATTTCACCCCTGACCAGTGGGCCCTACCATCTCGGAAACCCCAAGAAGCTGAGGAAGAGGAGGCCAGCCTTGAGCTTGGTCCTCTGAGGCTGTTTCTCACCCACAAAATGGAATAATAGCCAGTTTCTCGCTTCCAATGAGATAACGGAAGAGAAAGCATATTAGAAACTAATCCACTCCATTAAACACTTTAGCAGAAAGTCTGCGACAGGCCAGGCTGGGGACGAGCATGCAGAGGGGACTGGAATGTGAGCCTGGCCCTCCAGGGGTTGTTGGTGTAGCCAGGAAGCAAACAGGCCACCGTAGCCCAGGATCCCTAGAGTGCCTGGGCATTCCGGAAGGTTTCGGGGGCAGGGCAGGAGAGGAGCTACAGCTGGAAGGATGAGTGGATAGTTAGCAGGCCAGCTCTGGAGAAGAAGGGATCCGGAAGTGGGTGTCAAGGGGAATCCTGGCTCACTCCAGATCGGGGATTCTGGCCTGGGGGTGCAAAAAAGATCAGAAAAGATACTTGAGTTTAATTCCATCTGCAAGTTAGAGACCCTATGATAGGGCCCCATGTTCAAGGCCAGGCCTTTGTAACACAGCAAAACAAAGCAGCCCATCAAATTGTGGTGTTTAGTTTAGTTTTGTTTAGTTTTGTTTTGTTTTTAAGGTTACAGAATTTCCAGTTGGATTTTGTTTGTAACACCATCTGAACTTTGAGGTGGGTTAAGCCCCTAAGACCTTCGGGAGTTTGGGGCTAACTTACTGTCAGAAACATTCCATCACCTCCTGCCCAGAGCCAGGCTCTGAATCCACAGCCACCTTCGAAGGCAGCAGTTGGGAGGCCAGCCCGGGCCTGATCTCCGGGAGGAGAGGTCCCCACTCTGCTCCAAATGTTTGCTCAGACGAAAAAGGCCCAGGCCAAGTTTCAGGGGGCCAGGTGGCCCCATGTCCCCAACCAGAGAGAAAGCCACAATCCCCTCCTTGGCTGAAGAGAGTCACCCAGGAATAAACTGGCTCGTAGGCTTCCCGAGGGGCTGAAGGATTCAGCCTCCTCCATGGCTCAGACCTCCCCACATCTTCTCATCACCTTCACATGGCCTTCAGGCTTGGGGGTGCAGGTAGGGGAGACCCCTGGCTGCCTGCCACTTCTCCCAAGTCCCTCACACCCCTGGGCCTTTGCACAGGCTGTCATTAGAAGATTCCACCAGATCCTGGCTGCACGCCTTTGGGCAAGTCACTCCCCCCAGGGCCTACTATCCTCACTTGCAGTTTAGGAGCCCCCTAGGGCTGTTTGTGAGACTCATGAGATAAAGCACCCCCAGGCCAGAATCCCCGATCTGCAGTGAGCCAGGATTTCCCTTGACACCCACTTCTGGATCCTTCCTTCTCCAGAGCTGGCCTGCTAACTATCCACTCATCCTTCCAGCTGTAGCTCCTCTCCTGCCCTGCCCCCGAAAACTTCCGGAATGCCCAGGCACTCTAGGGTTAACTTCAGAAAAGTTTAAATGTTCATAAGTAATCCTTTCCCCCTCGTTATCAACAAAAATAACTTTAGAGCATCTCATGGGCAAACATGTCTTTTTTTTTTTTAGCCGCTCCGTTGAGATCCAATTCACATACCACACACGATTCACCCGTGTAAAATGCACAGTTCGATGTTTTTTTTTTTTTAAAAAGCACATTCAGAATCATGCAGCCATCAATACAATCAATTTTAGAACATTTCATTGCCCTCCAATGAAAGCCTGCACCCTTCGCCCTGCCCCCATGACCACTAATCCACTTTTTGTTTCTATGGAAGTACTCTTCTGGGTATTCCATATACATGGAATCCTACACTGTGAGGTCTTTGCGACTGGCTTGTGTTCCTCAGTATAAGGAACACAAGGTTCATGAAGAAGTCTGCAGTAGCGGGGCTGGTCTGCAGGACCCTTCCTAAATAACATGTGAAGGGCTTCAGTCTCTACCATCTAAGAAATGATTCCTGCTTCACGTGGGACCTTTTGGGACCTCCTCCTGGCATTCTATGTAGGATGCACAGATGGAGCACGCATCCAATGGGAAGGAAGAAGAGGGGCTACCTAGAGGGGTGGGGGAGAAGTTTACAACTTAATCAAGGTATACATTTAGACCCCCCCACCCCCAATTTATAAGTTGATCCCTGGTGCTCTGCTGCCCCCTAGTGGTGGGCAATTCTCCACCACCTCCTTTGGGAGACCTCCCTTGATTGCTGCCTGAAGTTGGGGGCACTACACCCCAGATCCCAGGCTCTTCATATTTTGCCTTGAGAACTAGTCTGCTATCAGTCATTTGTATCTTAGCAAGAGTAAGTTCAAGTCCTTGATTCTCCTCTCCAGGGAGATTTCCACTTAAATCCCAAAGCTCGTCACAAAAAGTTTGGAAGGTTTTGCCCTTGGCTTTAAGTTTTATATACCAGCGAAGGAGGGGTTGTGTGTCCTTCCAGGAGCCCTGGAGAGCAACTGTCTCCCTTGACCTGGAATATGGGAGAACCTGGCCAAGGTCCTGCTTCTGGCCCTGGGCGCACTACCAAGAGGGGCGGGATGTACAGTGTGTGCCCACCTTATAAGACACTCACCTCTGACTCTGAGCACTTACCCTGTGCTAAGCTTTAGTGCTATAGCTTCCTACATGCTCATAGCAGCCCTCCAGGGTCACAGTTATTATTATCCTCATCTTACAGACAAGGCAATAGGCTCAGACAGGCTAAAGGCTCACTATCCCCACAGCCAGTAAGCTGAAGTGACTAGAGGTCAAGTG
>NW_011888947.1:2688196-2691094 GCF_000151845.1 Pteropus vampyrus
ACTTAATCAAGGTATAAATTTAGACTCCCCCCATCCCCAATTTATAAGTTGATCCCTGGTGCTCTGCTGCCCCCTAGTGGTGGGCAATTCTCCACCACCTCCTTTGGGAGACTTCCCTTGATTGCTGCCTGAAGTTGAGGGCACTACACCCCAGATCCCAAGGCCAGGCTCTTCATATTTTGCCTTGAGAACTAGTCTGCTATCAGTCATTTGTACCTTAGCAAGAGTAAGTTCAAGTCCTTGATTCTCCTCTCCAGGGAGATTTCCACTTAAATCCCAAAGCTCATCACTAAAAGGTTGGAAGGTTTTGCCCTTGGCTTTAAGTTTTATATACTGAAGGAGGGGTTGTGTGTCCTTCCAGGAGCCCTGGAGAGCAACTGTCTCCCCTGACCTGGAATATGGGAGAACCTGGCCAAGGTCCTCCTTCTGGCCCTGGGTGCACTACCAGGAGGGGCGGGATGTACAGTGTGTGCCCACCTTATAAGACACTCAGCTCTGACTCTGAGCACTTACCCTGTGCTAAGCTTTAGTGCTATAGCTTCCTACATGCTTATAGCAGCCCTCCAGGGTCACAGTTATCATTATCCTCATCTTACAGACAAGGCAATAGGCTCAGACAGGCTAAAGGCTCACTATCCCCACAGCCAGTAAGCTGAAGTGACTAGAGGTCAAGTGGAGAGATTAGTGGCCATTTGGGCCATGGACCTGGAACTCAGAAGAGGCAAGAACTGGAGATGGGTGTGTGGTTACTGCATGTTGATGCACTTAAAGCCAAGGATGGTGTGGGCTCTCCTAGGGAGGGTGGGTCCAATGAGGAGGAAGGAGGCTCAGAGTCAGCTGTCAGAGGGGACAGGAAAGAAGCCAGGAGGAGAGACCAGGAGGAAAGGAGACTGAGGGATGCAAACTGTAGGTGCTGACAGGCAGACGCCAACTGGAAGTATCTGGTTTCTAAGAAAAATCCATTTGATGAACCACTTTGCTGGCTGCAGTGCAAAGACTATCTGCTTTGAAGAGATGCCTAGGGACATAGCCCAAGGCTCCATCCCAAGGGTGGAATTGAACTCAGGTACCTTCCCTGAGCTTTTGCTTGAAGGCCAATTTGCAAGAGAATATAAATATGTATATATATAACATGAGGATGTAAGTTGAGGATCTCTGGATGAGATCACCCTGGATCATCCAGGTGGGCCCTAAATTGAAGGACACATGTGCTTATAAGAGACAGACGAGGAGAAGACACACAGAGAGAGGCCATGTGACAACAGAGGCAGAGAGTAAAGTGATGCAGCCACAAGCCAAGGAACACCTGGGGCCACCAGGAGCTAGAAGATCAGGATCCTTCACACTTTGGGAGAATATACCTATGTTGTTTTAAGCCACTCAGTTTGTGGTAATTTGTTGCAGCCTTAGAAAACTCATACAGTATATATCAGTGTATCTATCAATGTAAAGATATCTGTACATACATATATAGATATAAAATAGATATCCTCTCTTATGTACATACCATATGTCATATAAAATGAGAATATACCATCTGTCTCCATGTTTCTCAAAGAGTGGTTCGAGGAACCCCTGCATCAAAACTGCCTGGGGACCTTGTCGAAAATAAAGACCCTTGGGCCCACGATGGGATTTGACACTCTGGGTGGGGCCCCTGAACAGGCATTTTAAAACCAGCTTTTAAGATGATTCTGATTGACTTGGAGGTCTGGAACCCCAGCGGTGTCTGGACATGACCGTGAGGGTGACCTGAGGTAGGGAGGGAGGAGACTCATCACAGGGCAGGAGATGAGAGGAGGTCCTGAATGTGCCTTCCTCGGGCCTGGTCTGTGCTGTGGGCCAGATGTTTGGGGTCACGGGGGCCCAGCTCTGCCCCGGGCACAGCTGCTCTGCGGGAGAGCCAGAAGTACACAGAGCCTGTTGTTGGGCTGACGTTTGTACTTGCACGCTTGGCTTTCCAGCAGTTTCCAGCAGCTGCTCCATGTTGGGCTGCTCCGGGAATTCCGGGGCCCAGGAAAGTGGCTGGGGCTGACATCCTAGGAACAGCTGGTGGGGTGGGCCGCAGGGCCATCTGGAAGTTTCCGGGCCTCAAGGAACACTTATGTAACTGTTTTAGAGGGGAAGTTTGGACGATGGATTAGCTTGGGGCCAAGGACAAACTGAGAGTTCCACACTGGCTGAGGAGGAGAGGGGGCGGGGGTTGGGGAGGCGGATGGGAGACACCTCCAGACCAATCCTGGCAACAAGGACCTTTTCTTATTCCTCACATCCCCCCGAGTTGCCCAAAGTGTTGTCAAGGCTGGAAGAGCAAAGGAGGGGAACATAAGCTCTAGAAGGGCAGGGCTGTCTGTTTGCTTTGTTACCCACAGTGCCCAGACTAGGTCTTAGCACATAGTAGGTGCTCAGTAGATGTTTGTTGAATGAACTCGTGGGTGAATGGGGTTTCTGCCCAGAGGAAGGGTCTGTACAGAGCAGGAGGCTCAACCTAGACTCCCTGGACCAGCAGCATCAGCATCACCTGGGAACTTAGCAGAAGTACAGCTTCGTGGGCCCCAGCCGACCTCCTGAATCAGACATTCTGGAGTGGGTGGCGAGCTGTAGGGTTCTGGTGCCCCTCAAATGTGAGGGCTACTGTGTGGTACATGATCTTTAACCCTGGCTGTGTGTTTGAATCACCCTCGGAGCCCAAAGCACAAGACTAAAGCAAACCAAACCCATGCTCACTTCAGACTGAATGGAGCTGAGTCTCTGCAGGTGGGGCAGGCATTTAGATGTTTCTGGAGATTCTCTTGGGTGGCATGGGTCTGCTTTCAAATCCTGGGCCCGCCTCTTAATAGCTGGGCGACTTTGGGACAGTCACTTAAAAGCCCTGTGCCTCAGATTTTTATCTGCAAA
>NW_011888947.1:2692159-2697108 GCF_000151845.1 Pteropus vampyrus
GTACACTTTAAAACGCAGATAAATGTAACCATCATACTGTAGGTTACATTTTACATTTTTTAACTCACTATCACCTTTCTCCTCTCCCCCTGAGCAAAAATTTCTTGGACGGACAGACACCTAGTCCAGTCTCTCTCAGCCAATCACTCTGGAGGCGACTCTGACTCTGCCTTCTCCCTCTCCCTAAAACCCACGTACCCCCAAATCCTGTCAGTGGTGCTGCCTCAATACCTCTCAATCCACCTACTTTTCTCCATGCCCATGGCCACCACCCCAAGCTGCCGACCAGCTCAGGGGCAGAGGGAAGCGCTTTCGGGATATAATTGGCTGCAGGCCTCTCACAGGATTGAGCTGCGATGCCCTGGTTTCCAGCTTCCACTCTGGACCCCTCCCGTCCACTTTTCACACTGTTGCCGGAACACACTTTCAAAATACAAGTCTGGTCACATCACATAAAGACCAGATTCTTCCTCCAGGAAGCCTCCCTGACTGCACACATGACCCGCCCCCCCGCCCACTTCATGGCACCGCATCCCACTGCCCACAGTTCTCGTAGGTGCTTGTGGGCCCACTGTCTGTCCTCCCCTGAATCATGGCATCTCTGGGAACCATTCTACGAGGTGTTCAACCGAGAGATGCAATCTGAAACCGCATTTGTGGATGGAATGAATGAATGAGAAAGCTCTCACCGCACATTCATAAACACAGCATTAGAGCCGCATTATAATTCATATTGTGGAGCCGCTGCTGTTCTCTTAATCCTCGCCTTTTTGTTGGAATTTAGGATGTGCGATCACCCAGTACGACGCATGTCTATATACCCACAACATTCTGGCATCCACCATCCTCATGCTGACAGTGGCACGATCACCACGATTTTGTTTTCAGGGGAAAAGATCTAGTTCTTAGTCTAAAGAATTTCTGGAAAATTGCTCAGCAAAAAGTGGAGACTGGGGACAGCGTTCCCCTGAAAATCCCTTCGGCTTATCTGTACTTCTGGCCTCCTGAGAGTGGAAGACTCAACTCCGGATGTCTCCCCTCTCCCTGCTCCCTGAAGTTTGGGGATGCAGTTGCCACATAACTACCCTAAACACTGCCTGCCGTTGTCAGTAAGTCAGCCTCCTGGGGACATTTGGAAAGACAGCTGCATAGTAAGCTGAGGCCACAGGTGCAGCCCAAACAAAGATGCTGTTGGAATCTTAGGTGCCAGCCTCTAAGCTCCCTCTCCTGGACTGTACTTTAGGGTTAGGTCACTAAGCTCCTGGGGCCAATGCAGAAAGGACACAGGAAGGGGTCACTGTGGGATAAAATGTGAAGAATCTGAGGTCACCCCAAACAGAGACCCATCACTGCTGACACCTCCGGGCTTTCCTGCGACAATCGGTATCCTTTTGGTTAAAATAGTAATTCTTTTACTCAGTGGCAGGTGGTGGGGTTTGTTACTCCTGCTTTTAGCAAAGCAACAAGAGGAGAAACAAACCCACAGTCTGGAAGGAAAGAAGTTTGCCAAATAGTAAGATTTGGACCCAGTTCCCTAGCAGCTGGGCCACAAACGGAGAGAATGACAAAATGTTTTAGCCTCATAATGATCGTCATTCTGATCAGCATCACTGCAGTCATTATAAAGTTTGTCCAGCACTGAGCCAATGCCTTGGGCACCACTTGTGTCTGTGTTTTAGAGACGAGAATATGGAGGTTTAGACTGAAGGTCACAGGACTCTTAAATAGCAGAGCGGGGTCTGACCCACACCCAGATTCCTTACCTGCACGTGGACAGCAGGCCGCTCCGGCAGGCAGAAGACTGAGAAGTTGATCACACGTGTGGAGTGCTTGTTTTCTCACCTATAAAATGGGCTGATACCACCTAACGCACAGATTTGCAGAAACCGTTTTGCCCCCTTTTCTCTTCCCCTAGCGTTTCTCCTCTCTTTTCGGGTCTTGTCATAAACTGTTTCCACCTGGTTGCCTTCCCATCTGCCGCCTTTCCAGAACAGGTGCGTTCCCTTAGCACCTTTCGCCTCTCTGTCAGGCCCTCCTCGCCTAATTCCCATCCCGCGCCTGTGGGTTCCCCGGGTCCAGGATCAGCTGCGTGTAGTTACCATGTCCCTTTCGTCTCTTCTAACTTGGAAAGATTTCTCAGCCTTCCTTTGTCTCTCTTGACTTGTTTTTGAAGAATCTGCTTCTTGTTTTGACCCACAAGTTGGGAACTATGAAAGCCACTCGGAGCCAAGTTTAGAGAATTATGTGTTATGAAACGGATGCCCCCACACGTGATCGCATTCTGTCATGTGGCTGTGACCCACACTTTTCTTCTACATTGGGGACTCTTTCTGAGGGTAGCATGGGCTAGTGGTTAGGAGCGTGCAGTCTGGCCTGACTGCTCAGGCTCAGACCTGGCTCTGTTCCCTCCAGCCTGTGACCATGGGTAAGTCGTTTACCCTCTCTGTGCCTAGCGCTTCATCTGTGAAATGGAATAATAATGGTACCTACCCAATGGGGTTGTTATGAGGATTAATAAGTTAATATTTGTAAAGAGCTGAGAAAAGTGTCTGGCGCACGTAAAATGGTGAGCATTTTTGGAGTATGGTGGCCGTCTGGTTTCAATCACACAATCTTAAGTTGCAACTTGCGTAGCACTAATTCTGGCACAGTGGCTTTGTCATGTGAAATGTATTCATGTTTCTCCCCGTTCCTTTCCCTTCACACACACACACACACACACACACACACACACACACACACACACACACGGAAACACAAGAGCTCCCTTTCTCCCCTGGTTTCCCAAGCCCAGAATGCCAGGTAAGGGACTTCGTCAACTCCCTTCCAAGACCTTGACCCGAATGGGATTGATCACCACATCCCAGACGACTCGCCGGGGGAAATGATCCCCCACTGACTTCCTTCCCTATTTTAGCCCCCATCATTGAACAACGGGGTACCAGGGTGAAAATTGGGAAGGGGGAGTCACAGAATTAAATCCTCTTCTCACAGGGCTGAGAAATAGAGCAGGAAACTGCCCATCGCTCTGGCTCTTGGGTTTTCTGTCCCGGAAAATCACACCGCGCTCCCTCTCATCGGCGTGGGCCTGGGTGAACAATCGCACGCATCCTGGCCTGCAGCCTGGTGCTCCTGACACTGGAAACGAGACCCGGCTTCCGCACACATGTCTCCAGGGTTAGTCTAGTCAACCCTGTGTTCATTCACTTATTCATTCACCAGAATGTTACTGATACACGTATTGTCGTCGCTCAGCTATTTTTATAACCGTTTGCCTATTGCGATATTAACCAACGCATTTGCAGTGCTTTCTTTGTTATTATATTATTAATCGGGTTTATTTAGCAGTCCGAGTGCTATTTTAAGCACTTTACACACACTATCTCATTGACTTCTTCTCATAACCACTCTATGAGACAGGTATTATTTATAATTGTTCCCCTTGTACAGATAAGAAAATGGAAGCACAGAATGGTTAAGGCACTTGCCCGAGGTCACACAGCTAGAAGGGACCATGCTGGGACTCTAACCTGTGGGCTGTCAGGGATGATGTTGGGAATAAAAAAGAGTCCAGGGTGGGGCTGATGATGAAGGCTTAAGGACCTGGGGTATGACATGCTAGGATCGTGGAAATGCAGAGATTTGCGGGACAACTGTCTGGGGGTGAAGCCCAGCTCAGGCGTCTATCAGCTGTGTGACAAGTCAATGAGGTGGGTAGGTCTTCCTTTGGGGCTCAGTGAGGGAACTCACGATGGACTACACTCTGTAAGTCAGGGGTGAAGCTGGGCTACAGCACAGGTTTCCGGTTCTCGATGTACATCTGGGTGCTGTGCAAGCTAGGGCTGTTTGTCTCAGCATAACTGCCAAGTTCATAAAAGGCAGCTGAGTCTATGGGAAGCCTCGGCCAGGATTTCGTTCTGCCTCTTGTCTGTATTACCTTGGCCAAGTGATTTAAGTCAAGCCACAGTTTCCTCATCTGACGAATGGTCATAATTATTGTTATGTTATGAGGCTGTGAAGAGAAGACGCATTGTTTTAGCAGGCTCAGCTCAGTCAGGAGTAGCAAATGTGTTACCGGAGAGCGGGGTCCTCTCCCGGCGCGTTGTCTAGGTTCTTGATGTCTCGAACAAAGAATTGAGCAAGACACCGCAATACAGTAGAAAAGAAAAGCTTTATTAGAAGGGAAAGTACACTTCCAGATGTGGACGCGGGCCTGAGCAAGAGATGCGTGGCTCGAAAGGCCGGGTGACAAAGTCTTTGAGGGTTTTATCTCTATTTGCTGTGGGTGGTTACTTTTCTTAGAGGGGTGGGCTTCCTTGATTGACAATTAAGATTGACAGGACTCAGTGATTCATCATTTGCTTTCTGCGCACGTTCGTTCCCAGAATTCAGTCTGTTATAATGACATTAATGAACTACTAGGCATGTGCATCATATTATAACGATGGTAAAATGGGGCTCAGGTGAGTTGAAGGTGGTTGGGTTCTTCATTGCACAGGAGTGTAGTGACTGGCTTAAACTGGTGCCTAATTATCTGCTTACTTGTTTCTTTGTGGAAGTTACTTTTAGCCTAAAAATGCCTTCTGGCTTGCTTGATTGTGGGCGGATTAGGGGGGACCCCTTCTAGGATAAGATGACCACAGTGTCTTTGTAGGCAGACCAGAAACCCCCTAACTAACTTTCCTGCCTAACTCTTTTCTAAGAGCCATGAACCCCCTTATTATTAGTATGAATGTTGAGGGACAGGAGGTCTCTTCTTCTGTATCTGCTTCCTGCTGAGAATGGCTATAGTCCCCGCCTACAGGGGTTTCATGGAGCTCTTTCCCTTTCTGCCTTAGTCAGGGCTGGGTCTTGGGTTTCCTGCTGAAGTGCCACCTCAGTCCCTAGATGAGGAAAAGAAGATATAAACTTGTTATTTAAATCATATATCTATTAATTTCTATTATCGA
>NW_011888947.1:2697863-2703043 GCF_000151845.1 Pteropus vampyrus
CCATCCAGGCCAACCCCAACAGGGAGGGTGGGGCGGTGCAGGCAGATGAAATGCCGGCTGGGCTTTTGGTAATGTCTGTCTTGATTTTCAAAGTCTCACTGAATGCAAAGGCAAGCCAGAGGCAACTGGAGCTGGAGGGAAGCTCGATTGCGAGGGTGCTCCGTGGCGAAGGCAGATCTGGGAGTCAGCTCGTGGTCAGAGAGGCCTGGGGACCTGGATGAGGTGCTTGGCCTCATTGGACCTCAGTTTCTCATCTGTAAATGAGGATATCAACACCTACCTTGTGGGCTTGTGGTGAAAATTAAGAGGATGCATGTGAGGCACCGTGAATTTTCAAGCCACACACTCAGGTGTGCAAGAAAAGGTGCATCTTTATTTTTCTACAATGAACCTGACCTTCAAATCTCAATTCCTGCCCTATTCTCCGCTTCCAACGAACTTGGTAGAATAAAAGTAGTCATTCAGAAAAAAGCATCCTGGTTTTTCTCATTTCAAGTTTAAATTAGTTAATTCAGTGGGCTCTCCATCTCCCCCTCTTTGAGGTGGCATTCCTTTAAAAATGAAAGTCAGAGCTCATCTCTCCTTGGCTCAGAATCCTCACATCGCTCCCCAATTCCCTGGAGTCAATGCCCAAGTTCTTCCCCTAGCTCAATGGCCATCTCTGAACTGATCACCAGCACTCTGCCCTCAGGTCTCATCTCTCCCCTGCTCCCTCTTCTTTTACACAGACCTCTTGGAGTCCCTTGGACTCACTCACACCTTAGAGCTCACTGCCTCCTTCACCTGGAACTCCCCTCCCTCTGATACCTACCCGGCTCTTCCATCTCCTCTTTTTCAAACATTATCTTCTCAGCAACCCCCCACCTCACTTTCTGTGACCACCTAATTTAAAATACCAGCAACCTCAGCTTCTGGCACTTCCAAACCTTTTCTGGTTTCTTTTACTCAAGAGCACTTCTCCCCACATGAATACAAGCTTCACATGGGAAGAGACACGTTCGTGTCTGTTTTTTTCAGTAGGTGCTCAATTAATGTCAGATGGATGAATGGATGAAGAATGAGTAGATGGATGATGGATAGATGGATGGATGGATGGATGGATGGATGGATGGATGGATGGATGGATGGATGAAGGACAGATGGATGGATGGATGGGTAGCAAGTTCTGGAAGAAAGTGGGAAATAAGTCCCTTCTACTCTCCATTTTCCCAGAACCTATCTGGGGGCTTTCTCCCTTTGTCCCCACCTGACTTCAGCCTGATGAGAGGGATGAGAGGCAGACACAGGCAGCCCTTCCTAACCCCCTGGGCTCATTTAATCAGAAAAAGGATTTGTTACAAGGACACTGAGGATCCCACAGAATCCTAGGGAGGGCTGGAGGACCAGGCAAGAAGGTTCTGCAGCCAGAAACGACACCCAAGATCACACCACAGGATGGTCTGGTGGGACCCACCTGCTGGGTAGCTGAGCCCTGGGCAATGCAGCGACCTGGACTCTCCTGGTGGTCCCACACCTGGGGTTGCCAGATAAAACACAGGAGAGCCAGTTCAATTTGAATTGCAGATAAACAATGAATAGTATTTTAGTAAAAGTATGTTCCACACAATATTTTACTGTTATTATTCTATTTTGTCTAAATCTGGCACCCCTATTTGCTATCTTCGAAGCCCCCGCTGCTCCTCCGAGAGAATTCTCTGGATATCAGCTTCCTTGCATCAGGGGCTCCCAATTTAACGTCATAGAAACATGTCACAAGCATGCATGCTAGCTGCAAAGGAGTCTGGGAAAGCGAGTGTCAGACACCCTAAGCTTTTACACTAGGAGGGGTCTCCACCTGGCGACACTGAGGTGCTCCTCAGAGCGTTGACAGCACCTGGTTTTAGGCTTCTGCTCTCCTATCGTCCAGAGAGTCTGGGCAGAATGAAGAACCAGACTCTTCCGAAATCTGCTCTGTGTTCCATGAGATTTGGTTTTTGAGATACGGGCATCCTTTCCCTCAACCTATTTTCTCTGCCAGACAATTTTATGTCTATTTAGATACAATTTCCACTAAAAGGAGCTAGGGCTCTTTGGAGAAATGGCTGATTCCAAGACTGGGACAAAGGAAGTACAAGATGAGCCGGGAACATCTTGTTGTGCTGGTAAGCTGTGCCAAAACTGATGGGGCCGTGTCAAAAGCACACAGAAGGCAGCTGGAAGGAGCTCACCCACTGTTCAAATCTGGAACGATGTGATCGTCAAACTAAACAATGACAGGAAAGCATTGTAATACACTGCATAAAACAAGGATTAATGAGCCCACGCCAGTATGTATGTGTGGAGATATATGTATGTATGTAATATAAGCAATATAATATATGACGTATATATAAGTATATATTTATAAAGCATAAAGTACAACACATGTATGTGTGAATAAATAAATGAATGGGGAGAAGGAAAGCTTTTCCTTACAGGGCAGTGACTAATAAATGTGGGGGTCATAGCACAATTAGAAAAGTCGCCACTTGGCAAGAGTCATAAATAGTTGCTAAAACTTGTGAGCGAAGATTTTATGGGGTATGGGATATTTACATAGTCTCAACATATCTCTCCATAAGATAATTATTTATTACAAAAAAATATAAGAATTTCATCACAGTGGAGAAATATGGTAGATGCCACCTTAACAAGTGGTCAAAATTGACATTGGCAGCAACAGGGCAAATAGACACGTGCCTCCTGCTACAGTGAACTGAGGACACAGCATCACTTCTGAGAGGTTCCTGCCAAAAACGCGTAACCCCAAACTAATAATGAAGAGACACTGGACGAACTCAATTTGTGGGACATACTACAAAATCCTGGGCCAGTAATCTCTTAAAAATGTCAACATTATAAAATAAGAACATAAAGGGAGCAGCTTGTCCAGATTCAAGGACACTAAAGAGACATGAAAACTGAACACGATTCATAATCTGAGATTTTCTTTTGCCGTAACAGACATTATTAAGACAATCAGTGAAATCTGATTAAGGTCTGTAGCTTAGATCATTTAATGTATTCATGTTAGCTCCCCGATTTAGATAATTATATCAGGTTTTGTAAGAAAATGTCTCCTTAGTAAGAAAATGTCCTTGTTCTTAGAAAAACGTACCCTAAAGTATTTAGAGATAAAGGGGATCTCATGTCTGCGACTTCCTCTTTAATGATTTAGAAAAGAGAGAGACAGAAAATGATCCCGTAAAGGCAGGACACGTTGATGTCTGGGGAATCTGAAGGAAGGATGTATGGGATTTCTTTATATTATCCGTGCAACTTGTCTGCAAGTCTACAATTATGTCGGAATAAAAAGTTAAAAAACAAACAAAAAAGTCTGTTTAGAAACTCAAAAGCTAACACGGATCCCTTTGTTCTTGCTGTTCCGTTGTGGTCTCCTTTCTCTGGGGGAGAAGCCCCAACAGCCTGCGGCTGCTGCTGAAGGCCCAGGGCAGGGTTTTAGAGGAAACAAAATCCCAGGAACGCACACCACGTTTGTTAAATAATGGTATTTGTAGCTGTAACAATTACCACGTATATAGCATTTATTACGTGGCAGGCTTCCAAATGCTTTTTAAAAAAACTATACTTACTTGTTCGAGCCTCATAACAACCCTGTAAATAACTGCTACGATTATCCCCATTTTATATATGAGGAAACTGAGGCACAAAAAGGTCGAGAAACCTGTTCAGGGTCTCCCAGATCATAAGTGGTAGAGCTGGCTCCAGGTTCCTCTCCTGCTCCTCCACGGTGTCACATTAGGAAGATTTCAAAGGTTCAAAACGTGACGGACTGAAAAGGAGAAATAAGATAAGGCACTGAGGGGTTCTGGACCCAACTCCAATGTGGAGAGGGGAAAAATTTTGCCAACTCCTCCTCGAGAAAAGGCAATCAATGGTGACTGACCCCACGATGATTCAGACACAGAAATAAGGTGATATATATCTATGCTGAAGTCACAAAGGAAAATATCTTCAAAATAAATGAAAAAATGAGAAACCGTGCAGAGAATTAGAAAATTAGAAAAAGAACCAAATGGACATTCTAGAATTGAAAAATACAATTGTCCAAAATAGAAGGGACAGAATCAGCTGCCATATTGCTCTTGCCATTGTCCCTCTTCTTTCTCAGAACGTCTGTGACAGGCTGGAGGTGAAGCAATCATCTTTAAACCATGAGGACATATGCCATGCGAGGATGGCAGAGCAGGAAGTGGAAAGGGACCTGGTCATTGGGTCTTCCCCAGCGCTGTCCCCCTGACCTTCTACCTTCTACGGTGATCGAGTCTCTATTACATGCAGCCAAATACATTTCTAACTGACACTTTAACAACAACCAAAAATTAAATAGCGCCTGAATTATATTTGACAAATATAATCAAATATTATTATATGTAATCACATGTTATTATCTCTTTCAAGTACATCCTAGAAAGAGATGTGTGCTTATTAAATGAGATAGCGTATGCTTGGCACTCAATCTGGCACATAGTAGGCACTTGGCACAGGTGGATTTCTTCGCCAACCTCCTGTGTCAGGCAAGGAGGGGGCAGCGTGTCTAGGCTGGTAACAGTGGCGTGGAGAGGAAACATCTTTGGGACTACAGCCACAATTGGTGAAAGGTGAAAGCAGGTGAACTGGGAGCCTGCCTGCTGACAAGCCAGCCCATTCCCGTCCAGTGTGGTGGCTGCCAGGGCACACTGGGAGGCCTCCTGCCCACCTCGGAGCCAGGCCAGGTGCTGACAGAGGGAATTGGTTTAAGGGCCCGTCTCCCTGGTTCTTGGCCGAAGGTTGCTACCAATTCAACTGGCCAAGATGAAAGAGTAAAAGGAATGTCGTGAGGTTTTCAAAACCTGTGCTTCGGCACCAAATTTATTTTTTTAAGGGTCTAGAAGAGTTTTTAAGCCCCAGTAGCAGTCTAGGACAGGTTTTGGCTTGGTGTGAAAAATTGGAAGGGACCACCTACATAGCTGCAGGGGTTCTGTAATTTTTTTCTTTTTTAGAATGAAGTTGCCATGCCTTGAGGATCCAGGATTGAATAGCTACACGCCACCCCTTCCCTGGATTCCCAGGCTCTCCCAGGCAGGACTGATGAGGGAAAGCTTTAAAGCTGATCTCATCCAACCTTCTGCTTCCACCTTCTGCTTGTATTCTTCCACAGA
>NW_011888947.1:2703093-2705577 GCF_000151845.1 Pteropus vampyrus
AAGATGAAAGAGTAAAAGGAATGTCGTGAGGTTTTCAAAACCTGTGCTTCGGCACCAAATTTATTTTTTTAAGGGTCTAGAAGAGTTTTTAAGCCCCAGTAGCAGTCTAGGACAGGTTTTGGCTTGGTGTGAAAAATTGGAAGGGACCACCTACATAGCTGCAGGGGTTCTGTAATTTTTTTCTTTTTTAGAATGAAGTTGCCATGCCTTGAGGATCCAGGATTGAATAGCTACACGCCACCCCTTCCCTGGATTCCCAGGCTCTCCCAGGCAGGACTGATGAGGGAAAGCTTTAAAGCTGATCTCATCCAACCTTCTGCTTCCACCTTCTGCTTGTATTCTTCCACAGAAGGGGAGCTCACTCTCTCTTCACATGGACCATTTCATCTCTGGAAAGTTCTGTCAATTCGAATGTCCTTTATTGCATCTGATAGAAATCGGTCTTCCTGTGACAGGCTCCCATTGACATCAGTTCTACACTGCAAAGCAACGAGAATAACCCCGGCAGCTGCGCGTGCATACCAGTGCCGAGCATGTCTCGAGTTTGACCTCATTTACTCCACATAATCACCCTGTGGCGTAGACACTATCATTATCACCCATGTACGGAGGAGGCCGCTGGTGCTCAGAGAGGTTCAGCAACTTGCCCAGTGTCACACAGCTGATAAAGAGTTGAGCTGAGATTCAAACTCAGGCATGTCTGAGTCCCAACTCTTAACCCTTACATCATGCCACCTGCTACGAGAACGAATCGTTATGTATTTAAAAACAGCTCTCATGGCCCCTGGTCTTCCTCTCTGCACTCTAAACCTTGCTGTTCTTTCAACAATCGCTTGTGATCGATCTGGGAATGGACGTGTGGCCAGGTTATGACGAAAGAGACTTACAGACAGGCCCACTGGGCGACTCCAGAAAAGATTTTTTTCCCTGATGAAAGAAAGAACACCATGGGAAGAAGGTTCTTCCACTCCCATCCTTCTTCCTGTCCCACACTCAGTGTGGGGACAGCTTGTGGTGTGGTGCCACTGTGGCCACAGAGGAGCGGGGAGAGGTTTGTAGACATGTTGACCAGGTGTCCTGAAACATGTCTCCCTGACTTCTTCCTTGAGACATCTGGATGTCTTTACAGTGACGATTCTCTCACTGAAACAAGCACTAGAATCCCACCAGAGGCTTGTTAACACACAGGGTGCTGGGCCACTCCTAGAGGTTCTGACGTGGTGAGTCTGGGCTGGGGCCTGAGAATCTGCATTTCTAAGAAGTCCTGGGGCCATTAGATGGAGTTTCTGTTATCTTCAGCCAAAAAGCATTCCGACCAGTGCAAATAGTTACCATTACCTGGTCAGGTCACTCTCTTTGAAAACTTTTTGGTTTTTTTTTTTATCAGTAGCTCACTGAAATTAATCTTTACACAGTTATGAGGTGGCTGTGATAAATTTCCATTTTATAGATGAGCACCTGGGGCTCAAAGAGGCAAAGTGACTTGTTCGAGGTCCTGCAGCTGATAAAGGGACTCTCGGGTCCATGCTCTCTGTCCCCGTGTCACCTTGTGTTGGAGCACCTTCTGTCAGAGGGAGCCCAAGCAGCATGGCTTGGGCTCAAGGCACCACAGCATTCGACCTGAAGTTACACAAGTCTCGCAGATCTTTGCCTCATCTCAGACGAATTCTGCAAAAAGGAAGCACCAGTCCCCCTTCTCACCACAGCCTCCCCCAGCAGCCACCACAAATTTCACATGCTGGAGGTTTGGGGACAAGAAGCTGGGACACAGGATGGTGGCATCCTGCGATATCAGAACATGGGGAGGTTGAGGAAGGCTGCAGATTCTGAGGTGGGAAGGCCGAGAAGGGAGGCTCTCCAGTGCCCTGGGGTAGTTGCCAGTGCAGGCCAGCGGGAGGGGGTGTGACCTTTCTATGGACTTGACAATGCTTTTGTCAGAAACCAGTGTTTCCCAAACATCAGTCATTATCCATTCTCCGTGATTTTGGCAATCCATCTGCACAATTGCTTACTTAATATTTTAAAATTACCATCTAAAACTCCTTAGCCATTTTTATTCGAGAGGAAGGCCATCTCCACTATCAATGGAAAATAGCAGCACTCGTCATAAATAGAGGGACAATGAAAGCAAAGGCAGAAGGATTGATGGTGAGATGAAAAACGTCAGCCGGGTGCCCCTGTGTTGAGGCCCTAATCCTTAATGTGACTGAATTTGCAGATGGGGCCGTTAAGAAGGTAATCAAGATTAAATGGGGTCATACGGGTGGGGCCCTGATCCATTAGGACCGGTGTCCTTGTAAGACGAAGCGACAGCAGGAACACATGCACGGAGAAAAGGACACGGAGAGAAGGTGGCCATCTACCAGCCAAGGAGAGAGGCCTCAGGAGAACCCAGCCGTGCTGGCACCTTGATCTTGGCATTTCGATCTCCAGAACTGGGAGAAATAAAATTCTGTCATTTAAGTCCCTGGGTCTGTAGTATTT
>NW_011888947.1:2706662-2709740 GCF_000151845.1 Pteropus vampyrus
TGAATAGTCAGAACCTATGAATTACTACGAGCCCACAATGCACACAGAAAAAACATAGTCCTGCTAATTTCAGCTCTGTTAAGCTAAGAGCTTCATTGTTTATACGAACTCCCTAAAGGGAGGAGAGGAGAAGCTATTTACCTTCATTTTTTTGCATTAATTAGGAAGGCACTCAACAATGCACCACTTTTTCTTTTTCTGCTGATTCCTTTGCCTTTGAAATATTTCGATGGAGAGCGAAATCAGATTTGTAACTGGCATTCACAAAAGTGATGCATTGGCCAGCCCGGTGCTGGAGGGTGGAATTTTACCTTCTGTAAAGAGACGCTATTTACAAAAGGGTATTTTATTTCACTGTGGGTTTTTGGTCTGGGCTTATGAAGAACTTTTATAAAGTGATGGAAGCCAGAGAGCACCACACTCCTCGGAGCCTCAGGAACATTTGGCAAGAGCTGTTCCACAAAAACAGGAAGAGAAATCCTTCTAGAGTGTTACCCTCTCTTGTTGTTATTATGCCGCAGGACGGTTTCATAACCACAGACTGTTCCTCTCCGCAGAGCTGCTAACCTCGGCGAGGAAGGTACTAAGGAATCCGTTCCTCCCACTGCTAAAAAAAAATAGGTCATCCGACGAAAGAGGAATCTGCACGTTTAATGGTCATTTTTAAAAAGCGGCAACCAAATAGCCCTTCTTCAGCTGTTCATAGACGTCTCAGTGGAACCAACAGAGACTAGGAGTTTAAAAAAAAAGTGGGCTTCGAACAGAATTGCTTGCAAAAGCAAAGACCCTGGTGTGAAGTATGACATGTAAACTAGTCTGGCGGGCGCGTGAGCCACAGTGGGTAGGGGGTGAAGTAAGGAACCTGGTTCATTAGTCTTCAACGAGACCAAAGGTCACGGCAGCAAACAGACGGGCCGCATGGACGAAGGAAAGGACAAAAACAAGATAAATCTCTGGAGTTACTGGTGAACTCTAAATAAACCAGCACTGCTGTATAGAGAACCAGCCTGCTCGTGGCAGGACGCTCGCAAGGAGGGTTGCCAGGGAAGAGCCTGAGTCTCACTTCCCCAGCCCCCTGTTCCGGCCCATTTGTCTGACCAGCAAACATTAAACCCATTTTTCTCCATTGGTAGGGACGGACAGTGTTTTTTAATTTTTTAAATAACTACCTTCTACCCCATTCCTGAAACTCCCCCCGCACATGCTCAGAATGCCTCTTCCCACGCCCCTGAACGCCTCGCCCCGTGAGTGCCAAATCCTGTGCTCTCTCCGCGGGTTTTGGAAACCTCTCTCCGCCCCACTCAAAAGAACACATGAGAAGAACCATCTCGCGTGACTGCCCATATAGAGAGGGCATCCAGATGGAGACCCCCGGGCCACGGCAGGACCCACCGGGCGTCCCGCCAGGATGCTGTTTCTCCACGGTACCGAGATGAAACAAAGGCATGAAGGATGTGACACTGAAAATCGCTCCAAGGAAGTTTCCTGCCTCTCCATATCCCCACCCACCCCAAAAGGATAAAATAAAAATAAAAAGCAAGAACCCGAAGCCTTTTCTAGAAGACCCCCCTGCTCCCCAGCACCAGAAGTTCACTGCCTGACAGCGAAGATCCGGAAGGCCTTTCCATCTTGAGGGGTCTTCAAGCTGAAAAAGAAGGGAGAAGGCATGTTATCTATAGAGGGAGGACTTTCTGTAGGGACTCGAGCTGGGAAGGGGGAGCAGAGTGCCCCTCATGTCCCAGTGGTGGAAGAACCATGGCCAAGGGACACTTCCTTCCCCACAGCTGCTGGAAACAGTCTGCCCCAGCCAGGTACAGCTGGCAAATTCCATTCTCTTTGCAAAAGGGCCTGGGTCTGAATCTAGGTCAGGGTTGTTAAGTTATTTTCTTTTAACTCTGGGATTTATTGGCCCCAGTCTGTCTGAATTGAACTCACTCTCTGAGACTTCTGCCTGGATTTTGCTGCCACCTGTCAACCAAAATAGCAGCCATCTGGTTGACAGATTAATAGGCTGGTATTATGACAATAAAGCATGTGTTGATGTTATTGAAATGGCACACCAATTGTGTTCAGATTTTGCACTGAGCACTGCGCAGAGTACTCTGTATACGCTCTTTACTTCTTCCTCGGGTAGGTGTCATTAGCATCCCTAGTTTGCAAGTGAGGAATCAGAGGTAAGGAGAAATTAAGTGACTTACCCAAGGTCACACAGCTAGTAAAAACTATCCTCTCATGATAGGAATGAATTCTTTCAGCTTACCAAAGAGTGTTTTTCTTTTATTTTTTTTTAACAGCTTTATTGAAGTAGAAAGAGCCATGAAATTTACCCTTTTTAAAGGTTCAATTCAATAATTTTTACTGATTTATAGAACTGTGCAATAGTCTCCACAATCCAATTGCAGATCATTATAATCAACCCCAAAGTGCTTTCATGACCATTTATAATAGATTCTCCCTCTTCCCAGGCTCTGGCAACTTCTTTCTCTATGGATTGGTCCATTCTGGACATTTCATATAAATGGAATCATACGATGTAGGTGGCCTTTTACGACTGGTTTCTTTCTCTTAGCATGTTGTTTTTAAGGTTCATCCATGTTGTAGCATCAGTCAGTACTTCATTCCTTTTTATTGCCAGTAATATTCCATTATGTGGATGGACCACATTTTATTTATCTATTCCATAGTTAGAGTCTTCCCACTTTTGGCTATTGTAAATAAAGCTGCCATGAACATTAGTGCACAAGTGCTTGTGTAGACCTACATTTTCAATTCTTTGAGGTGGATACCTAGGAGCAGAATTGCTGGATTGTATGTTAATTGCATGTCCAACTTTTTAAAAAACCACCACGATGTTTTGCACAGCGGCTACACCATTTTATATTCCCACCAGCAATGCACGAGGGGTCCCAGTGGGACTAACGTTTGTTATTGTCTGTCTTACAGCCATTGTTAGTGGCTTTCTGTACATAGAGAGCTTTTTTATGCTTTTTATGCAACTGCATAGTAGTCCTTTTTCTTAAAGTATTATAATATAGCTAACTGGTCCTTTTAAATAGATATTTAGTTGTTTCTAATCTT
>NW_011888947.1:2711485-2721142 GCF_000151845.1 Pteropus vampyrus
TTTGGCGGGCCCCCATTTGTTCATATCCTGAGCATTTACTAAGCACCAGTTCTACTGTGTAAGTTGGCAGTTGTGCATGTTTGATGAAAAATGAGTGTGAATTTGGTAAATTAGAAAATAACCTACTTTTCTAAACCTTGCCCTCTGATTCCGTTTTCGGGTTAGCTTATAACTCCCACATATGTACAAAGGGAGTGGAAATTGGCACAGCATTTCTGGGCAATTTTCATAAAGGGTCTTAAAAATCCCTCAACCAGTTCTGAACAAATGGCCGAACTCAACAATCTGTCATTCAGCCCATGTTTACTGAGCACCTACCATGTGCCAGGCACTGGGTTGGGTGTTAGGGACATGCGGTTACCAAAACTGATGGGAGTCTTGCCTTCTTTAGCTTATAGTCTGGGGGTGGGAGATAAACAGATAAATATGTATAAGCAATAATTTCAGAGAGTGGTGGTTCCTCGGAGGAAAATAAAATCCGGGGCAATGGGATCAGACCAGGTCTGGGAAGAGGAGGAGGGCAACTGCGGACTCAACAGTAGGAGAATGCTTGCTTCCTCAGAGAGGTGGCATTTGTGTGTAGGTCTGAATGACAAGGGGGACCAAGCCACAGGAATATATAGGAGCTGGGAGGGTCCAGGGTCAGATAAAGTAGGTGCAAAGGCCCTGAGGTGAGAATGATCTTGGCATGTTCAAGGAACACAGAGAAGTCTATAATGAGGAGGGGCGGTACCAAGAGAGGGTGGAAAAGCGGGCAGTGTTGGATCAGGGGTGACCTTGCATTGAAAGGTGAGGGGATCTTCTTCTTAGGGCAATGGAAGGGCCACTGGGGGCAGGGTTTAAACAGGAGAGAGTCACACTGTGCATTACATAAAGAGATCGATTTGGCAGCTTCGGCTATTCTACTAAGAGGAAGTTACCTAAAAAAAAGGTGTCAGGAAAGTACACGGGCTTGTGCAAAGATGTTCGTTGCAGTGTTGTTTATTACAGTAAAAGAAAAAAGGAAACAACACAGATGTCCATCAGCTGGGTAAAGAAATGATGGGCTCGCCACACAAGGGAACAGCGTGCAGCCACCGAGATGATGGCGCAGCTACATCGGACTGACTAGGAAAGACCTTTGCAGCCCACTGCTGACCAGAAAGAGATAAGTAATAGAACGATGCAGATACTATGATCCCACTGTTATAAAAACATAAAAAATAAGGTGTTCATGTGTAAACAGGAAAAATCTGGAGAGAATCGCATAGTGTATAGTGGTCCTTTCTGGGTGTGAAATTTTAGTGATAGTAATTTCTTAAAATCAGTTTCACTATTTCTTAAAGTTTCTGTAATCTTATTTTCAAAAGAAGGGGAAAAGAAAGGAAGAAAGGGAGAGGAGGGAGAGGAGAGGAGAGAAAAGAGGGGAGGAGAGGAAGGAAGGAAGGAAGGAAGGAAGGAAGGAAGGAAGGAAGGAAGGAAGAAATAAAGAGAAAACCCATGCAAAAATTCCCTGTAGAATTGGGGAAGAACCTGAATTAGTCTGAGAAGATTCTGGGAAGTTCCCTTCAGCTGACTCAGCTCATGAGGAACCACTGATCTACTTGATGAGCTGTGACAAAGGTGCTCTGGGATATGTCATGACTGTAGTCTCAGATGACGTCACCATCTCTGTCCTGGTTAAGGATTCCCAGCCACTCGCCTGCTCCTGGGGCTAATACTCCTCTGTGCCAGCAGCTCTGCCAAACACACGCACATACTACACGACAGATGCTGCCTCAATTTTTTAAGACATCATCTTACCCATCCATTCCTTGCAGTAACCCCACGAGATCTCTCGAGTTCTTCCCACTTACAGAAAGGAACCAAGGCTCTGAGCAGTGATACAATTTGTCCCAAATGAAATACCTGTTTCAGGTATAGCTGGGATGTGGACCCAAGTCTGTCAAGACTCTGGGACCCCTTTCTAATCATTATCCTAAATGAACGGGCTGTGGCCATGCCATCCTCAAAGATGATATTGGCTAACCCTAGATTGCAATGGGGGGCTCAGATGCTAGGAGCCCCGCAGGAGGCAGGTGCCTGTAGGTCCACGAGAAGCTGCAAAGATATGACTGTGTCCTGGAGGTTCACCCTTGCCAGTGAAAATTACTCAGGGAGGAAGTGGTCACCATTTAGTACCACATAACACAGACTGGATTTAAAAAAAAAAAAAGACAGCTGGCAGTTCTAGGAGCAGGGTGACCTAGAAGGGACCAAAGAATTGTCGATGTCATTGTTGGCATATTTCCCAATCTTCTTGTGAAATAGGTTTTAAAAAATGGTTTTGGCCTAAGAAAAAATCCTGAACTGATATTCATCCAGATGTCCAGCTTCTTCCTGAGAATATTCAGACAAACCCCATTCCCAACATCAAAAGCTCTTCCTGACACTTTTCTCTTCTTCTGCTATCCTTTGTGGCATGTGTGTGAGAGAGAAGGTGCCTGTCTTCTTATGTTGTCCCAATTCTGCACGGCCACCTTTCAAAACGTTCAGGAAATCCTCTTCTAGAAAAAGGTCATTGCTAAACCACTGCTGCTTTGAAGCAGAACCAACTTTCGGCCCCTGTGCTGAGTGCTCTGTTCAGAAGAGTTTTGTTGGTTTGTTTGATTGATTGAATTTAGAACATATTTTGCTGTGAACGAGTTACAGTATGGCCAGTGCCCACATCTTCCTTGGGACCAACTGTGACCACTCTAGGGTCCCAGCAGATGTTGGGGACAGTGCTACCCTGCAGCCCCATGTCGGTTCTCACAATTCCTGATGGGAACAGGCTCCGGGGAAATTTCTTAGCCCTGGGCTCCGTGTAGAGGGTTGCTGAGGTCCTATCTAAACAAGGGGGGGTCGGGGCATGGCCACGCCAGAGATGTCCGTATATCTGCTGGAGCCATGTCACCAGGAGGTGCCTCTGAACAGTAAGAAGGTGTCTTGCTTGTTGCGCTCAGCTCCCCGCACCTCCCTCCCTGTGCTTTTCTACTAAAAAGTCCTTGTTTCTGCATCATCTGTCCCCCTACTAGATGACAAGTCCCACAAGGGCAGAGGTCAGGCCATGTGTACCCTGCTGGGTCCCAGTGCCTGGGACATCTTAAGGGCTCACCAAGTGTAAGACATCTGATAGGTGAGAGCGTGTTGGAAGGATAGAGACAAGGAGGAAAGAACGAATTCCTACAAGAGGCTTTCCTCCTTGTTCTCAAAGATAATCTCTGTAGGCTATTTCTTATAGTATTATGACCCTATGTGAAAAGAGCCATAGTGTCCTGAGGTTTGACCTCAGAAGTTACGTCACAGCTACAAGGGCCACAGGATTTATCGGACACTTACTATGAACCACCAGTAAGCACCTGGCACACACTGTCCCATTTCATCCTCCTGGCAGCCATCTGACAGAGGAGGCACTCAGGCTCAGGGAGACTGCCTACCCAAGGACACACAGTGCAGCAAGGTCCCAAATGCCATCAGACCCTACATGCCCTCCAGGCCTAGCTTCTTCCCTCTGTATGTGGAGGGTGGACTCTGTCATCTTGGTGCCATGGATCCCAGCAGGTCCTGGTACACCGTGAGTATGTAGTAAGGGAATGACTCTTAATGGCAAAATATCAGAATCACGTATAGCGCTGACTGCATATGCCAGAGGCGCGGTCACCTTCCATCATCCTTACAGGAGCAGTTGTCATCCTCCAGTGTGCTTCAGGACCCCTGGGAGGCATGTCACACTCACAGCCTGCTGAGCCCACTCCCAGAATTTCTGATTCAGCAGGTTGGAGGTGAGCCTGAGAATCTGCTTTCCTAGGGAGCCCACTCTGAGACACCGAGCCCCACTTACCACCACTCAGGGGGCAGGAGCTGGCTGATTAATAGTGCAGTGGGCGTCAGCCACTTTGGGCCTGGGAAAGGCTGCCTGGAAGATACTCATAATGACAGTGGCAATTCAGGTGGGTCCCTCGGAAGAGGGAAAGAACGACGGGCCTCCCCAGACTGGAGGAGTGAAGGGGATGACAGTAGGAGAAAATGTCAATTCTGGGACCCCTTCTTGGTCCCCTGCCCTCCCCAGACTCCCACTTTTGGGGCCACACAGTAAGCCCTTGTCACAGCCCTTGGGGAACTGCTGTGACGTCCTCAAGGATAATACAAGCAGAGAACAAAGGCAGACCTGTCGGCATCTCAGAACAACTGTTTCTCTTAAAGGGGTCCAAAGAGCACAACGGATTGGTGTCTTGGGATTTCTTTCCAGCGTGGCCAGGAAATTCCACCTCATCAGCTGCTTCATTTCCCTCCCATTAAATCAATGGAATTTCCCTTCATTAAGCTTTTCCCAAACAAAGGTTGCAAATGTTGAGGGAGAAATTGCAAACGCTGTTAACTCTAGCTGTTTGGGGCTGATGGCAGTGACCGTGCAGGGATCCTTGGGAAGAACTGTGTGTGATTCAGTGACTTGATTCGGCATTGTCTTCACATATAGCACCATCCTGAGGCTCAAAAGTGTCCCAGGGAGATGGGAGGATGGAGCCAGGTGCCAAGCTCTGTGGAGCCATGAAAGCTTAAACTTCAAAGTCCTTGGCACATTTGTGTTCTTGATTTTATATTTCTTTTCTAAAGAGGGCCCCTTATATTTAAAGACTTCAGCATTCCTCTCTGTTATGGACTAAACCGTGTCCCCCCTCCAAATTCACAGATTGAAGTCCCAACCCCCAGTAGCCTCAGAATGTGACTGTACTTGGAGATTGGGCCTCTAAAGAGGTAATTAAATTAAAACGAGGTCCTTAGGGTGGGCTCCTATCCTACATGACTGATGTCCTTCTAGAAAGAACTGGGCATCATCTCAATGAATCCTTCCGACAAGGAAGTAGAGACTGCTGTTATTCCCATATCACAGGTGAGAAAACCGAGACGCAAAGAAATTAGGCGGTGAGCTCAAGGTCGTGAAGCTGGTAAGATGCAGAGCCTAGGTCTGTTGGACTCTAGACTCTATGTTACTATGTTATTATGCAGCCATATATAATGACTATGTAATTATAATTTGATCCCATTGTTTTGTGTGTGTGTGTTGGGGGCGGGGGATGCACACACACATGACCAGAGGGATATGCACCAAAAATCTAACAGTTACTCCCCCCGTTGACAGGTTTTGAACAATTTTTTCTCTGTGGGCTCATCTGAGGTTTCTAAATTTTCTACAAAATCATGCATTGGTAATAGAAAGAAAAAAGTTCTTATTTTGAAAAAAGAAAGAAAGAGACGTGAACAGGCTTGTCCTGGGTGTTCTGGTAAGAATTAATGCAAGTCTGCCCAAGTTTATTTTAAAGGCACTGTCTTAGGCCCTCCTGCCAGGACCCCCAGGGACCACCCCCGCTGGCTTCGGGTGTTGAGAGTCGGAGAATGCATCCCTACCTTTCAGACTGGACCCCATTCCTGAGCGAGCCCACGTACATCTTCTTTTTATCAACAGGCATCACGTCCACGTAGCCCCCACTTTCATTCCTGATGACTCCTGCGTGCACGGCTGTCTTACAGATGCTCGAAGTCTGAAAGCACAGGAAGAGCAGTGATCACCATCAAGGAGGATGGGCTCACGGGTGACGCCCCGCTGGGGATCAACCATTACTCGGCGGCCTGGTTGGTGGAGTGTGGGCCATGTCAACCCCAAAGCAATGACTGTCACCACCTTGATTCTTCAGTGGTCTTTCCAGAGAGACCTGGCATCATTCATTCATTCCTTTGTTCATCTGCTTGACAAATATTTTCTGAGCCTCTACTATGGCCAGGTTCTGTCCTAGATGCAGGATGATTCCTCAGAAAACCAAATAAAGACCCTGCCTTCATAGAATAGAGGGAGACAAGTAAACAAACACACAAACAAGTAACTCGAGCTATGAAGAAAGTAAAACCAGATCATGAGATAAAATGACCAGGAGGGGGACAATTATAGAACAGTTAATCAAGGAAGACTGCTCCTGCTATGACCTTTGAGCTTAGATCTGAGTGACAAAAAGGCACTGGCCATAGCCATGGGACTCTCTCTGGGCACAGGAACTGAGGCAGAGGGAGCAGTTGGAGCTAAGGCCCTGGGGTCCTGTCCAAGAAACAGAAAAAGGCCTTGGGTGGCTGGAATATAATGAGTCAGGCAAAACGTGATGAGAGAGGTGCGAGGTGGGCAGAGGCCAATCGGGTGGGCCTGTGAGGACCACAGTGGGAGTCTGGGTTTACTCTAGGTGCCAAGGGAGCTATTGGGTTTCAAGCAGGGTCAAGGTGTGTTGTTTTCTAAAGTCAACACGTAGTCCAGTCCCTGCATAATAAAACCCTTGAGTTAAACTTTCGTTAGGGCCTTAACTTATCCAATAGAAAAATGGTCCTCGGATCGGGTTGTCTGGAAGTAATGAATCCAATTCATTCAGGGTGGACTGGCTGGTACTTGCTAAAAGATGCCAGCGCCTGGGCCTCACCCTGACCCACAGATTCAGAATCTCCCCAGATGAGGGCCGAGTGATTCTGACGCATACTCAAGGTTAAGAACCAGGTAGGTAACACCCTCCTGCCTCTTCTGTGATCCTTTCATCTGGCCTGTGCTAAAATCTGACAATGGCCTTGGCAGTGATCTCAGCCCTCGCAGCAATTCAGAGCCACCCACAGCATCGGATCACAATGACAGGTCCAGACTCCCAACCCCTCCCGCTCCCACCAGATTCAGCTGCTCTGGGGTGAAGCCCAAGATTCAGTACTTTAAACACTCATCGGGAAATTGTCAGGTGCAGCCAGAGCTGCACGGATGGGCTGAGTTAACCCATTTGTGGGGTGAACGGCCTCCTTCAAGGTAAACAGAGCTAACGCTGACACTGAACATGTTAAATACCAGGGCCCGGGCTGATGGCCTTTTGCTTGTTATTTAATCTTCCATTGAGATGAGCAACTACTGTTATTCCCATTTTACAGGTCAGAAAGCATGGGTTTAGCAAGATTCGATAATTTTGCCAACCATAAAGACAGTTAATGGTCTAGTAGAGATTCCGACTGAGGTCTGGCTGAGTGTGAAGTTTGTGCTTCTATGATCAGTAGAATAATGGCCCCCAAAACACCCATGTCCTAATCCCGAGAAACCTGTGACTATGTGGCCTCATGTGGCAAAAAAACAAAAACACAAAAACGAAAACATAAACAAAGAAAACTTTGCAGTTGTGACTAAGTTAAGGAGACCTTGAGATGCGAGTGTCCTGGATGATCCGGGTGGCCCCAGTGGAATCACAAGGGGCCTTACAAGAGGGAGGCGAGAGGCAGAGAGAGGCAGCATGAGAAGGACCTGGCCGGCCAGGGCTGGCTTTACAGAGCGGGGGAGGGGCCGCAAGTCAAAAAGTAGGGGCAGCTCTAGAAGCTAGAAAAAACAAGAAAATTGATTTTCCCCTGGAGCCCCCAGAAGGAAACTCTGCTGATACCTTGATATTAGCCCAGTGAGACCTGTGTTGGACTTCTGACCCCCAGAACCATTAGAGAATAAATTTGTGCTGTTTTAGGCCACTAAGTTTGTGGTCATTTCTTACAGCAACTGATACTGCTTCTTGCAACAAAAATGTCCCATTTATTAGGTCCCTTGAGCTTGATGACTTCCAATTACAAGTTTCCCCTGTCTATCTGAAGGTAGAGGGTTCCTATGAAACCTCCCATAGTTGAAATGGCAGAAAGTGAAGAGTATATCTAGTTTTCCGAAAGTTCACATTATGTGAACTTTTGGAAAGCGGGGGATACCTATATATAGAAAATAGAGTTACTCATAGAATGGCCCCAGTGACACCTGGTGACATGCTCAACCGGACTGATGGAGTCAGCCGCTCAGTTCAGCTCGGCAACTAACCAACTTAAAGATAAAAAGCCAGACCCGATATCTACAGGGCAGGAAGACTAACTGCAGTTCTGCCTCACTCATGACCTAGTGACTTGTGGCTGTGGCCATCGCAGAGGGGTTAGCCTCTGGACTCCATGTGTGTCAAGGGTGGACAGGGTGAACAGGGTCTGGTTGTGCTTTATGCCATCCCTGTGTGGTACAAGAAGTGGGGGACACAGGCCTCTTCTAATCATGTCCTGAGTTGGAAAACTTAAACACCACCAAGGCAGTAGGTCACTCAGCAGGAGAGTGGGTCTGGGCTTTCTCTCCATGCCTACCCCGCTGCACAGTACCTGGGACCCAGTAGCCACCTGTGGAGTGACCAAGCTTCCAACCACTGGTTAACGAAGCCAGCATCTCTTTCACGAAAAGAGCAAGAACGTGAAGAAGACAAATCCTGTATGATTCTACTTACATAGGTATAAAAAGGCGTCAACTTCACAGAAACAGAAAGCAGAATGGCAGTTCCCAGGGGCTAGGGGAGGGGGAATGAGGAGTCGCTGTTCAGTTTCAGATTTGCAAGATGAAAAACTGGAGATCTGTTACCCAGTAACGTGAATATACTCAACAGTACCAAACAGTACATTTACACCTGGTTAAGAGGGAAACTTTTATATTATAAGTATTTTACCACAATTAGAGAAAGAGATAAAGAGAGAGGAAGAGAAGGAGAGAGAACACTAATCCCCTAACTCAGAGGAGAATGTTTTCTAGAGGTCATCTGTGCACCCAGAGGGTGCTCAGTCCAGCCTCTGTCCCTGAGTTCCTTTGTCCCCCCATCCTCGCCACTGTCCCTGGCCCATCTGCGTTTGGAAGATGTCTCCCGAACTGCCTTTTGAATGAGACAAGCAACCTATCTAGCTCTTTCCTAACATCAGACATGAGAGAATGAATTAAAATAGGCTCTTTGAAAATCTGAACTATTACTGGAGCAGGTGCTTGTTAACTGACCAGAAGTTAACAGCAGCCTGCTCAGAAACTGCGACCTCCCCTCTCAAGGGATCCGCCCCTCAGATTGTCAGCGACTGCCTTGTCCTTCAAAACCCAGGTCATTCCAGAGAAGCTAATGGTTTTGTATCAGGAGAAAAATGCTTCACAGCAGAAGGCCCCTCCCCACTTGTTAATATTGCTATTGGAAAGGTGGAGGGCCTCAGAGCCAACACGCACATTCATGTTGAAGACTGGAGAACTGGATTTCTTGCTTTCCGTGACTGATTTACCTGGGTAATTGAAGGCCAGTTTTTTTTTTTTTTTAAACCCCACATCAACACATCTTGTCTTCTTTAATATAAACGAATGAGGACAGGATTCCATAGCCTAAAGTGGCCTCCTGGGAGTCTGCGAGGCTCAGAAGTTACAGGCAGAACTCTGTGAGCCAGTAGGGTCAGCAAGAACCTTCTTGGGTTCAGCACTGAGCCCAGGGAAACTGCTCAGTCGCAAACTAGGATGGTTGGTCACCCTCTGTGCACCAGGGAGCCCCTTTTTTTTTCTTGGAGAAGGGATCTATAACTTTCTGGTCCTCAAAAGCTGTTGTCTCCCCAAAGATTAAGAAGCAATCAATGTGCAGTCATCCCAAAGAGAAGCGGGAGACTTTTGAAGTGAAACGATTATTTTAGAATTCCTCTAAGTTCTCACCGCTCGTGGGGTGAGCTTTGTCAGTGAGCACTAGCACCCTACTGTTTTTACTGGCAGGCAGAACTGACATTTTTTTCTGCCTCTTCCGAGTGTTGCTCACTCTGCTAAGGGAGTTCCCAGAAGTGAGGCCCGGG
>NW_011888947.1:2721192-2741048 GCF_000151845.1 Pteropus vampyrus
GCTGCACAGTACCTGGGACCCAGTAGCCACCTGTGGAGTGACCAAGCTTCCAACCACTGGTTAACGAAGCCAGCATCTCTTTCACGAAAAGAGCAAGAACGTGAAGAAGACAAATCCTGTATGATTCTACTTACACAGGTATAAAAAGGCATCGACTTCACAGAAACAGAAAGTCGAATGGCAGTTCCCAGGGGCTAGGGGAGGGGGAATGAGGAGTCGCTGTTCAGTTTCAGATTTGCAAGATGAAAAACTGGAGATCTGTTACCCAGTAACGTGAATATACTCAACAGTACCAAACAGTACATTTACACCTGGTTAAGAGGGAAACTTTTATATTATAAGTATTTTACCACAATTAGAGAAAGAGATAAAGAGAGAGGAAGAGAAGGAGAGAGAACACTAATCCCCTAACTCAGAGGAGAATGTTTTCTAGAGGTCATCTGTGCACCCAGAGGGTGCTCAGTCCAGCCTCTGTCCCTGAGTTCCTTTGTCCCCCCATCCTCGCCACTGTCCCTGGCCCATCTGCGTTTGGAAGATGTCTCCCGAACTGCCTTTTGAATGAGACAAGCAACCTATCTAGCTCTTTCCTAACATCAGACATGAGAGAATGAATTAAAATAGGCTCTTTGAAAATCTGAACTATTACTGGAGCAGGTGCTTGTTAACTGACCAGAAGTTAACAGCAGCCTGCTCAGAAACTGCGACCTCCCCTCTCAAGGGATCCGCCCCTCAGATTGTCAGCGACTGCCTTGTCCTTCAAAACCCAGGTCATTCCAGAGAAGCTAATGGTTTTGTATCAGGAGAAAAATGCTTCACAGCAGAAGGCCCCTCCCCACTTGTTAATATTGCTATTGGAAAGGTGGAGGGCCTCAGAGCCAACACGCACATTCATGTTGAAGACTGGAGAACTGGATTTCTTGCTTTCCGTGACTGATTTACCTGGGTAATTGAAGGCCAGTTTTTTTTTTTTTTTAAACCCCACATCAACACATCTTGTCTTCTTTAATATAAACGAATGAGGACAGGATTCCATAGCCTAAAGTGGCCTCCTGGGAGTCTGCGAGGCTCAGAAGTTACAGGCAGAACTCTGTGAGCCAGTAGGGTCAGCAAGAACCTTCTTGGGTTCAGCACTGAGCCCAGGGAAACTGCTCAGTCGCAAACTAGGATGGTTGGTCACCCTCTGTGCACCAGGGAGCCCCTTTTTTTTTCTTGGAGAAGGGATCTATAACTTTCTGGTCCTCAAAAGCTGTTGTCTCCCCAAAGATTAAGAAGCAATCAATGTGCAGTCATCCCAAAGAGAAGCGGGAGACTTTTGAAGTGAAACGATTATTTTAGAATTCCTCTAAGTTCTCACCGCTCGTGGGGTGAGCTTTGTCAGTGAGCACTAGCACCCTACTGTTTTTACTGGCAGGCAGAACTGACATTTTTTTCTGCCTCTTCCGAGTGTTGCTCACTCTGCTAAGGGAGTTCCCAGAAGTGAGGCCCGGGACTATTTCCCGCTGGAGCTCCAGTAGGGACTAATCCCTCTGGTGTCCCAAACTCGCCTTCCTGCAGGCCCTGACTGGGGAGCGGCATCCTCTTGACTAAATGCTGCCAAGAGGCGGTGTCCTTTGCTTCTGTGCCCTCTATGACAGTCCTTTGCCTCCTATCCCTGGAGAATTTCTGGATACCAGTGGCATAGGAATTTTTTGTGATAACATCAAACCATGAACCAGGAGTACGCAAACCTCACACCCATGGCCAGATATTTCTCACGCAATAGGCCCGGTACCATCTGTTATCAATACATCTCCAATCCAACTCCCCCTCCCCATGTCCTGCAAACTCTTTTCCTTCCTTTTCTCCCCTCCTTTCTCGCACGCCTCTCCTCTCATCGAACTTCCGTAAAGATACAGGTTGTTCACTTTCTCTTCTCAGGGCCCCACGGGACAGGAATATCTGAATATTTATTAGCAATTGTTAGCAGCAGAGATCTAGTCTCAGTGTAGCTAGAAATGAATCCTGCTTCCACCAATTGTTGCCTTTGTGGCCTTGGATAATGATTTAAACCCTCAGAATCTCTAATTTCTTAGTATAAAGTGGGGAGCATCATAGCTAACATTTTTGAGCATTACCAAGGCAGGCCCTGTTCTAAGTTTCACATGCATTGATATAGTAACTCCCAGTAACCCTACAAGGTAGATTTTATTATTATTCCCTCTTAACAGGTGGCAGGCTGAGGTTCAGGGAGGTCACATAGCCTGCCCAAACTTACTCAGCTGGCAAACGGCAGAGTCTGGACCGCCACTCAGAGCCAGCAAGCTGTACACTATTCTATAGGGAACAATAATAGCTTAAGAGGGCTATCATGAGGATTCAGTAAGATCAAGGGCTGAATGCAGGCTTGCACACAGTAAGCACTCAATAGATGTTCGTTAATAAAACAAATATCACCACCATAATCACTACTGTCACTATCATCATTTATGAAAATTCTCAAGGGACTGTCATCTCTAGCCCAGTGGTACTTGAAGTGCAGTCCCAGGCCAGCAGCATGAGTATCACTGGGGAACTTGTTAGAAATTCTGATTCTCTGGCTCTACCCCAGACTCGCTGAGTCAGAAATGCTGGGGGTGGGACCCAGAAATCTGTTCGAACAAGCCCTCTGAGGGATTCTAATGAATGTGCGAGTATGAGAACTCACCCAACCACCAGGAGAGGCACGGAGGACAGAAAAGAAAACCGAGGTTCGGCGGGGGGTGGAGAGGCTTGTCCACCATCTCACAACTGGTAAATGGCACAGATGGGACTTAAACTTGCATTTTCTGACCCAGACTTTGCTCTTGGGGCTACACCCTGATGCTTCGGCCTGCAGCTCACCACAAAGCGAGGGGCCTGCCAAGTAATGCACTCGGGTGAGCAGGCAGGCACTGCAGCGCTATTAGGCCCTTCGAAGATCTGGAGACAACTCTCCCAAAATAAATCTCTTAGCTAAACAGACATTTTCCAAAAGGCATCATCATTTCCCAGAATACAGAGTGACCTAGAAACCGAGGCCAGAAAAGAGCCTCTGAAACGGAGGTAGCTGTCTCTCTTCCCTCCTCCCTTCTCTGTTTCCTCCTCTCCTTTTCTTCTCTGTTTCTCCCTTCCCTCCTTCTTTCACTTTCTGAAAAACTGTTTAAGCATCGACTATTGTAGTATCTTCATTTATTTTTTCTTTCAACAAATGTTCATTGAACATGCATTGCGTGCCAAGCCTCGTCGTGAGCACCGTGGGTTCCAAAGGCTCAAAACTGTAGAGAACAAGTTAGCTAAAGACTGAACACAGGTTTTCACTCACGTGCCTGTTCACATCAGTGTAATGACGAGTACAGGTACATCCGAGCAAGGCAAAATAGAGCGGGAAAAGGACAGAGCCTAAGGCAAGACACCCCTTCACGGCATCTCGTCTTTGTCATGTACTAGCTTGTGTGATCGGGGGCAGGTTATTTGGAGCCTCACTTTCCTCCTCCGTAAGATGGGGCTAACAAAACCTAGAGATGGTGTTTTTAAAGAATCTAAAACACAGTAAAAGACACCTTTATGTTATTACTGAATTTTCATCAAGTTCTGCTTGCATTCTAACCTCTTTTTTTTTTTTGGTTTTGTTTTATATGTTTAGCTGTTATGTTGTTTGGTGCATATAGATTTGATTTGCATATCTTCATAGATTGTACTTTTTGTGTCACTGCATAATTCATTGCGTTGTACTAGTCAGCAAGCTTAACTTTAAATTCTGCTTTAGCAGATAGAATATTGTATTGCCAGTACAAGTGAACTTGTTTGTTTCTTTGTATTTGGCTGGAATCACTGGGCCCATCCCTTTATTTTTTAAGTCATTTTAAAATCAAAATCTCTGTCTTTCTTTTTCTTTTTTTTTTTTTGTCTCTCAGATGGGTGCCAGTGGCTTCTTCGGAGATCAGAAAAAGCCCTCTCCCCAAGGTGCCCGTGGGGTTACCGCCCTCTGTGGCCTGTCACCCTTGCTGTTCTCACACGGTCTGTCTTTTAATAGCAGACTTTGGTTCAGACATTTAGTATAACGATTGATATACATTATTTTACTCCTCCATTAAACCGTTAGAACTCAATTTTAGCTGAACAGCTTTTGAGAAGAAAAAAAAAAAAAACTCATTTAAAGAGGAAAGAAAAAAGATGGGGAAAAAAGGCTAGCCATGAGGCTGCTTCGACTTCACAGAACTCAGTGTCCTCACATTTATAGTAATCTGGAGCAAACGAAGGCAGATGGAGGCAAAGGTGATGGCGGCGGGTGACACAGAACCATAAAAGTGAGAAAAAGCGGAGTAAAAATGCTAGCGGGGGATGAATGATGCTGATCCAATCATGGAAAAGTAGATCTAAAAGATGCCCTGGACTAGAAAATCCCAGCTGGCTCATTCAACGGTGAAGTAAATGGCTTGGCAAGAAGATCACACAGCTTGTTGGGCAGAGCAGTAACCATAGTCACGTCTTCTGAGTCACCATGTCCCTAAACCCTGGGCAGCTAGAGGAACTCAACTGTGTTCCAGAGGATTCATTTAAGAAAACTCAGGCTAAAGCTTCTTTGCTAAAGTTAAGAAGGAAATATGGACGGACAGGCTCTAATGTCATAAAAGTGGTTATTAACAAGAAGTAAATTAGTGCGATTTGCATTTTCTTCTGTGTGCTTTTAGTTAAGTGTATACATACATAGCCATAAAGAAGTACAGTGAGGAGAGTGGGCCGGTATCTATAAACACATCAGGAGAGCTGGAAAAGACTACTAGATATCTGGAGAAATGGAGCAGGTGATGCACGAAAGTCTTCACATTAAAAATGCACGGCAGCGAGGAAGCGGGATTCGATTGACCGCACTACGAAAACGTTTGTGTAAGATGAGGTACACCCGCATCTGTATTCATAAGCACACACAGGCGGAAGTACCGATATCTCTATAAATGGGAAACTAGGGCAATGGCTGCAGAAACGAGTGGTCTAAATTTAGCTAGAGGCACAGAAATGAGATCTCCAGTGTCCAGTATCCAGACCTTGGAAAGCGGTTTCTGAGGCTTTGAGAGGTAGTCACCGAAAACGCCAGCATACTCACGTCTGAGTAGATGTTGGTCCCAAACACTGGAGCCCAGTAGGACGGCTCGTCTTTGCAGTGTGCCGGACAATGAACTCTGGAAACCAAGAGGCATTTGTGTGATGCTTATGATGAACAGAAAACAAAACTTCTTGAGAAGCAGCTGGCCCTCTTTATTTGAATTTCAAGGTTTAAGTTCTTAGATGAAAGGAAACAATCATATTGTTTAGTCTTTAAGAAAAAAAATATATACTTCTCCCACCCTGACAGTGGTGAAGATATTTTCCCTCTTCTTAAACAGTTCATATAGATTTAAAAAAACCCCAAACAAAAAAAGACACACACAAACACGGTGAAAGGGAATAGATACCGAGTGTGGGACTCTAAGAGGTTGTACCTCCCGATCTTGGGTGTTGGCAGTTCATACTGTGGGTACATTATGGAGATTATAATCAATAGACTTTTTAAAAGGCAACTTCCCTGTGTGGAGAGGAAAGGGTGGAGGGCCCTCACCTCAGTGAGTCACAGAATATTCCAGGGAGGGGGCGCTGATAACCTGAGGCGGAAAAGGGGTTAGATCACTGCTGTGTCAGTCACCACATCCTTGCCATCCGCACACAGGATGAGGAGAGCGCCTCAGACTAGAAATGGGTGGACCTCAGATGGTTTGACAGACTCAAACCAGGAAAAAGCATGAACTTTACTTAAGAAAAGGTCTTTTGTCTTTATTTGGAACAGTACACCACGGGCTGGGGCCCAGGGACCAAGAAACCAAAATGGTGCCCGGAAGCCATTTGGCCCCAACACAGGCAAGATTCTGGGAGGGAAGAGAGCCAGGTAAAGGGATTGAGAAGTTGAAATGATCCTGTGAGGGGAGGAGGCAGGAGAGCGGGGGAGAGAAAGATGTGTGTGTGTGTGTGAGATTTAACAAAAGAAAAAAAATGTAGGTAAGACGGTTCTTTCCTACATCTTCTAGAATAGCAGGTCAGAAACTCATATTTTGGATACTCATACTATGTCGTTTTTCTTTTTGTTTGTTTTTGCTGAAATTTTTTTCTTCTGCTTTTCTTTAGTATTTGGGGGAATCTACTAAAAGGTTGTTATTGTCACTTGAACATTCAAGGAGAGGTCGGCATGTGGTGGTGGCAGTGGCGGTGGGAGCCAGTGAGAAAGCTTCCTGACGAAGGCAAGTAGCAAACGGGGGCACTCAGGGACCCCATCCCGTCTCCTCTCTGTCACTGGCACCTTCCCAGGGTTTTTTTCTGCTCACACCGATTAGTGTTTAGGTCAGTCTTTCCCTTCAAGAATCCACAAGCTTCCAGGCACAGGATAAGGGTTCACAGGATGCTATATCACCCAACTTTTGAGAGGACCTAATGGGTACTTCAGAGACAAATGCTATGAGGACACTTTTTATTTTATGTTATGATGCCTCATTCTCTAAAACTCAGCCAGTGAAGGCTTGGGGAGACACATGTAAAACCTACTCCTTAGACAAACAAATTGTGGCACATCTACAGAATGGAACACCACACAGCAACGTGGAAAAAATAAACCCTATACACCCAACAACACAGATGAATCTCAAAAGCATTATGCAGAGAGAAAGAAGCTCAACACAAAAGTCTTCATACTATGACAGCTCCATTTATATGAAATTCTAGAAAAGGCAAAATTAGAACGAAAGAGAATAGATCAGTGGTTGGCAGGGTTGTGGGTAAGAGGTGGCGGGAGAGGGTCTGACTGCAAGGGACTTTTCTGGGGTGATGGAAATGCTATCTTGATTGTGGCGGTGGCTGCATGAGTGTGCTCATTTGTCAAAACACGTTGAACTGTATACTCATCAAGGGTGAATTTTATTGTGTGCAAATTATACCTCACAGAGCTGGGTTGTAATAAGCTATTTCTAAAGTGATCCATGGAAAATACTGCAGATCAAGAAGAAGAACCAATGAGCTGATTTAAAGGGGAGAAGCAACTTCCAGCTTCCGGAGTTCTGGACTGATCTAAGAGACCAAATGACACATCTCAAGGTCTATCTGAGGGGGCTCGGGAAGAGCTGGGTGGCAAATGAAGTCATTGCTATAAACACAGGTACTCTGCCTGGTGAGTGGAGGCGACATCATGTGGGGCGCAGTCATTTTCTCAGTTAAGTTCCCAAGAGCAGGACTCTGGGGACCGGCTCCCCACAGGGCTCACTGGAAGCTCCTAAAGAGGCCAGTGGCCTGTGGGGTCACTCTCAGAGATTTGGATTTCAGTGGTCAGGGCAGGGGCCCTGGGAATTTGTGCTCTTAATGCCCCTCAAGCGACTCCAATGTGCTGCCAGGGTTGAGAACCAGAGGTCTCAGCGAAGGTCTAGTGGGCCCTTGACTTTGAGCATGAATTGACTGATTTGCTGCATGTGCACATCCAAGGGCCACAGCTAGAACTCTGCTGTGCTTCACTGGCAGCAGATGACCCCTAGCCCGGCACGGCACCTTCTTCTCTCAGCCCCTGTGTTTGGAAACCAGATGCCAGGGCGCCTTACCTTGGGCAGTGGGTCCCTGGCTTCTCGAATGGGCAGAGTTGAGCGACAGTGGTGTAGCAGTCCAGGTCCTGCACTGTGGACAGCAATGGTGGAAAAGGGTCAGGTCACCGGCAAGGGTCAGGTGACGAGCTGGGCCGTAGGCTACTGGTCCATAAACTGAGTCGCTAGACACCTACGTCCTAGGGGTTCACTTGGTCCTCAAATAGAGCTGGGATGAGAACCCAGCGGGTGTCAAGCCCCAGGGCTCCTGGCTCTTCACCTAAGGCCATTCAAGGGATAAGACAAAATCTATGGCCCAAGTGGGTTTACTGGTCAAGGGCATTACCACCTGCAATAGTTTCTTTATGGATCAACAATACTTTTCTTTTGCATAGTGCTGTTCCATTTTGAAGCCTTTCCCTTAATTATCACCTTGGATCCTCATGGCAGGTATTATTCTAATTATACAAATGAGGAAACTGAGGCTCAGAAAAGCTGAGACCTCGCAGGGCATGGGTGAGAACACAGGTTTCTATTTCCCAGCCTAGAGCTCTTTCCAAGGGGACTGGTGATGTTTTTCTTCAAAGTCACATGTTGTGTTTCAACAACAGATGTAAGAAAACGGTTCTATTGCTGGCTACCTGTGGTCTCTGACAGCATGCCCTCAGCTAATCCAGGGCTGGGCAAACTTTTTCTTAAAGAAACAGAGAATAAATATTTCTAGCTTCCTAGAAATATTAGCGTTGCAAATATATGCAATAGCTTTTGTAGCAGAAACCAGCCACAGATGATGCATAAATGAATGGGCATGGCTATGCCCCAATAAAACTTTATTTACAAAAATAGCCATAGGTAGGACTTGGCGTGAGGCAGGTAGTGACTATAGCATGCTCTCCCATGGATGCATCCCACCCTGCCACATGAACATACGCCATGTTTCCCTCTCATATCTCTGGCAGACATTACTAATCCATCGAACTCTGTATTCTGCTGAGCCCAGAATGAGGCCTCAGACTCCTTTTCAACACAATGTTCCAGGTAGCCACTATCAATCAGTAGAAATCAACATCTCCTATGCAACCTATTAGCTACTCTTGAGACCCAGGAGCTGCTATTTCTGTGACATTCAGCTGGAACCCTAGGCCAGTGTTTCTGGTTCAGCACTCTAGGGCCAATGCCAAGTTCAGATACATTTAGAAACTAGTTAAAGAACCAACCTCCTCAGGAAACTCTTGAAAAAGCCTTTACAATGCTGAGAACAGCAATGTTAACAGGCACGATAAACATTAAATTGACAACTAAGAAGAATAAAATTTCCAGGGAAACCCAAATAACCTGTGTATCATGGTCACATTAAAAAAAGACCGCCAGCTTACCTTTTACTTTTGACACTGTGAACGAGCTGGAAGCTTTGTATTTGCTGTAAAAGAAAACATTAGGTAAATGCAAACAGAATGGTTTCTATAAGTGCATGCTTGCTCCTGTACTTATTTTATTTACATGCTCAACATTACATTATCCAACTTGTTTTCCATCAGCCTGAAAGCCCTAAGAACATTCTAGAGCGGGATCTAGAATGAGAACTTTCTAGAGCATGGCTCGTTAACATCTTTGTGCCTAGGACCCCTCTGGCAGCCTGATGAAGCCTACGAACCCCTTCTCAGAGTAATGATTTAAAAATGCATATGATAAGTTTAAAAGATTAAAGGGAAGTCAGTTATTATTAATGTCACTAACAAAGTATTAAAACAAATTTGTGTTTGAGTAATAGCTGCACTTTTTTTCTTAATGCATTAAAAACAGAATCTAGAGGCGGGCCTTCTGACTACTGTCATTTTAAGGTAACAGTTCCAGAGATGTCTGCAGCAAGTGGATTTCTACCAGTGAGAGAGTCACCAGACCCGCTGATGCTGCTCTGGTTTGGAGCCAACATTCGTAACGGAAGGAAATGCGACATTTCAATTAGACGTTAGTGAAAATAAAGCTTTAATTTGCTTTGCATTGATGTTTGCAGACTCTCTGAATTCCACAATGTGAAGAATCCACTTTAGAACAGAAATGGCTCCAGGACAAGTGTCCCAGGCAACACAGGACCCGAACCTGGCCCAGCCTGACAGCTGAGCTTTGTCGTGGCCAGCGTTGAGGTCATCCAACTGACATCTCTGCAAATATCTTCTTTGCTTTCATTGAGACTTCCTTGCTCTTTTTTTCGGTTGCTGTTTACGTAACCCCCAAGTCCCTAGCTAAGACAGAATCTGGAATACTCCAACACCACCTGAAGAGTCAGACTTTTCAAAAGGGATTGACTCACGTCATTTTTGAAATGTTCCGAATGGCCTCACAATTCAGATGGGACATGCCGCCTTGGAACAATTGTGGGAGCATTTGCTCAGTGCTTTCCTGGCCTCAGACCCTGGAATGGGCCCTGTCATGGGGAACCCCTGACACGCTGTCTCAGTCTGGATTAGCTGGGTATGAGCCCTGGGGCCGACTATGGCCCTCATTTACAAGTGAGGGTGCTGCCACCCAGAAGGGATGAAGAAACAGGCCCAAGGTCATGCACGAGGATGAGGCAGAGCCAGGTCTGTTTGACTCCGTGACCTCTGTCAGGCTCCACACTCCTGGATCACTTTAGCCTCTGATTCCACAGACAGATCAAGACGTGATCTCTTGCTGCTCCTCATGGCCTCCCTACTGTTCTCCAAAAAGTCAGAATGGTGAAGATGGTCTGACTCATCAAAAGCATCTACAGAACATTATTTTGCAAAAGGAGTAAGAATGGTTTAAAAATGAAAAGCCTCATTTTTAGGAAGTAAGAAGTGCTAATCCAGAATTAGCTTACGAACGCAAAGACACCAGCCAACCGTTAATGGTGACGTGTCTGAGGAGTTCTTGGGGACTAGGAAGGGAGAAAAAGCAGGAGTCAAAACCCAACCAAATTAAATACACACACACACACACACACACACACACACACACACACAAGGCACACGCACACGTGTGCGCGCACACACACACACACACACAGAGGCCCACTGGAATGAACTGTGTTAAATTGCCTATGAAGTGATTTCTGAGTTATGGGTTTAAAGTCATCTCTGTTTTTTTCCCCGATTCTTTATTATTGTTCAGTACTTTTTGAAGTTTTGACAATATTTTTATAACCAGAAAAGAAGTTATAAGGAACACTGATCATGGAATAGTTACCTCAAAGACTCCACACCATTTCTCTCAGACTTGACGAAAAAAGGGACCTTCCCATTCCTAGTGATGTCCACCAGGCCTCCTCTGTCATCTAGGATCCCGTAGTGAATGGCAGCCCGGCATATGCTGGACGACTGGGGGAAAAAGTGGGGGAAGACCATAAGTGCATTTGAAGTTATCTCTGTCAGCAATCTTTGTCAGAAATACCCAAGATGCTTGTCTTCAACCCACAAAAAGTCAAAAAGTCGGGCCAAAGCTCACGCCGTCTCTGACTCTTGCTTCTCTCTAGAACACGTCTTTGTTCCTGGGGTTGCTTATCTTAAAAACTCATCCGAGGTGTTTAACAAACTAAGAACAGCGACAAACAGCCCTTTCTCCCCATGCACTGGAGCATATTAACGCTCCGTCTAAAATGGAGACTGATCTTCATGGGGGTTGGCCCCAGTACCCAAAGGTCGCCTCACAAGTCTGTGAGCCCATAAATACGCACAGATCAGCGGATCATTTCTACAAATGCAAGGTTGGACGAAGGAGGAAACAGAAAATCTTACATAAAAACCACCACCCTTCTTGAACAACACATGACAGCATTTCAGACACAAGCCATTTAAAGAAATATTGGCCACACTCACACTTTCATAAAAGAGAGTTCCAAAAATCTTTGCCTTGTTATTCAGGCAGCCTGCTGGGCACTGGTACCTGATGGGGAAGAAAGAAAAGGATTTTCAGAGGTAAACACGTTGAATAAAGCTCACTTATTTTTTTCTTCGACGGCTCTATTATTACATATAGGAAAGCTTCAGTGATGTAGAATCCCGAAAAGAAAAAATCGTCTTTTTTTCGAACAAATCACAATTTACCCAGGCTGAAGTTTATAGTCACGTGGACACAATTACAGATTCAATTTGACCTTCTTAAGGACTATTTTCATGTGCATAAGACTTATGTTTAAGGCAGAGCTGTGAATACATGGACAGTTCACAGACAAAGACAAATGGCACAAAAGGTGCACACGCGTACACACGCACGCACACACACACACACACACACACACACACATCCTCAAACATCAGTCATCAAAGAGGTACAAATTGAAAGGAAGTGCGGTTCCCCAAGTGTCAAATTGCAAGTTTTTTTTTAATAGAATACAACTCGATGGTGTTCATGTTCATGGAAAGTATAAATTAGTCTTTCCAGAAAGCCTTAAATTCATTGATTCTTGAACTTTTCTCATAAGTGTGTATCCCAAGATAAAAGTCAGAAGGTTAGACCCACAGGTTATTCCAACTGTGAAAAACTGGAAATAAGCCAACAGGTGTCAAAGGAATGGCCAAACATTTTTGTGTAGCCTCATGTCAAAGTGTTACAGGACTACTTTTTCAGGACTGCTTAGTGACTGACTGGGAAATCTTAGGTGAAAACTAACATAAGAGATCGCATAAGCGCATCCTAATCAGTGCACAGAAAAAAAGTTTGGGAGGGATGACAGCAAATTGCTACCGATATTGAGGAGATTCTGGACTTTTTTTTCATTATACTTTTTTTTTTTTTTTGGTCGTTGTTGTTTTTCTGAATTACAATGAACAAGAATACCTTTTAAAGTCAGAAAACAAGCCCAGGAAATATTATTTTTGTAAAAGTACTGGGCATAGAAAACTGATGTGCCAGGTGGTGGGAAGGCTTGTAGGCAAGAGACTGTAAATGGTCTCATGTTTGCAAGCGAGAATGAGTTATATTTCTTGATAGGAGGCCTCTACCAGTCTTCGTGTGGACGGACCCCTGCCTTTTCCCCACCTGAGGAGGGTCCCATCTGCCCCTGACTCTGGAACTCTTTCGAAGCTGTCTAACAGGAGATGTTCTCCAAATCTTGTAATTTTTTTCTTTTGAGTACTCAGCCATGATGCTCTCATAATGAACTTGCGGGCTAGAGAGTCACACCATCACAAAGAAACAACTCAGGAGCGTTCCACAAATCCTGGACCCACGAGTTTGTGGAGTGGATATCCCTTCCAGATGCTGCCTTCTTTCTGCCCAATTTTCCCAGCACACACAGAGATGTGCAAATGTCCCCAGCACTGTGCACAGGAACAGTTATTGCATCAGCCACCATTGCCACATCTTGCTCATCTCACCGACAAATGGACTGTTTACTTTTGCAGTACTTGCTGGCCTGTTGCCAGCTGCTCATGGGACAATGTATGAGCCTCTTGAACGACCTCATCCTGCGTTGCTCAAAGTCTCTTTCATAACACTCCTGCCAAAGGCTGAGTCAAGTGTTCTGACAGGCCAAATGCCAAATCCCCATGGTATAAAAGAAGACCTGCTACCTACTCTGTTTAGCATACTTTAAATGATGTGATTCAGCTTTAGATGAATGAATGACAGAGTCTACAGGAAGACGAGTAAGGACCCCTCTACCAATGACATGGTTTTCCAACCATGATCTTGAGGTTCTGTATGTGGCTGCTGCACCTGTTGGCCATTCGCTGCCAGAAAGAGCAGCCCAGCAGCTGCACTGCCAAAACCAAACTCATTCTTCTTGGCAGACATTCTTCGACATCCAAGCGGACAATACTCAATGACTCCAGCAGCTAGATGAGTTCATTCAACTACCTGAGGCTACACTGGCAGCTTCTCCTCCGGGAGTGGCCACCAGGAAGCGGGCCTACTCAGATTGTGCAGCAGGCTTGCTGGATCTGTCAATAGCCACGGCACTGTTGGCTCACATGTGCCCTGAACAGAACTCTGGGCCACCCTGCGACCCCCTCACACAGGGAGGTAGAATGGAGCCCCCAGTTGCGCAAAAGCATTAGTCAAGATCGTCTCATGTTTATAGCACATCTGCCACATGCACATCTGGCATTTCTACAGTTTGGAAATTCCTTTTGAACTAATAACCCAGAGCATCTGTAGTTTGGATGCCTCCTTCCTACTAATATACATCCAGGCAGGAGGAGACCCAGAGTTTGGGCCAACCCTCTAGGCCAAAGGTTATCATTTAGGGGTGATCTTACCCCTCAGGGAACAATTGGCAATTTCTGGAGACATTTCTGGTGATCACAGCTAGGGAGGAGGTGCTCCTGGCATCTCGTGGGTCCAGGCCAGCGATGCTGCTTGACAGTGCACAGAACAGCCCCCACCACCAAGGATTATCTGGCCCTAACTGTCAGCAGCGCCAAGGTTGAGAGACTCGCGTCTAGGTTGCTCTTTGTGTGCCAAGCTCTTAACGAATGGTGGCAGTCAGAGGGAACTCTGGGATGTCGTGGTCACACTAATCCATGACATGAAGCAAGCTGAGTTATGTCCCGTTCAACATGGCACACCTTTGGTGCTAAAAGTAGAGAATGCCATTTTTCTGTGAGTTTCCACCTGGCTTGGTTTAAATGGTCATCAACTGACTGATCATAATGTGACCTATAACTCACAGCAGGTGCTGCAAAGGGCTGTAGGGAGTGAGTGGTGAGAGGGGATCCAGACTTTACCTGTTGCAGGTGGACCCTTTGCACTTGTCTTTCAGCTTGGTGTCGCACCTCACAACTTGGGCTAGGAGAGAAATGCAGAAATATATATCACAGCAAGAATCGAGAGAATGAGTCTGAGTTAGAAGACCCTACCCCTCTGCTCCAAGGAATTTTCTGGAACATTCTGGAATCCATGCCATAACGACAGTAGAAGCATTACCCAAGGGCTGCAGGCTTCAATGGTTAAGGTTCGAATCTAAGACCCAACACTTTATAGTAGTCATGTGGCATTGAACGTGTTTCTTCCCCTCTCTGAGGTTCAACTTCCACCTGTAAATCATGGGGATAAGTATGGTGGGTAGTGTTTCTGTGAGCGTTAAATGAGAAAGTAAATGTAGCCTTGGAAGGGAGCCTGGCACACAAGTGTCCTGTAGCTCTTCAGAACTCTGGAGGGTGGAACTTACAGCCCTTACCCAGCCTGGCAGGTGAGGAGCCAGCCATTCCCACCTGTGTCATCTCTCTCACAGCTAAGATGACTTTGCCAAGCTTTCTTTTTTGTTTATTTTATAGGGACAGATCAGAATCTTGAAGTAGAGAGAGTTATAGCTGGATAAAAAGACATAACGTTATTTTTTAATTTTACATTATTTAAAAAAAAATGGAATAGTTTAAACTTCTGGACAGACAAGAGCATCAGCATATTTCCTGGTCAGTGATGCTTTAGGGTGGTTAAATGGGCAGAAAGTCTGGGGAGAAGACACTTAAAGGCCCAAGAGGATGGAGAGACTGGTGGAGGAGGGGTAGAGAATAGTCAAAGAGGGGAGGGTTTCTGAGAAAGATGGGCACGAGGTGGGGCCCTGCTCGGGATAAGTCTGGTTTTATGCTATTGGAGGCTTAAAATCAGAGGGATCAGAACTGCGGGCAAGAGAGCCCGTGCCTGCTGCCCTGTCTGTCAGAAAGTGCCCTTCGTGGGCTCCACGCCTTCAGCAAAGGCGCCACCTACCCAGGTGCCCAACAGCAGCGTCATAGCAGGTTAAAATGCTGAGTTCTAGCCCAGGCAGACAGGGCAGAAAGATGCCTGGGGAGGTGAGGGGCACTGGGGACCAGGGGAGGAGAAGTCGAGACAGAGGTGAGCATGAGAGCATTCTAGGGACTTCTAGAAGTCTCAGGGAAAACATTCAACCTCCCACCCAAGGGGGCTGTTGGAGGCAACTTGATGATGACCTTGAAGTACAGGGAGATTTCTGCTGACATGGTTGGCCCACATTACCACAGATAATCCTCACGACAACCCGCATGGACATTATTGCTCCATTTTATGGATGAGTAAATCAAGTCTCAGAGAGTGGAGTGAAGGTCTGAGCCACAGAGCCAGTACCTGGTAAAGAAGGACCGATCGGAGCCCCCAGAGCTGGCCTCCCGCCCTGCACGCTCTGCGCTCTCCCTTAGGGGGACCGGCATTCTCAAGAGGAACCCAATTTCTGCCCAGGTCCCCTTTGAAAGGACAAAGTCTAACCTTAAAATATCTGCTTGGGGAGAAAGTGCCACTCAAGCACAGTTCCCATCAAGCTCGCTTTTGAAATGACTTAAAAATATCATTTTTTAAGAAATGTCTTAGGGTCGTGCTTTTGCAAGCTGCACCCCACCCAGCTCCGGCTGTCTGTGGACTCGGAGATCTCTCAACCCACCGGCTCCCCTCCTCCACCCACCCCAAAGAAAACTGCCCCCTTTCCCAAATGACTCGCAGGGTGACAGAAGGCAGAGAGGGAGCCCGACTCACTCATGTAATTCAAGGCAGACGATTTCTTGGGCTTGGCGGGTCTGATCACCCTTGGCTGGACCCAGACGTGTTTCTCTTCAGCAACAGGAGCTGTCTCTACCTCGTTCATCTCGTCTGTTTCAGGTTTTTGGTCGTAAGTCTCTTCTTCATAGTGGAGACAGAGGGAAAAAATACATGCTGGGATTCAACAAAAATACACTTAGGAAAAAAAAATTTGGAAACTCAACTTGTTTGAGGTTTCACTTGACAAAGATTCATTTCAGCGGCAAAGAGAAAGTTGCATTTCAGAACAGACCTGGCCACGTGGAATTCTACCTGCCAAGGTGAGTTGGACAGGCTCCGCTCGCTGTGTGTGCTTTGGACTCAAGAGCAGCTGGGCCGACCAGAGGTGAGAAGGCCCCAGTGCCCACATCTGGATTATAATAATGGTTTCTTGTCCCACCTCCTCCTGCACCATCATTTGCTGAAGGAAGCACATCCTCTGACCCCAAAACAGCTGCTTCCCCTTAGGTCCCTCTGGCCCTAGGTTTCATTAGGGGAGGGGTCTTCCTCATTTACAAGCACATCGTGGTATATAAAAACCCACATCAATGGTCTTGGGCCCCACTGCCCCTCATCACCAGCATGTCCTACACCCTTCCCCACCCGCGAGTCAAGATCACTTAATGAAACTCAGCTCCTTTCCTGCACTGAAGTTTTGCTGCCCAATAACACTGGACCTATCACGTAAAACAAGCCAGAGACCCAACTCCTGGTTTAAAAAAAGTTAGTTGGTTGGGTCCCAATTTTTCCCTACCCAAATATTATTTCTCCAACCAGGTTTATGACCCCCATATTTCAAGACATTTTAATTAACTGAAAATAAAATTCATTTAATCTAAGCATCAGTTTATTTATATTCCAGTTTTCATCATGAAAGACAATTATTAACTGCTGACCGGAATCTGTAATCAGGCCACCAGGATACCAGACAATAAATTTCGGCCAAAGCAAAGCAAAGAATTGAGATTTTCATCTGCTTGAGTGGCCTTCTCAAAGATGAATTGATGCACATCTCTGCTGGGGGGCCCTGTTGCACCTTTATAGCTTGTACCCCCCTCTCCCTCATGTGGATCAGAGTTGGAAAACCCTGCCCTCTAAGCGCCCCTCCCCACCCCCCCAATGAAAGAGACGATAGATAGATTTGGGTAAGAATGATTTCAAGGAGAAAGGAAGCACCCCGCAGGCTTTGTGTCACTGGATTAAACTTCAGTTCCCATCAGGTGATCAAGTAAGTGTTCGTTGGTCCCTCAGCCTCAGTCCCACTTCTCCTTAAGAGTGATGACCTCCCTTCTCCGAAGGGCGGACCAAGGGTTTCGTGTCTATACCGGACAAACATCCACATGAAGGACAGAGGAGTGGTTCTCCAATGCTTTTCAAGGCTGGAGTATTCTGCATCTATTTTACCAGCCAATTTCCTCCCATACAATCAGCATCCTAGGTGAACCCAGTGCTGAGGGGAGAATGGACGAGATTTAAGCCAGGAGATGAACTGCAAGCTTGAGTCTCAAGTCCATTCTGTCGGAGCTCACGGACATCCAGGGCTGCTCCTGGGCAGCTCGCTCGCAGCTGTGATTTCACCAGCACCTGCCTTTCCCACCCACTGTAAATCCCCGAGGCCAGGAACTGGCCTGTTTCACAGCCCACTGGACACTCGGCTCCCAGCACACAGTAGTTGCTCAACAAAATTCGCTAAATAAAGGATAAGTGAAAACCTCAAAGAACTCTGTCTTTGAATTCCTTTGAACGAAAGATATTCCCAGTGAAGTTTAAAGACATTTGGGAAGGGAATTCTAAAAGAATCATTTGTAGCCAAAAACTATTAGGTGAAATCTTTACAAAGACACCGAGTTTGCAACACCGTTTGGCACAATCAGCCGTCTCTGGTTGGCCTTCCCGTCAATGTGGCCACTCAGGTTTGCCCTTCATTGAAAGCCAGAGCTGTCTCTGGAATAAGCCGGGTTTTCTTCCACTGGCCTTTAGGATTTTTATACCTCATAATCGTGGCTTTATTTAGCCGAATATAGTTTGGTAAAGCAGTCTAAAGCATTTGAGGGCTCACTATTTAAGAAAATGGGCAGACAGTTTTTGCCCTCAGACACACACATGAAAAGTGGAATGCTTGCCCAGAAAACTGGCTGTATTTGAGCACATCCTAATTAAGTGCCCCTGTGTGGACCGGTGCAGGCCTGGGGAAATTCCATGCCGAGTTCACGGCAAGGCTACCATGAACACCGTGCTGCCCTGGATCAGGGGTCTTGGGACACACAGCATTGCTTATGCCAGTCTGCAGATTCTCACTTGGTTCCATAAGTGGTGACAAATTCACAGCTAATGTTTACTGAATGTGGACCAAATGACTGCCTGCCATTCGGCTCTTCCCCGGCACACTCTTGTGACATTTTCTCATTGTCCTAGGAGGCATGATAAAGCCCCATTTCACAGACAGGCAAACTGAGGCCCAGAAAGGCTAAGCGACCTGCCCAAGCTCACATAACTGACAGTCAAACCACCTTTCCCAGAAGCCCATGCCCTTAATTGCCACATCTGGCAAGGCCTGAGGGATGGAAACCTCTCTTATGGTCTTTCCTTATCCCCGCTCCATCTCCATTATAGGTCAAGGCCCTGCCAGGCCTCCCCAGTAAATGCTGATTAAGGAGCTTATGCAGATAAGCCACTTTACAGGAGATTTTCCGCAAGGTTAGCTAAGAAAATTGGAACGCCCACCAAATGAAGTTGGATATTTTCCACCAAAAATAAAGAAACAACTACAGAGGTTTCATTGGGTGAGTAAACCAACATCTAAGGTATCTTTGTGTGTATTTGCTCTTGGAAAATAACCCTCTGTGGGTATGGGGGGTATGTGCATGCACACGACATGCAGAACACACCTGCTCCAATGTCCTTGGAGGCCCTGGAGTGAACCAGCAGTTTAACTATAGGTGATCAAGCTTCAAGGAGAGTCTAGGTGCGGTAAGAACAGGGAGGCAGGTACATTATGAAGTCAGGGAAGGCTCCTGGAGGAGGTGTGATACCAGAGCTGTGTTTCCAAGGAGGAGAAAGCATCTACCAGGTTCCAGAGATGGATGAGAGAAGGCCAACATTGCCTGCCAGGTGATAAAGGACCCCATGCAGGCAGCCCTACTCGTACTTCTCCAAAGAGCTAAACATCTGTGTTTTTAAAGCGCTGACTATGTGCAGCTGGCTGTGCTAAAAACTCACATCCCCCTCACCGTATCTTCCCAGCAAATCTTCTACAGAAAGATCATGTTATCACTGTTACCAATGGGGAAACTGAGGCTCAAAGAAGGCAAGCGGTATGCCTGAGTACACACAGCCAGTAACGGTGGAGACGACCCCGCTCCACCTGTCCTTAATCTAGACAGTTCTGGCCCAGTGCACACAGAGACCCCTCACGATGGGAGATGCAGGAGGAAACCCAATGGGCATCCTTCCCTCAAGGTCCCCACATCTGATGGGGACTTGACCCCTCTGGGTGACTGGACAGCAGCCGCAGGACCTGCCTAAATAGGAATATGGGGACAAGATCTTAACCTCGACCTGCATTCTTCTTAGCCCCCCGACACCCACAGGAGTTGACACAATTGCTCTGTTTTCAGATGAGAGGACCGAGGCTCAGAGAGATGAAGTGACCCTCCCAGGGTCCCCACAGCTGAAATGTGGTGGGGTTGCTATGTGCTGGCCTCTAAAAACCATGCTGTCCCTCAAATCCAGGAATCACAGGGGAACTATGGGGAACACTTCACTAAAGACGGGCGTGAGGAG
>NW_011888947.1:2742118-2759573 GCF_000151845.1 Pteropus vampyrus
AGGTGAGCGGAAACATTCTGAGTGATGACAATAAACAAATAGTGGAAGAGCTGGAAATTACACGGCCTTCGAAAGTTCTAGTTTTGCCTGAGATGTGAGAAGGAAAACGCAAACGTTTATGACAAATCGGCGAAGGATGAGCAAGATGGGAACGGGGGCGGGTAGCGGTAGGGGGACAAAGACAGGAAGGATATCCCTGAGGGACAACCCTTCCTAGCCTGGAGCGTGTCTGGAACGTCACAGTTTAGTTGGTTGTTTTTAATTCCTCGTTTGTTGTCTGTTTTATACCAAACTGTGAGCACCACCAAATGGGCAGGGATGTGTCAGCTGTCTGCCCATGTGATATGCTCACTGCGGGGACATACCAGGGCATCCCGTGGGTCCCCAGGGAGCTGGGGGCTGAACCCCAAGTGTTCACATGCACAAGGCAGAGGGAGGGAGGGAGAAATGAGGGGCGTGCTGAGGGTGACTGCAACATGGCCAGGGAGGGGGTGTCTTGAACTCTATTGTTCACTTTTCCCGTTTTACGTAAGCTGTTCTGTGACTCATGGTTTTGAAGTCATTTCCTACCTCGGTAACACAAGTTGTTCTTGCAGCCACCTCCGTAGCTGGGCGGACACTCAGAGCAGGGCCGGCCAGTTCTGTAGGGGGCCTCTCCAATCCAGTTCCCCCTGAAGACAGACAAGAAACACTGTCAGGAGGGGCCCCCATTTGAGGGCCGGGGGAACACTCCTCTCTCCTTTCCTGGGCCCGCTTGGGGCCGAAAGAACGCAGTCAGGGAGGGAGGAAGGCGTGCCCCACGTAAAGGGAAAAGGGAGCTGCCCTGGGCTCCTCCTATGCACTGAGAGTCTACAGAATTCTTAAAAAAAAACCCAGCCCAGAGCTACAACACGTCACGTTAGCGTGTGTGCCAACACCGCACTGGCTCCCTATCTAACCCAGTCGCTTCCCTCACACATCTCTGAACAGTGTCCGCCCTCCACCCAGCCCCGATGCCTGTGCACTGGAAAGCTGCTGAGATGCCCCTTTTAAGCCATTTCTCAAATGAGTAAAAGTCAGAGTGTTTGGGGCATAGCTGTGTTTACCGAGTTCTTACCAATACACAGTCCAGATCACTCCAGCCTTCCCACACCCCAGGAGTGACGTGCCAGAATTCAATCCTTTTGCACAAGAGGGAATTGAGGCTCAGGGAGGTTCAGCGTCACATAGTGAGAGCTGAACCCAGGCTGTGGGGCTCGGAGCCTTTGACCACTGAGGTCACATAGTGAGAGCTGAACCCAGGCTATGGGGTTCAGCCTGAGGTCACATAGTGAGAGCTGAACCCAGGCTGTGGGGCTCGGAGCCTTTGACCACACTCTGCTCTCGGGGCTGGGACTAAGGACCCCATGAGCATCTGGGGCACCACCCACCTCCCTCTGCAGTTCCCGGGGTGGGAAAACTGGAAGCCACTCAGTAGGCTTCCTCCAGGGGCCAGGGAGCAGGTGGTGAGTGGAGTTCCCAAGCCCTTCTCACAGTGCCTGGGGCTTTGGCAACACAAACTGGAGCTGTGAATGACCAGGGACCAGTCTCTGTGATTTGTTCTAGGAAATTCCTTCGTGGTTGCCCATCATCCATTTGTTCCCTCGGGAAAGGAATCTGGGCCCACTGCTAGGCCACACTTGGTCTCAGCCTCCTCCAACAGAGCAGTAAAGAGCAGATGCCCTGGGTCCAACCCCAACTTTCCCCAGCACTGAACCCATCTCCTCTGTAAAGGGGGTAATGGCCAGGAGGCCATCATGAGGATAAAACAAGTGACTGTGTGGGCGCCCTCAGACCAGAGTCCGGCTCACGGTGAAGGCTACACACTCTTGAGCATTTTCTAATCCAACGAGCTCGTCCAGGTGAGGTTTCTGATGGCTTTCCAGGGAGGCCAAGGAGGGGCCTTGCTAGTGTTGGCCGGAAGACAAACTGCAGAAAACTCGCTCTCTGTGTAACCTCCAATGGCTCAAAATAGTGGGATGGCATCGCCCAGGGCCACGTGGGCATCAGGCCTCGGGATGGAGGGCAAGGGACACATTATAACATGCTCACTACTTCAACCCTCACACATCATGGATGGCAAATGCTGGTGTCCTACACCATGCCACAGACCCCACTCAGCTGGCCACCTCTGCATGGATGTGCAGGCCGGCGAGGGATTCACAGGGCCATAGGGATGATTTTCCCAAATGGACCATTGCCAAGTGGACCGAGAAGGCCTCAGAGCCTGTCCTGTTGCCTGGTGAGGCTCAGCAGGTTTTTTCAGACTATTTGGGCCTCCAGCTGGGTTCATCCCTCTCCCCCAGATGATATGGCCAGCCTATGTAGGATTTCATGTTTCCTCAAAGGCAAACTACGCCTCTGATGCTTCAGGAGTAATAACGCTCAGGTTAGAGGTCATAGAGAGCTGGCTGGGCACCAGGCTCTGCACCAACGTCCTCAAGGCGAACAATCTCCTTACTCTTTCAACAGCCCTGTGAGGTAGGCGTCCTCCCCTTGTGCACAAGGCTGTCAAGGTAAAGACCCCCCACCTCTGCCCAAAGGGATCTGGGCCCAGACACCATCCCTGGGCACATCCTCTCAGCCACTGCCTGATGCAAGGCCAGAAGAGGCTGTGGACACCGTGGAACGCCATGCGGCAATCAAAAAGAAAGGCCCGCTGAGCACACAACACTAGGGACAAATCTTGTAGACACTGTGTTGAGAGGAAGACATTGGGCACAGAGGGCATATCTATCACATCTCTTCATATGAGGGTCCAAACCAGACAGACTGGCTGATGGGGAGAGATGTCGGAATGGTGGCCACTCTGGGGAGCATCCTGGGCACAGGGAATATTCTCTATCTGGACCTGGGTGGGAATAACGCGGGTATATATGTTCTGTGTGGACTAAATTGTGTGTGTCCCCCCTCTGTGTGGCTAAATGTAGAGATGGGACCTCTCAGGGCATAATTAAGGTTAAATGAGGTCATAAGAGTGGGACCCTGGTTGGGATTAGTGTCCTTCTAAGAAGAGAGACCAGAGAGTGCTCTCTGTCTGTCTGTCTCTGTCTCTGTGTCTGTCTGTCTCTCTCTCTGGTGCACACACTATACTGGGAAGCACCATGTGAGGACACAAGGAAAGGCGGCAGTCTACAAGACAACGAGAGAGTCCTCACCAGGAACTGACCCGGCTGGACCTTGATCTGGGATTCCCAGCCTCCAAAACTGTGAGAAATAAATGTCTGTTGTTTAGGCGCCCGGTTCTTGGTATTTTGTTACCGCAGCCCAAGCTGACTAATGCATGTGTAAATGTGTGAAAAGTCATCAGGCTGCACACTTCAGATTAGTGTATTTTACTGTCATAGATCATTCCTTTTTCGAGAAAAGGAGTGGGGAGTAAAGAAAGGAAGAATTGTATTCCTAATGGGGTCTTCTAGTGTATTTTTTTATATAGAGCCAAGCCGAATCATTCCTCATTACCCATCTGCCACTCTGCCAGGAATTCCACTACCGTGGACCGGTTTATTGCTCTTCCATGGGCTTGTGTCCCTCCTCATCAATGTCATAACTCCCCTGCCCTTATCCCTGTGGGCCGCTGGGACACTGCCGCTCCAGGCATGCCAGATAGTTGATGGAAAGTTCTATTTTCCCACCAACCTCAGCGATTCCCTCTTCATCCCACCTTTTCACAGCCACTCCTGACCCAAACCAAACAAATGAGGTCATTCCTGTTTTATTCAGTCACTGAGCAAATAGGCCTCGCGGGCCCACTGTGCGCAGGGCACAGTGCTAGGAGAGCGGCCAGCTCAGTAGCCAGCGTGAAAACCGCAGGCTGTAAACTTGGCAAACAGTTCTCTGAGAACCAGCACATATTTGCCTGATGAGCAATGAAGGTGAATGAGTAAAGGGATAAATGATACACCGATGACATCAGGATGTGTAAGGAGAAAGAGGGGTTATGAAATAAAGACTTGACACGGTTCCTCCTGGGAGGGAAAATGCAGAAACCAGGTCTCGCCTGAATTCCTGTTTTCTAGAGTGTGATCTGCTGCATATTTTCAGAGAAAAAATGAAAGTAAGATCACTTTGGCAGACCCTACTATTGCCCCGCCAAAAGCTATTCCTGCTTCTGACTTCTTTCAGGTAGTCCACAGAGGAGATGTGCAAAGTCAGTTGGGGCAATTTCATTGGTTGAAGTCAATTAGGCCAAGCTCATTGGTTGAAGCTCATTGTCTGTGAGCGGTCTAGTTCTGACCAATGAACAAAGGAGAAAGTAGCCCAGGAGTGAGAAAGATGAGAGCCCTTTCTATGATTCCCTTCTGCTTGGGAAGATGAGATGCCTGGTGCTTTGCAGCCATCTCGGGACCATGAGGAGAGGATAGTACAGCAGGAAGACAGAAAGAGCATGAGTCCTGGTTGATATTCCTGAGCTATTAAGCTAACCTGGAAGTACCAACCTCTAGACTCCTTGTTATGTGAAATAATAAGGAGACCTCACTGTTTAAGCCAATTTTAGTTGGGTCCTGCGCAGTAGGCAAACACATCTTAACTCATACAACCATGTCAACTTGTTCTTACTTTGGAGAATAATTGCAGACGAGGTAGACGGCATTCTCCCAAACATCTCCCCAGACGTTCATCCTCTGGCAGGTGTTCACAGCACAGCCAACCTTACTGGTGGTGGCCCAAACTATCTGAAAGGACGACATCCATGCATCAGAATTTAAGGGATAAAGCGTACCAGGATGACATAATCTGGCCTGGATCTATAGGGTGCTGGTACTAAAGGGGTATGTGGTGAAGATTTCCCCCCTAACCCTAACTGAAGATCTATACATTCGTTTAAAATAAATAAAACAAAACAAAAACCAAACAAACAAATCACACGCAAGGAGAATGCCCAGCATGTAAAAGTGCCATAGAAGTTTCTAGTGCTTCCTCTCAATTTCTGAACTTGTGAACTGGTCACAAACTGTTCAGTCCCCCCGCTATACCTCGAGTAGCACAGAATTAAAGAAAAAAAAAAATAAGGCAGTGACAGCAGAGGTTTTCCAACTGCGCGACAATTCTGCAGGGCCAGGTGAGTGACTGGATTTGGGCGCTAGGCTGAGGTCATGGCCTGTTCCTCCAGTTTTACCTGTGTGTAGTGGGTACACATGGCCCCGGAGCACCTCTCTGGACACCAGGGGTTGCACTCGTGGGGATAGGGGTAGGTGTAGTCCTTCACCTCGTCGTACCAAGACTGCACGTGGAACCCAGGAGAGCGATACCTGCGGAGACAGATCAGCTTGTTATGTCCCGGCCACTACACACCGAATGGCAGAGACCACGGCTGGCAGCACCGCCACCCACGGGCAGGCTGAAGGAGGGGCTGCTTTGGGGCCAATAGCTCCAAATCCCAGAGCCTGTTAAAAGTTCTTAAAATCCAAATCGGCGAGGAGCTCACCTGGGTATCCCCAGAGTCCCTCTAGATTCCAAGAGTGTCTTTCAGGTGGCCCGCATACCACCAGTGTGTGCAGGAAACTTTCACTTGGCCCCCAGTGAATCATTTTTTATGTTAACGATCATGTATTTATTTTCATGTACATTTGGGAAAATACATACAGTCCATGAATCCCATGTTTCAGAGATATTATTGCTTAAGATGAAATTTAATTTAAGATATGAATACATTTAAAGTCAATGTAGAGAAAAATATTTAGTAAATAATTGAACAAGTGATGGACAGATGGGACACCCACCGTGGCAGGAGACGGTCTAGAAGTTGGCAAGTAGCTGGCTATGGGGGACCAGGCAGAAAAGATCCCCATCATTGTCATGACCAGCTTTGTTCATTAGCTGCTGGGGGCCCCAAGGATTCAAAAACAAAGCAGGAAACTCATTCGGGGCATAGAAACCCGCAGGTATGCAGACCTCTGCAGTCAGGTGTGCAAACCTTTTTGAAAACTTCCTATTTAGGATTTCTTACTGAACCTCTCTCGCCCCGGCCATGACGGGGACATGGGGTCATCGTCGTTGGTGGCCACTGCCCCTTGCTTCAGCCCCGTCCGCCAGGCTGGCACCAGTTATTTTTTGCCAGGAAAGAAAATAAACTGGATGCGAATCCCCAGTCACCATCACCAGCAAGTGTAAACAAAGCGGTTTCAATCAAGAGAAAGGTGGCGAGGGCGACTGGCCATTTCTAAGAGCGTTGTGGTGAGCTGGGCAGTTAGAGGTCTTGTAACAATTACTGTCAGAAACCAGAGCGAATGGTGGCGGTCAGTGACATGGCCCGAGAAACGGCCTGTTTCCCTGGGGCCAGCTTAGGGAAAGAAACACACAGAGCCTCCGAGCTCCAGAGGGAAAGGACACCCTCTGCCCTGTCCACTTCTCCAGAGCCTCAGGCCAGGTGGGTGCCCAGGAGCCTCACAAATGAGGGACTCTGGGAAAGCAAGTTAGTAGTATCTACACAGAAGGGGGAAAACCTCTGTGCCCTTTGACCTATCTATCCTACTCTTCAGAGTTATCCTAATGAAATAATTCGAATAAGTCAACAACGACATAAAAAGCAAGCCACAAGAACGGAATGGCTAAATTTTGGCCTGTCAACTTGATAGCCCGTAGGCAGCCTTTATTCGATGACAACCATGACAGCTATGTAATAGCGAAATTGATATTGTATGAGAAGGAAAAAAAGAGAGAGAATTAAAAGCTGTCTGGGCCACAGTTACAACTACCTAAAAATATGCCGACCTACAGTGAAACACTACACAGAAGCCCAGAAAATGAAAGGACCTGAACCGAGGCAGTAAAATGATATTTTTCCCCCCTTTAGACACTTTCTTTCTTTCTTTTTATTATTTATTCATTCATTTTTATTTGTTTATTTGTTTGTTTGTTTGTTTGTTTATTTTAACACCTACAGCACCTGGGCTTCCTAGGTGGTCTCCCATCCAAGTACTAACCAGGCCTGACCCTGCTTAGCTTCCGAGATCAGATGGGATCGGGCTTGTTCAGGGTGGCATAGCCGTAGACTAGACATTTTCTTTTAACGCTATCGTTAAGACTGATTTTATAAAAAGCAGAATTCGCCAGAGGGGAAAATACCACACTGACCTGCTTCCACGAAGCCACATCTCTGGGTCCGTCATGGTGCCTGCCCAGGCACAGCCCTAAAGGAAAGTGTTGCCGCTCGCGGCCAAATTAAACTCCAGAGCTTGAAGAGCTGGGAAATATCTGGGTTAAAGTCATGCAAGCCCTGACCCGTATTTTGAGGGAGTATTTCAAATTCAGTCCAATTTTTCGATGAATAGAGCAAAATCAAAGTGAACCATGAGAGCCTGGCCACCAGATTCAGAGGACATGTGGGCACAGCACGCTGAGTGTTGATCAGTAAGACTTAATTGGCCAAAAGACATTTTCTCCACTTCCTCTAATGAAACTAGCCTCAGCCTGGAGGGGACTTTCGGCCAGGCTGGGTGAACAGGTATGTGGCCCCGTTGACTTTGGGGAAGACCAGGGGATGACATTTAACTGATCACTGTCAAGTGCTGTGGGCAAGGGGACAAAGGTGCTGCCAGGCCAGGAGGCTTCAGAGCTTCAGAGGTTCAGAGGTTCAGAGGTTCAGAGGTTCAGAGGTTCAGAGGTGTGAATGGGCCCTCCCCATGGCCTGACGAGGAAGAGAAGTGAGCGATACCTGCCCTTGAGGTGGAACCTGGGTGGGCCTTAAAAAATGAGTAGAATCCAGACACACCAGGGCAGGGAAGACAGTACTGACCCGCCACTGAAGGAGCGAACGTCCCCATCTTCCCAGCTTGCCCAGCCAGCTCCTTCATGGCTCAAGAACCCTTTCAAGCAGATAGAATGGAAAACCCATGCTCCCCGAGGCCGACGATCAGTGTCTGGAGTCAGCAACCAGGCTCACATCCGTTTTTGCCAGCTACTTGAAAGTACTGTGGGGTGCTGAGCCTCCGTTTCCCCATATGTAAATGATATGGGTTGGTGGTTTCTCCCTCTTAGCAGGTGACCGCAAGGGCTAAAAGCTATCATGGACAGTAAGCACCGAGCTAGGTACACAGTAGGTGCTCAGCCATGGTGGCCAGTTCACAAGTAAGAAGGTGGGGGAACTCTGTGGCTCTTACCTGCCCCAGTGGACGGCCAGATTCTGCCCAATGGACACCAGCAGACTGGTGGGCCCGTGCTCCCAGATGCACTCGTGAGCCCACGCGGCCGCCGACTTCGCCAGCTCTTCATCCCAGGTCTGCAGGGTAAGGAGAAACATGCATCTTCAGCGTCAGGAGTGGGCATAAGAACCAGAAATGAACAACATCCCAGCTGAACTCGCTGGCCGGTTTCAGCTTCTGTAACACTGGGTTCTGAGCATATCTCGGTTGGGTTCCTCACTCGGCTAGTGGGAAGTGGCAGATCAGCAAAGAACTTGGAGGAGCCTGGACCCAAGGCTGGACCTCAGAGCCTGGACCTCAGAGCTCCTGCTCTACCTCTAACTCGCCAGTGACCTTGGGTAAGTTCCTTCTCCTCTCAGCCTGAGTCTTCTCATTTGTGAAATGGGAAGATGAATAAGTCCTGGATATAGATGGTGCTGGTGACTATATACAGTGATAAAGTACTTAATGCCACTGAACCGTACATTTAAAAACGATTACGATGGTAAATTTTATATTATGTATATTTTACCATTGCGTTGAAAAAAGTAGCAAGAAAATAGTAGCAAGCCTTCAGCTTGCCCAGTCCCTCTCAACCTCCAGCATGGCCCACCTTGAATCAGCGGGGCTCAGGCAGGGGTCGAGGCCAAGGAATCCGAAGACAGGGTCTACATACAGCTGGTCCTGCCTACCAGCTGGCCCAGGGGACACACATAACTCCTGAAGAAAGAACGTGGCAACAAGAGGGATCATTTCTCTCCTGAGGGGGAACAGACGCCAAGCGGCCCTCAGGGTGACTGCGAGCCAGTTGCTGCGATGCCTCCTCCCAGGGTCGTCAGGCAGATGCTCCGGCTCCCAGGCAGGCAGGGGCTGTCCCCTGTTCTGGGTAGCCCCAGCTCCCAGCACACAGTAAATGCTCACTGAAAGACTGTCTGGGAAGAGCTCTGGGATATGTCCAGGAACAGGGGGCAGGCTAAACTAACAGCAGGACCCCAGTATGGGGTGTCAAGAAGCTCCCCGCTTCCCTCTCCTTCTTTCCTGCCATCTCCTTCCTGCCAAGATAACCGAGACTCCTCAACATCCGGGAGCAAGTCCTGGCCTAGTTGCAGATGCCTCTGGGGATCTGGGTCACATCCCTGATCCGCTGTCATTGCAGCTGCAGTGGACATTCCGGGTACGCTCAGACTCATGTCTTGCTGACAGCACCCCACTCTCAGTGTCCCCCCACACACTCTGAGACACTCATACCTGGGATCTTTCTCCAATGTGCAAACGAAGCCTGAAATGGTGCCAGGGGCGGGGGGTGGTTAGCATTCCTGGAGGCCACCCTCAGCCAACGGGGGACAGGCCTGTGGCTAAATGCACCACCTCCCGCCTTTAGGAGTTTGAGCCTCCTGCTGCTCCTTTCACTCGGCAGATGCCGGCAGATCCCAGTCCCACCATGAGACCTCCGTAGTGTACCCTGAAATTAGACTTCTTTCTTCCTGACTTCTGGACTCATGGATTACCCCACAAACAGACCACCTGCCCCAAGTTGGTGAATTCCTCTCCAAGCAGGAGAGAGGTGGGCAGTGGGGACAGGGACAGCTTGCACATATACCAAGATCCCGCTGGAAGTGCCACCTGAGGCCCTTTTCGGTATCCAGGGAGCCAAGGCAGACCTGGCAGGCGCCAGCCCCATCCTGAGGGTCACTGGCTCCTCAGAAGCTCACTATTCTGTGCCGTGGTACAAAAACAATGTGAACTGTGCTTGCCGTTGGTCTGAGTCCATAAAACTTCCTACAGCTCAGAGGGGAAGGGAGCAGGGAGGGCGAAGGTCGAGTCAGGGAGAGAAAGACTTGCCCGCGGGATCTCTGGGGGTTAAAGGCTTTTGAAATTCTGGCTGGAGATGGGCAGACATAACATCTGGTCTGCAGTAGGATACAGCCAAATGAGAACCCAGCTCTCCCCTCCCTGCATTTGAGGCTGCGCATCCCCATCCTGGCCCTCCCTCTCTTCCTATCTTTTTTTTGGCTGCAACTATGCCTGCCCATAGTAGGTCCTCAAAACAATGTTCCCCAAACAAAGAGGTACAGGGCTGGCAGTCATGGGTCTGGCTGTGTGATGAGCTGTTTACAGCAGACACACACTCTATCGATCAGTGTCGTTTCCACGGTGTGTTATGTCTTGACTATCACCCAGAAGAATACATGCATGCATTAGTGAACGCATACGTGATGAAGCCCAGCTCTCCGGCTCATGCCGGCCCTCACTGACCTCCTCCAGCCCCCCACCCACGACCTGCCCTCTCACCTCCCACTCAGCCAGTGCTTTCCCAGCTCAAGACCTGCCCTCCACCTACTCTGAAGGAAAAGCATAGGTGGACATTCTTATCCCTCAAAAGGACAACTAGAGGAAGGAGAAGGGAAGAACAGGCAGTGAGGTGCACTGGTGAGAGCATTTGTGTTAGGTAAACTTGTGTATGACACCAGGCTCTGTCCCTTGCTGGCTATGTGACTTAAGGCAAGTGGCTTCGACTCTCTGTGCCTTTGTGTCTCTATCTCGAAATGACACCTGCTGGAACAGGACTTGGGGGAAGGCTGAATGAGAGCAGCCATGGAGCCTCCAGGTGAGGTTCACAGTAGCCCTCAGAACAGCACAGATATCAGCTTTCTCAAGCACCCACCATGCGCCAGGGGCAGTGCTAAACCCTGTACCTCTGAAGCCACTATCATCTGAGCACCTGCCACTTGCCAGAGGACATCAGCATCCTTTTCTTATGTAATACCCACAATGAGCCCCTGAGGTACATTTTATTTTCCCATTGTTGCAGACAAAAAACAAACAAACAAACAAACAAAAACCTCGAGGCTAAGAGAGGTTAAGTAACTTGCCTAAGATCACACAGCCACATAGCCGAGAAGTTAGATCTTTAACGACCTAGCCTTATCTGGCTTCTAAGGGGTATCATCCTATCATGGACAGTAAGCACCGAGCTAGGTACACAGTAGGTGCTCAGCCATGGTGGCCAGTTCACAAGTAAGAAGGTGGGGGAACTCTGTGGCTCTTACCTGCCCCAGTGGACGGCCAGATTCTGCCCAATGGACACCAGCAGACTGGTGGGCCCGTGCTCCCAGATGCACTCGTGAGCCCACGCGGCCGCCGACTTCGCCAGCTCTTCATCCCAGGTCTGCAGGGTAAGGAGAAACATGCATCTTCAGCATCAGGAGTGGGCATAAGAACCAGAAATGAACAACATCCCAGCCGAACCCGTTGGCCGGTTTCATCTTCTGTAACACTGGGTTCTGAGCATATCTCGGTTGGGTTCCTCACTCGGCTAGTGGGAAGTGGCAGATCAGCAAAGAACTCGGAGGAGCCTGGACCCAAGGCTGGACCTCAGAGTTCCTGCTCTACCTCTAACTCGCCAGTGACCTTGGGTAAGTTCCTTCTCCTCTCAGCCTGAGTCTTCTCATCTGTGAAATGGGAAGATGAATAAGTCCTGGATATAGATGGTGCTGGTGACTGTATACAGTGTTAAAGTACTTAATGCCACTGAACCGTACATTTAAAAACGATTACGATGGTAAATTTTATATTATGTATATTTTACCATTGTGTTGAAAAAAGTAGCAAGAAAATAGTAGCAAGCCTTCAGCTTGCCCATTCCCTCTCAACCTCCAGCATGGCCCACCTTGAATCAGCGGGGCTCAGGCAGGGGTCGAGGCCAAGGAATCTGAAGACAGGGTCTACATACAGCTGGTCCTGCCTACCAGCTGGCCCAGGGGACACACATAACTCCTGAAGAAAGAACGTGGCAACAAGAGGGATCATTTCTCTCCTGAGGGGGAACAGACGCCAAGCGGCCCTCAGGGTGACTGCGAGCCAGTTGCTGCGATGCCTCCTCCCAGGGTCGTCAGGCAGATGCTCCGGCTCCCAGGCAGGCAGGGGCTGTCCCCTGTTCTGGGTAGCCCCAGCTCCCAGCACACAGTAAATGCTCACTGAAAGACTGTCTGGGAAGAGCTCTGGGATATGTCCAGGAACAGGGGGCAGGCTAAACTAACAGCAGGACCCCAGTATGGGGTGTCAAGAAGCTCCCCGCTTCCCTCTCCTTCTTTCCTGCCATCTCCTTCCTGCCAAGATAACCGAGACTCCTCAACATCCGGGAGCAAGTCCTGGCCTAGTTGCAGATGCCTCTGGGGATCTGGGTCACATCCCTGATCCGCTGTCATTGCAGCTGCAGTGGACATTCCGGGTACGCTCAGACTCATGTCTTGCTGACAGCACCCCACTCTCAGTGTCCCCCCACACACTCTGAGACACTCATACCTGGGATCTTTCTCCAATGTGCAAACGAAGCCTGAAATGGTGCCAGGGGCGGGGGGTGGTTAGCATTCCTGGAGGCCACCCTCAGCCAACGGGGGACAGGCCTGTGGCTAAATGCACCACCTCCCGCCTTTAGGAGTTTGAGCCTCCTGCTGCTCCTTTCACTCGGCAGATGCCGGCAGATCCCAGTCCCACCATGAGACCTCCGTAGTGTACCCTGAAATTAGACTTCTTTCTTCCTGACTTCTGGACTCATGGATTACCCCACAAACAGACCACCTGCCCCAAGTTGGTGAATTCCTCTCCAAGCAGGAGAGAGGTGGGCAGTGGGGACAGGGACAGCTTGCACATATACCAAGATCCCGCTGGAAGTGCCACCTGAGGCCCTTTTCGGTATCCAGGGAGCCAAGGCAGACCTGGCAGGCGCCAGCCCCATCCTGAGGGTCACTGGCTCCTCAGAAGCTCACTATTCTGTGCCGTGGTACAAAAACAATGTGAACTGTGCTTGCCGTTGGTCTGAGTCCATAAAACTTCCTACAGCTCAGAGGGGAAGGGAGCAGGGAGGGCGAAGGTCGAGTCAGGGAGAGAAAGACTTGCCCGCGGGATCTCTGGGGGTTAAAGGCTTTTGAAATTCTGGCTGGAGATGGGCAGACATAACATCTGGTCTGCAGTAGGATACAGCCAAATGAGAACCCAGCTCTCCCCTCCCTGCATTTGAGGCTGCGCATCCCCATCCTGGCCCTCCCTCTCTTCCTATCTTTTTTTTGGCTGCAACTATGCCTGCCCATAGTAGGTCCTCAAAACAATGTTCCCCAAACAAAGAGGTACAGGGCTGGCAGTCATGGGTCTGGCTGTGTGATGAGCTGTTTACAGCAGACACACACTCTATCGATCAGTGTCGTTTCCACGGTGTGTTATGTCTTGACTATCACCCAGAAGAATACATGCATGCATTAGTGAACGCATACGTGATGAAGCCCAGCTCTCCGGCTCATGCCGGCCCTCACTGACCTCCTCCAGCCCCCCACCCACGACCTGCCCTCTCACCTCCCACTCAGCCAGTGCTTTCCCAGCTCAAGACCTGCCCTCCACCTACTCTGAAGGAAAAGCATAGGTGGACATTCTTATCCCTCAAAAGGACAACTAGAGGAAGGAGAAGGGAAGAACAGGCAGTGAGGTGCACTGGTGAGAGCATTTGTGTTAGGTAAACTTGTGTATGACACCAGGCTCTGTCCCTTGCTGGCTATGTGACTTAAGGCAAGTGGCTTCGACTCTCTGTGCCTTTGTGTCTCTATCTCGAAATGACACCTGCTGGAACAGGACTTGGGGGAAGGCTGAATGAGAGCAGCCATGGAGCCTCCAGGTGAGGTTCACAGTAGCCCTCAGAACAGCACAGATATCAGCTTTCTCAAGCACCCACCATGCGCCAGGGGCAGTGCTAAACCCTGTACCTCTGAAGCCACTATCATCTGAGCACCTGCCACTTGCCAGAGGACATCAGCATCCTTTTCTTATGTAATACCCACAATGAGCCCCTGAGGTACATTTTATTTTCCCATTGTTGCAGACAAAAAACAAACAAACAAACAAACAAAAACCTCGAGGCTAAGAGAGGTTAAGTAACTTGCCTAAGATCACACAGCCACATAGCCGAGAAGTTAGATCTTTAACGACCTAGCCATATCTGGCTTCTAAGGGGTATCATCCTGTCTGCATGCTGTCACCAAGTACTGGTACCACTCCACTAAAATAATAACAGCAACAATATAGTTAACCTTTATTTAGTACTTATGACGTATTATCTCACTGACTCCTCCAAATAACCCTACAAGAAAGGTACTTTTATTACCACCATTGTGCCAATAAGGAATCATAAACACAGAGAGGCTAAGTAATCTGACTAAAGTCACACAGCTGGCAAGTGGCAGCTACCTAAACTCAGGCAGCCTGGCTCCACAGCCTGTCCACTTATAAAACCTCAAAATGAGTATCTTAATTCTCTGGAGTTTTAAATCCATCCTTTGGTGCTAAGGCTGTTTCAAAGGACTGTGGCTCGAAGCCCCAGCAGGCAGGACTGAGCAGGAAGCTACATTTTTAAGACACTCTCAAATCAATACCACTTGTTTGGGTAGAAACAGGAGCAGATGGGCAGCACTGGGCCTCAGATGCTGGGGTTGAGAGGCTGGGCCCTGACTGCCTTTCCCGCCCCCTGGCCCATGCCCGGGGGCAGACCCTACAACGTCCCTGAAGGCTAAGTTTGCCTAAAAAGTGGGCTATTTAGACCTAAGGACTCAGATCCCAACTCTAATCCTGAAATATCACAAAATAAACAAAGAAGAAAACATAGTAGGCTCATTATGGGCTGTCCAGGCAGCCTGACCTTGCCTGCTGCATACTAAGCTCCCTTCACTTGCCCCAAATCTTCCACACAACCACTAGACAATCATGGTGCCAGCAGGAAAAGATCAGCAGAAACCCAGCCTGTTCCAACAGAGGCAGGAGGCAGCGAGGATCCCAGGGGGTTGTGGCTCAGTAAGCTTCAGGGCAAGGAAAATGCCAGCTCCCTCATGGGTACCACAAAAGCCCTTGGGGTAGGAAGGGCATATGATGCAGGATGACCTGTCCAGAGAGAGGTACAGAGTGTCTTTTCCCCATGAGGACTGAGGCCAAATGACCATGTCCTGAGAAGGATGGGGGAAGGGTCCACACTCAAAGCCTCCAAAAAATCTACCCTAATTTTTTATATCTTTAACCTCGAAAAGGTCTGCACAAGCTTCCCCATGCATTTTGAAAGGGTGCCCACTCTTCCTCCTAAAATTAGCACAGCCCCTTTGGAATAAATGCCTGGATGATTTTCTTGAGGGAAAAAAGAAATGTTTCATAATGAGTTCCCAAAGGACAGCCTTGCTCGGGGCTGGTGGCGGGTTGGGGGGTATTTCTGCCCGGATAGGAAACCCATTCATCTGCCCTATATCTGGTGATGGGCCACCTTGTGCAGGCACATGGGATGGTCCCTGACCAGGGGCACTACTGATGTCAGGGTACAAGGCAACATGAAAGCGTTAGCTGAGTCCAGGGGAAGGAGGGGAGCGTGTCCTGGGATGAAGATTGGATGAAGAGAGTGATAAAGAGAAAGTGCTCCCGGGGAGGGAAGGTGTGATGGCTGTCACACATGCAGCACCTTCAGAGGACAACCAGCAGACCTGTCTGGCCAAAGGGGAGGGAGGGAAACAAGTCATCGGGACAGACAGGGCTCCTGCTAGAAGCTCGGATGCCAGGCAAGAAGCATCTGGGCTCCGTCCCGGGCACAGAGGGCCCTGGAGGCTCCTGAGAAGGAGGACGGCTGGGAGAAAGCGAAGATTTAAGAAGCATAAGATGATGACAGGATTCAGAATGGGCTGAAAGAGGACAAGATGACAGGATTCAGAATGGGCTGAAAGAGGACAAGATGGGAGGCGAAACCCCCTCGGGGCTGAGGCTGTCCCACTAATCACAGTGAGACCGGAACAGGTTGGAACGAGAAGGAGGAAAACGCTGGAGAGGGTCGTGGTAGCTGTGGGGTGTAAACGAGGACTGAGTGCTGGCTGAGAGCACAGGTCCTGGAGTCAGCTGGACTCAGGTTCGAATATGGCTCTGCCACTGCCAGCTGTGTGACCTTGGGACTCAGCTTCCTCATCTCTAAAATGAGACCTTTCCTAGGACTGGGGGAATGGGAAATGGCACGGACAGGAACAGAGATGCAGGAATGAAGGCAGGGCAGGAGATCTGGACGGGGAAGAGCCGGTCACCCTTTCTGTTCCTAAGATTTAGCGGGGGCCCTGTCCCTTCTCTCCGTTCTCCTTTCCGATAAACAACTCATCTCATAGACTCAGCCCTGCTCGCTTCTCAGACATAGAAGGTAAGTTAAAGGGCTGGATGGATGAAGACCAAGCTGGCACTGTCACAGTAGTAACACCATAGCCCCATGTGTGAGGTCTGTGCTCAGTCATCACAGGAACCATGAGAGGATGAGCTCCTCAAAGTGGAAACTGAGGCTCAGACTGGCTGATGTCCAGGGCACACAGCTAGGAGGTGGCAGAGCTGAGACTGAAGCCACCAGAGCCCAGCCCTGAGACCCTCCCCAGTCTATCTTCCAGAGGGCCTGGTGGGAAGAGTCAGGGCAGGTACGTGGGCTGAGCTCCAGAGGTGGCACAAGGAGCTGGCAACAAGGCAGCCTCTGGGTGCTGTTTTGGTGGAGAGTCAAGAACAGAGGAAGGGGACCCGCTGTTGCCTGGGGACCTCAAGCCTGCCATACACTCAGTGACTGGGGACAAAACAGATGGCACCTTTGGCCTCCAACCCTGGGAGGGAGTGGCAGCTCTCACCATGTACTCCATGTTGGAGGCTGGCGGGTACACCTGGCCCCGCAGTTTATTGTGAAGCATGAGGATCTCTTCCTTGTCCGACTTGGGGATGGCCCTCCGGGCCCGCGAGTGAGGCTCGTCCTGCTGGTATTTGCTGAGCAGCTTCTCAAAGTGTGTGACGTTGGGCAGAATAAGAAAAAGGCTTTGGGCTCCACAGGCCAGCAGCACCAGTCCCAGGGGGATGATGCCATTCAGGATGCAGCTCATGGCTCCTCTCCAGCAGCAAAAACTGGGGTGACAGGGAAGGCTGGTCTCCTGAGGCACAGCTGGGCGCTCAAGAGCTCTGAAAGGAAGCAGAGGGCAAAGGAGGAAGAAATAGTCAGTATTAAATCAGCGACAGCATTGGCTTGAGCAGTGAACAAAGCAGGTAGGATTCTCCCCACTTTGCAGATGTGAAAACTGAGGTTCACAGGAGCTAAATAACCAAGGACCCACAGACAGGAAGTGGTGGAGCTAGGATTCAAGTGAAGGGTTTCCAGAAAGGTAAGCTGCCCAGACTTCACGGAGGACATCCTGGCGCAATCTCTCCTGGACTCAAGTTCCCTTGTCACCATCTTTTCTAATTTCTAGTCAGCGTTCCACCTCATTCAGGACTCAGGTGGGTCTACT
>NW_011888947.1:2759623-2769418 GCF_000151845.1 Pteropus vampyrus
TCACAGGAACCATGAGAGGATGAGCTCCTCAAAGTGGAAACTGAGGCTCAGACTGGCTGATGTCCAGGGCACACAGCTAGGAGGTGGCAGAGCTGAGACTGAAGCCACCAGAGCCCAGCCCTGAGACCCTCCCCAGTCTATCTTCCAGAGGGCCTGGTGGGAAGAGTCAGGGCAGGTACGTGGGCTGAGCTCCAGAGGTGGCACAAGGAGCTGGCAACAAGGCAGCCTCTGGGTGCTGTTTTGGTGGAGAGTCAAGAACAGAGGAAGGGGACCCGCTGTTGCCTGGGGACCTCAAGCCTGCCATACACTCAGTGACTGGGGACAAAACAGATGGCACCTTTGGCCTCCAACCCTGGGAGGGAGTGGCAGCTCTCACCATGTACTCCATGTTGGAGGCTGGCGGGTACACCTGGCCCCGCAGTTTATTGTGAAGCATGAGGATCTCTTCCTTGTCCGACTTGGGGATGGCCCTCCGGGCCCGCGAGTGAGGCTCGTCCTGCTGGTATTTGCTGAGCAGCTTCTCAAAGTGTGTGACGTTGGGCAGAATAAGAAAAAGGCTTTGGGCTCCACAGGCCAGCAGCACCAGTCCCAGGGGGATGATGCCATTCAGGATGCAGCTCATGGCTCCTCTCCAGCAGCAAAAACTGGGGTGACAGGGAAGGCTGGTCTCCTGAGGCACAGCTGGGCGCTCAAGAGCTCTGAAAGGAAGCAGAGGGCAAAGGAGGAAGAAATAGTCAGTATTAAATCAGCGACAGCATTGGCTTGAGCAGTGAACAAAGCAGGTAGGATTCTCCCCACTTTGCAGATGTGAAAACTGAGGTTCACAGGAGCTAAATAACCAAGGACCCACAGACAGGAAGTGGTGGAGCTAGGATTCAAGTGAAGGGTTTCCAGAAAGGTAAGCTGCCCAGACTTCACGGAGGACATCCTGGCGCAATCTCTCCTGGACTCAAGTTCCCTTGTCACCATCTTTTCTAATTTCTAGTCAGCGTTCCACCTCATTCAGGACTCAGGTGGGTCTACTACCTGAGTTCAGTTCTGTCTCCTGCTCCTGAAAGAGATTGATAAAGCCATTTCACACCACCAAAGGACTTCCCCTGAACCACCGTTAGCAGCAGACTCCGTGGTCCCTGTGAAGTAAGGCTCAGTCTACCAAAAGTGGTTGACAGGCATCCCCAGCCCTATCATTGTCAGCTCTTGTCATCATGGCCCGTCCACTGGCACCACCCACATAATCATCACACACTGCGACACAGTCACCCAGCCCCAGCCAGGGACCCAGATGTGTGCTCTGCTGAGAAACAAGTCACTTGTCAATCTCATCACCAAACCTGCCTGGCAAATCTGCTAAACAACAAAGCATGTGGCCCTCCGCCAGCCAGCTTCTGCCTGACAAGGAGCCTGTTACAGACACTGCCACTGCCGGTGTTACTCTTTTTGCTGCTAAGTTAGTACCCAACGAACACAGTAGGATGGTTACCTGTTGTTGGTTGATATAACCAACAGCAGAGCCCAGGGGACAGAAGAAGAGGGTGGACCAAGGTTCCTAGAACTTTGCAGCCCCACGTTGGAACTGCACTTCTCAAAAAGAGTTCCTGGAACCCTAACGCTAACACATCAGCTGGGATTCAGCCCTCTCAGGGGTCTACGGTGCCAACTGTAGTTACGAAAGCATCTTCACTTTTACTACTCATGGATCTCAATGGTCTTTCCTTGCCTGTAGGGCTACAAGCCCTTTTCCCAGATAATTCTCTTACTAAGCTGCCTTCCCTGGCACGCACCTTAGGAAGAGCTGTGTTAGTCTTAGAGTACACCTAACGAACTTTAAAATTCCAAGGTCCAGTGTTATTGGGTGAATTTCTGCTGTGCCGTTTGTTCCTTCTGGAAACCCTTCCTGAACATGTGTGTGGGCCAGCCACTTTATTCACGTTGTTGTCAACCCCAGGACACAACCCACTCCCATCTCACAGATGAGGAGGCTGAGGCCTAGAGTGGTGGCGTGACGAGCCCAAGGCCACTCTACTGGAAGTGGAGACGCTGAGATTCGAACCCCGGTGTGATGACTCTGAGAGTCCAGAATTTTCCATCATGCTGCCCTGGCTCCTCTCTCCCTGGAGGCCAGGGGTGTCACCTCCACTAAAGGGCTACGAACTGTGGTCCTTCTCTGGGCTGTCGCCTGGTCGAAGAAGACAAGGCAAAGCTTGAGTGAGTGTTCATTTACATCTTTCAACTCTGCTTTGCTCTCAAAGGGGAGTCGGTCAGTCACCCAATGACCTTCATCGGACACCTATTTCGTGCTGGACCCTGGGACATGAAGATGAAGAGGACTCTCTCCCTGGCCTTAAGGAGCTCCCCAGTTGGGCTGGGGTGACAGGCGAGGAAAGCCACAGCCACAGGCCAACAGACTCAAGCCAGCACAGGGAGCTGGAGGACACTCCCTGGCTGGGGACAGAGGCAGCTCTGCCTGGACGCTGACCCACCGGAACCTCCAGAGGCTCAGTCCTTTCAACAAGGCTCCTCTGGTCTTAGCCCACACTAACGATAACCAGGCGCTTACCAGTAGCCTGGCGGGGACTGAAAGATGGCAGCAGACAACCTCAGGGGCAAGACGCAGAGTGGAACAGGGAGAGGACAAGCCAGGAATCCCAGGAGGCAGAGCGGAGTAGTAGAGCTATGGGAACGTGGCAGTTCCCATCTACAGCCCTGGAAACTCTCCGGAGTCCTGACCAAGTTGACGCTGCCGATAAAAATAACCGCCATCCAGAGAGGAGGCCTGGCTCTCTATGGCGTGAGCCACATGTGGCCTCTCTCCTAAGGAGTTCCCTTTGGGGCACAGCCCCAGGGACAGCAAGGAGGACTTCTGCGTGCTCACCCGTCTCACTGGGAATCAAACCAGTAACGCGGAATTAGTCATGCCACCATATATGAACATTTCCCAGCTGCAGAAGGCCAGGCCATAAGAGATGCCAAAACACACTGACCCTGGATTGAGATGTGAGACGAAGCAAGAACGGGGACTGACGTCATTAAGTGTCCACTCTGGTGTCATGACAATACTCGATTTTCTTTACTCTACACTTACGTAGCTTGAGGGACAGGGCACCCCCCAAAACACAAAAAGTAAATTGCTAATATGACTCAACTATGACTCAACTAGACTAAAACCTGGATTTGGTTGAAGTTTCCAATGGGCACGATTCAATCGTGGAGTAGTCAGGGGTGGGATATTATACAGCAGGTGAAAGGAATAAACTAGAGGTATGTGAGTGTCAGCACAAATAAAATTCAAATAGCATGTTGGGTTAAAAAAGCAAGTTGTAGAATGTTATGCTAATTATACTATTTATGTAAATTCTAAAACATATGAATCATATTTTTGGATATACATGTATATGTCTATTACATGTATATATATAATATACACATATAAGTATATATACACATATATACACATGTCTGTATGTTTGTGTACATATATGTATATGGGGGGTGTGTTTGTATGGTAAAACCAGGACTGAATCAGACCAAGTTCATGGCGGTGGTTGACTCCAGGGTGAAGGTAATGGAACTGGGAAGAGGAATGTGAGGGATTTCATCTTTGATATGTTATTTCTACTTTAAAATCTCAAGCAAATACAGAAGTGCCAACCTCTGTTCACTTTAAGCGAACAGGCTGAAATGGCAGGAACTTTGAGGCGATAACCACCAGGCCAGACCTCGGTGGTAAGCATACTACCCTCTGGACTTATCTATTTTTTTAAAAATATGTATTAATTAATAACACAAAGCAAAATGCCAAAGCATGGAAGGGCGATGAAACAACTGTGGTCCCAAGCGCATCCTTCCGGCACGCATCCCTGAACGACCGTGGCTTCCTCCGAAAGACTCAACGAGCCACCTCACGCGAGCGGGAAAGGGCCTGAGGCACTCCGGGACCTGTAGGCTGGTCCTTCCCTCCAAGGTCGCAAAGAGAACCAATAAAGAAGCCTCGGTGGCGCCTCAGAGTCGGGAGGACCATGCGGGTTTCTGGAACCTTCTCGCCGGAAGGAAACTAAGTGAAAGGAGAGCAGAGGAAGGGGGTCTCGAAGGGCCTTCTCTGCTCTGCGCCAGGCACTGGCCATCTGCGGCACCATGCTGGGCGGCATGTCCAGCACACTGGTGGGGCTGAAGGTGGTTTGGGCCAGGAGCTCAGGGCGTCTGGATGGGCAAGGCCCAGCTCTTGAGGCTCCTGCTAAGTTTGGGCTGCAAGAGAACACTGAAGATTTAAGCAGAACTGTGGCGTAACAGGGCTGGCGTCTCACACAGGCCTGCATTCCCAGGGTCAGACCAGCGCTGGCACAAGGGGTTCTTGTGGGTCAGGTTGTGTGCCCCACGGATTCACATGTTGAAGCCCCTAGCACCTCAGAGTGTGACTGTATTTGGAGAATGGGCCTTTATAAACGTGCTAAAGTTAAATTAAGTCATCAGAGTGGGCCCTAATCCTATATAACTGGTGTACTTACGAGAAAAGATTGGGACACAGACATGCATAAGGGAAGACCATGCGAAGACACAGGGAGAAGATGGCTGTCTCCATGCCATGCCAAGGAGAGAGTCCTTAGGAGAAACCAGCCCTGCCAACACCTTGATCTCAGGCTTCCAGCCTCCAGAACTGTGAGGCAATAGTCTGTTCTTTAAGCCACTCAGTCTGTGGTCCCTGGTTGTGGCAGCCCGAGAAAACTGATACGGGCATCAGATAAGTGGATAAACAGGATCGTGATCCAAATATCCTGTTGGTTACTATATAGAAGAAGGCAAGAAAGGAACAGAGGCAAATTAGGAGGCTGAGGCAAGGATCCAGCCAGAACCTGGCAGTGACAGTTGGTGCTAACTGTGAAAGCAACAAGCCCACTGGCGGAGGCCCACTTCACGTTCAATGCCAACACCCTTGGCCTGTGCTGACCATTCAGCCTCTGCCCAAACATCTCTATCAGAACTCAGGGCTAAAGCATTTCAGTCCCTTTTCCACTTACAATTGAAAATAATTCTTTTTTCCAAATGAGACAATGACAAGCACATACTCCCCGCAGGGAGGCTGGCGGAGGCTTACACCGAGGGAGAGCTCTGTGTACCAGTTGCTGCATTTCTCAGCTCACCTACCAGGGACCCAGAGGTTTGGGTTCCACTACCCCATTTTACAGAGGAGGAGACTGAGGCCTCTGGGGCTTAAGGAACCCACCTAAGGTCATACGACTGGCCAGTAGAAAACCCAGGGTTGGAACACAGCTCCATCTGACCTCAGAGCCCTTTCTGGCTGCCAGGAGTGCGCTTCCTTATGGATTTCCCGTCACCACCCATACATGGGAGGGGCCCCCACCAATAACCTTATCTCCCTCTACAGTCCTGTCACCTTTCTCTTTCTCCTGGGCAGAACTGCTGGGCTCGGCAGAGCTGAGGTAACAGCCTCCCAGGTCGGACAGTGGCTGTTGATGAGAAGGCACCAATGCGTCACCCCCAGGGCAATGAAACCTTTACATCATGGTGACATTTCACCAAAGCACGACACCGTTATCGGGCTTGGCACCCCTTCAACCTCCATCTGCCAGTGTGTCTTTGGCTCAGATGTGACCAGCTTGACCTCTGACCCCTAGCATGGACGAGTGCTCTCTGCAGAGCGCTCACGAGCTGCTGGGGTCCTGGCTATCTTCCTCACGTCCTGGAGGAGCTCATACTTCATTCGGTACCCAGAGAGTGAGGCCCATACTCTTAGGCTTTGCACTTTGGCACCACTCGGTTCTCCCCGGTTGCCGAAGTGGTTTGAGGGCCAGGTATCCCCAAAGGCATTTTCTAGAGGTGCCCCCTCAGCTCTCTGTCACCCCGGCGTCTTACCAACAGCCTGAAACTTCTACCGTGGACGTCTCATGGGAACGTACCAGACGGCAGGCCTCCAGGGAGACACGGAGGGACCAACCAGGCTTTCAGGTCCCAGGGTCAACAGGGAGACCCAAGTCTGGTGAATGAAAGTCACAGATTCCTGCAGCGCGGCCCAGAGCTTTCGGAGGCATTTGGGCTCTGCCAGGGAGAGATGGCTGCTTTCGGCCCCATTTTACAGAAAATAAGACTGAATCCAGGAGACACTGCCTGATATTTGTGAGGCTGTGCAGCTAGTGGAACCCAGACTTGAAATCTAGCTTTGGGAAAGCCTGGGGAACTTCCGACATGCCGCTGCTGTAACATCAGCCTCCTCCGCCCTGGCCACCGCTTTATGGGGGAATATGAGTACTATACCTAGGGGTTCAGCGGGTCCTCGTGTTCCCAATCTAGTAAGGTGTCTCCTTGATGGTCACCTCCTGGGTGATGCCGCCACCAAACTCGACTCTTAGGAGCAAGCGAGAGAAAGGGAGCTTGGTTTAAATTTGACGCATCATCTCGCCCGGCTGCCTTTGCCTGTGTTTAGGAAAGTCTGCCAAAAAGATGAATCTCGGGACTGAGCCTGTCAGCCATCAGCTCTGAGGCTGTGCCAAGCTCTCTGCTTTCGCACACACTGTTCCCACAACTCATCCCATGACCCCAACCTGCCCCCTCCCCTGGCCCAGGCCAGGCAGATGAATTCCTGTTCCTCACTTAAGACTCAACTGCTTAATCACGCCTGCAGACCTGTCGGGCCCATTCACTGCTGAATAGCCAATGTCTGCCAAGTTGGTGTTCAATAAATATTTGTGGAATGAATGGGTGGCTCTCCTCCTCCTCCTCCAAGATCAGAAGAGCTATATAAGGACTATGCTTATACATTTACATGATGTTGGCTTCTTCATTATTGCCTGTAGATTTGGCTCTCAGAGACCAAAGGCCTGGGTTCGCTTCCTGATACTGCCCCTCACTAGCTGTGTGGCCTTGGACATGGCATGTAGCTTCTCTGGGCCCCATTGTCCTCATCTTTAAGGTAGAGGGAAATTATAGGGCTTGTCAGACATTGGCAGTTCAGCAGCGAACAAGACCAGTGGGTCTGAGGGCTTGATTAAGCTCCAAGAGGCTTCTGGGGGACAGTGACTCTTCAGCTGAGTTTTCACGGAGGAGCAGAGATTAATGTGCCTGGCCTAGGCCAGGGGCGGGGCAGGTTGGGGTCCAGGGGTGAAGTGTGGGGTAAGGAATGAGGGAGAGAATGAACATGAGTATTATAACATGACCGTGTTAGCTGCGTAGTATACAACCAAGTGCCAACTATTATAATTAATGATGCTGCTGCTCTGTGTCCCACAGACGTGGTATCTGAAGGAACTCTTAGAGGGCTGGCATCAATAATGGGGAATGCAGTGAAGAAGACTCTTCTCTCTTTACCATATTGTTTCAAAGCCCCATCTCGGGCATGAGACAAAATCGAGTTTTTAAAAAATCCTATTAAATATCTAATGCTTAACTCTCCCCTATATTTGAAACACACTTTACTCAGCATGTGCCTCGAGCCATGGCCACTTTTCCCCACCTTCTGGAGAAGCAGATACCAAGATGTCATAAATCAGGGTGGAGCGTGAATGCTGACCATCTGCCCAGGAACCGTCCATACAAACATACGAGGTAATTCACGCTGATGACGATGACCCAGCTCAGATGCCACGACTACCATGGAACTCCGTCTCCTTCCAGGGCTCGGTCTTAGCTGAGTGAATTGGCCCCTGGGTGTCCTAGACCTCACCACCCCGTGTTGCACCTGTTCATACTATTTGCCTCGTCGGCTAGACTATGAGCTTCTTGAGGGCTGAAATCAATGGTGTGCTGGTAAATGTTTAGCAACTGACACTCGACGAAACAAAAAACCACCCTTTTTTGTAGTGTTTGCCAACTGCCCGGGTATAAATACTTCCGCCACGATCAGTTTCAAGCAAACAACATGCGGTGCTGAACATGGAGCTCCTGGAAGGCTCAAGCTAACAAACCACTATGCAGTCTTTCCATCACATGGATGTGACAGACATCAGTAACCTCAAGACTAGAGATAATAGTAAAGTAGCAAAAAATCAGGATGTGGTAAGTGTTGAGTATTTATTACCTTCATTTTAAATGACTTATTTAATTGTAAGCTTATATGATTTAACGTTTAATGATGGATGTGTTAACTGGCTCACGATCTTTCTGAAACTTCAACTATTGGCTCTCATGAGCCAGTACGAGCTGGCCCCAGCACACTACGGGCTGGCACTGAGCCTTGTTCAACTGCAAACTCCAGCACAGGTTCCCTGCTCAGCACTCATCACCAATAACCTGGCCAACGTGTGGTGAGTACAGATGAAGCGGCAGACATCGTGCTGGGGTCTCTACTCCCAGCATCTCATATTCATCTTCTCCACAGGTTGATGAAGTCACTGTGATTATTAGCCCTATGGTACAAATGAGGAGACTGAGGCTCAAAGCAGATAAGCAACTGTCCAAGGTCACACAGAATGCCCATGGACAGTGCCGATGCATCTGTTACACTCCGTCTGCTTGCTAATTCTGGCTCCCCAAAATGTCACGGCAGTTCTGACCTCTGGCTCCATGTCAGCCAGACTCATTCAGTGAAACATCCTGCCCACAGGACAGCAGCTAACCCCAAGGGCCGGGCTGCCCCAGGCTCTGTTCTCCCTCAGAAGCACAAAGGAGAACTTGACGTGTGAGTGAGGCCAAGCACAGATCAGAGGCGTACCCACAAACCACCCAGAAATTCCAGGAATGAAGTGTTGGCTGGGAGGAAGGAGGACACCCAGCAGGCCATGTCTCGGGCAGATCCCAGGACTGGGCAGGACCCCTCAGAAAAGGGTCTGGGTCACTACCAGACGCCCCAGGGTGAGAGTGGCAGGGGATCTCATTGGTCGTCCTTAAACCCTTCTCCACAGGACTAGGGCTGGACGAAGAGGAAACAGGCACCCCGGTTCCCCACAACCAAGGATGGATGGCCAGTAGTCCGCTCAGCTTAAGAGAAACACCCACCCCGCAGGCACCTTCTTTCCTCCTGTCCCCTTGGCAAAAGATATGTCCTTACAGGACATATGGGATAATATGTCTGGGTGCTTAATTGAACAAGGACAATATTCAAAACACATTTGACTTTTTGAATACTACACAGAAAATACATAAAATTCTAAACAAAAAGAAAAGTCATTCAACAAACAATTTCCTTTGTGCAGAAAAAGCACTAAAAGCCAGGTGCATTCAGTGCAAGCCACGAGGGTATATAAAAGAAGCCATTCTAAAGTGACTGGATAATAAATTAATATGATCTTAAAATACCCAGCACATAACTCCTGGGGCCCCCTTTCTCTTTTCTTGCAGATGTGTAGGTGTTCCCTTGGGAACAATGCTTTCAGCAAAGCCTTAGATAAACAGCAGAAAATTGCCATCTCCAAAGGACAAGACACCACGAGCTGCCAAAAGGCAGTGTGGAAAAGCGTGGATGTTGGGTCAGACCTGGATTCAAATCGTGACACCAACATGTAGAGCTGCCCAAAAGGTCCCTCAGCCTCTGTGTCTCCAGTTCTCCCCAGGCACAATGAGGCCCTGAGTATCTCCCAGGACTGGAGGAGGGAGGGCATGAAGGTTACAAAAATACTGGTTCTAAAGAGCCCAGCAGCAGAGTCCTGGGACCTAGAGGTGTTTAACAACTGTCTCTTCCCCTGGTCCTCCTGTGTGAATTCAGGCATCCCAGATCAATCTCTGCTCCACACTTCAGGGCTGGCAATACCTGGACCAACCTCCTGCCTGAAATGCATGATTCATCGGTACGAGGTGGTATCTGCCAGGATGAGTCACGGCTGCTGGTTTTGAACCAAGCTCAAAGACATG